>NC_041381.1:552648357-552769751 GCF_002162155.2 Triticum dicoccoides
ACCCGAGCCCCTTCCTTCCCTCCGGCGAATTCCGACGAGATCTCAAAAATCGACTGACTCAATTTTGAAATTTAGTCTACTGTCATTTAACTAGTGTGAAATATAAAAGGGGAAAACCATAAGCATTGCGAGATAGTGTTGAGCGTGCCATGGCGGATCTTAATGTGCAAACCGGACAAAGGCAACTTCGCAACCAATGTTTGCTTTCAACTAACAAGTAAGATTCTAAGTGATGGATAAGAAATCACAGTGAAGTAGTGGCGATCTATTTTCTTGCTGACATAAATAACTAGATACAAAATAGTACCGCCTTTGGTGTTGTGTCGTGTAAGCATCTTCTGACCCGTTGAGGGTGCTGCGATAGCGATGGCTGTCAGCGGCGTGGAAGCAGATCTAGGAGGGCAGACAGTGGCGGCGAGGGAAATATCCCGACGCGGTGGACGAGATGGTCATACGAGCGGCCTCGACAAGGAGGACGACGGTGCGGATGGAGCGAGAGGACGCAAGTCAAGGATCCTAGTCTGAAGTCGTGGATGAGAGAGGTCGATCTCTTGTAATGGACGACAATGTTGGGGTATCAGCTCTGACATGGTGGAGAAGGATGGCGGTGGATGGGGTGGCGGACGGAGGAGGCTAGTGTGGAGAGGGTGTTTTGGCGCCCATGGAGTATGAATGGGGAAATGGAGGGAGGGAGGAAGGGGGGAACCGTGCCTTAAGGGTGCACTTGTTTCAAATGCGAGGAAATTTACAAACTTAGCCCCCATTGAAAATTCCTACATCACAACAATAATAGTCGGTTGGGTATAGGACAGTAATCTCGCATACACCGAATATTTGCCGCCGGAGATTTCGGCCGAGGAGAGTTTGTTTTGGCGCCCACCGTGTATGAATCCGGGTGAGAGGCGGTTATGTCACATTTGAGTGAAATTACAAACCTGCCCCTACCAAGACCTATTGAAATCGAGCTGACATGTGTTGCGTGTCAGGGAGAGGCGGTAATTTCCATCTCCCATATTTTGGTTTCGGGCGGTTACTGCGAGCTTGGCCGCTTCGTTCAATTTTTTGAGAAAAAGCTTGCACGTTTACCGTGCTAGCTCAATTCCAATACACACACACACACACACACACACACACACACACACACATATATATATATATATATAGAGAGAGAGAGAGAGAAATAAAATGATCTCAAAATCATAAGGTTGAATTCAAAATTTTTAAACCAAATTATGTTCTACTATAATGTATGGATCGGTAATATCTACATTTTAAATAACATAAGGGTGAATTCATATGAGTATGCATGTTTGATAGATCAATTTTGGTTCGAGTATGAATTACATGTATCATCATCTCGAATTCAAATATTTGAATTACTTTATTGTTGACATTTTCTATACACGCAACTAAATATTTGAATCTCCTCTCACGCCCATCTCTCTTGCATGCTCCTTCATGTAGCTATCACTCTCTTTTCTCCATCTCACCCGCATGCTCACTTCATGTTGCTCCTATAGTTTTGCAAACATGGTCTCTCTACATCTCTCTTGAAAAGTGTCACACTCTCCCTATCATTATACATTACACGGTTTTCATTATCTCTCATGTCTCTATCATTCCCTGGTATCACTAGGTACCTAAGATTTCTTTTTCACCACCACACACACACTCTCACTCGTCTTTCACTTTGTCTTTCTCTCCAGGGTTCTCTCACGCACCCCATATCTCTCTAGAAATGACTCCTACCACTAAAATTACTCTCTCTCGCACACACAATGTTTGTTGTAGTCTGCTTTCCGTCTTCATCTCAGTTATAAATCTGACATTATTCATTTGTCTACTTATCAGACAAACTCCCCCTCCCTTTCTCTCTCTCTCACACACATAGACAACTCCTGATTCCACTCCCTCCCGACTACCATCTCTCTCATAGACACACAAAACTCTCACTTCCGCACCCCCCGACTCGTATTTCTCTCACAAACATTAATCGACTAGCATCCAAATAGGTTTATACACCCGCACACTCTTGCTTCACACTATCTCGTACATGTGTCTGTAACGCTCCTTGTATCTATGTAGATTTTTCATCCCTTCTTGAGACACACCCTTTCGATTGTGCACACACACACTATCGCCTCATTTTATGGTGATACCTCTCGCACACACACTCTTTGTGTCTTTGTCACACACGCACTCTGTCCTCCTCCTCTCTCTCTCTCTCTCTCTCACACACACACCAGACACACACATGGATTTTTGCAACAACTAGCAAGATTCCAATGTGTTGCACGGAACATCAATATGCATTTGTATGAGTAGTTTATCTTGTGGGAGATAATGATGAATGAGGGAAGGCTTTATTTGCAAATGTGGAGAGGGGTGTGGGTATCTTTTTGCAAAATTGCCATAGTTTCCTTCCTATTCGTGAGATATTAACCGGACAACCTATATTGCAGGATGGGAGGCACACCATCATCACCAACTTTGTTTTTATAAGAGTAGAGATATACCACTTCTCGAATCTTGAAACCAACCACATTCCTCCCTTATCTCATCAAAACCGCCAAAGGAATATATTTTGAGTGAAACATAATATTTTTTTACTGATATACATATTTCAAAACTAGACTATTTTCTATCAAATCGGTGAATATGTATTAATCTACTTTGATCGTGTAGCAACACATTGGCACATTGCTAGTTATTACTACTATATAATTTTTTGGACACCAGACAAACGGTGGAGTACATATACGAAGAGAAGAGGCGCACGCACGCAGTCCATCTCTCACTGTCTCGCACACATGAGAGTTACGTAAAGGCACCATAAACAAATATACCCTAAAACCCTAGGTGCACGATTGCTGCATGCGTGGGTATCGGTTAGTACATGGTGGAGCGCACCTTTGTCGGAATAGTTAGCTCGCGTGATAATTCGATCCGTAGGAGTTGATGGTCGGAACCATAGGTGAACGACCTGGAGGCGGTGGCTCGCCAGTTGCCACTGATCCACGTTTAAAATATCATTTTTAGTGCGGTAAGAGTTCCGATTTTCAATGGCGTGTTATAAGTACTAGTTTTTAGAATGATTGATATGGAGCAAAAATGGAATTCATAATTACTACCTCCGTACTGGTTTATTAGTCCCATCGTATCTTGGGTCAAAGTTTGTCCACAAAGTTTACTTGTAAAATGTGAATTGAAAATGAGATTTTGTTATACCCAAACAAAATAGGACTAGAGGGAGTGATTGCTCTGACATGGACGCGACCTCTCATAGCGCAGGCATTGAACTGACGTGCCGGCCAAGAGGGCCCCACTCGTTGCAGGCCAGGCTGAACATGCCTCCTCGCCGCATGCAACCGGCTTCAGACTGCCCCGCCTGCCTCCATTGAATCCGCACGTGTGCCGGCAACACGTCCCTCCATGAGCCGGTCGGCATTTTAGAACACAACGCCGGTTGGCTCCTCTCGTCCGCCCGCTATTTAAACGAGCCCAAACACCTGGCAATAACCGCACCACACCGCCACTCCCCATATCTTCCTTGCACCATTTTCAACACACTCTCTATAGCATCCGGTGACCAGGAAGACGAGTTCTCCAGCATAAAAGCTGGCTGGGTGGCCACCAGCGACCCCGAGGTCAGGAGCCGCCGTTGCTCGGGACCCACAAATGCTAGGACCACCGCGTCGCCGGCAGACACCCAGTGTGTTGCCCAGTTTGGCTCAAAACATCGTGGACCCCAGCTGCGGCCGACATTAGAAATATTATACCTGCCTCTAGAAGTTATCCGTATTTAGTCAAAAATGTCCAAAATATAATTAATTATGTATGGTCTTGACTTGTTGTGCTCGCACTGGTAGTAGAAACTAGACATTATCTATGAATGTGTAGATATATGTGAACATGAGTTTGGTGTGGAAGTTGAACTTGGAATGTTGGGCTTGCGTGTGTACTATACCATGTACAATGCTTCATCTGTTATTGTTTGGAAAGTAATTGCTGTTATTACATGACCCTATTTTTTTTTATTTTGTGCCAAATCAGTAGATGCACGGACATCACAACACGCATGCTGACTAGATAAACATTTGAA
The DNA here is from genome assembly GCF_002162155.2 of Triticum dicoccoides. Lineage (NCBI taxonomy): Eukaryota > Viridiplantae > Streptophyta > Magnoliopsida > Poales > Poaceae > Triticum > Triticum dicoccoides. Next base: position 552,652,460 of record NC_041381.1, read on the forward strand.
CCTAGCTATAATGAAGGAAAATTTGTCTTGACAACAATTTTAGATAGCAGGAGACGCCTAGCCTGCTCTGCCTCTGCTAGCTTCCTTCTGGATTCTTCCATCTCTTCTTTGGCTTGGGTGAAGAGAACATCTGATTGCTCTTTTCGCTTCTTCAGGAACTCAGCTACATTCTCAAGGGCTGCTGCATGCTTTCTTCCAGCCTTTACTAGAGCAACGAGGACACGAACAATTGACGACTCCACCTAGCTTGTGTGTAATCCAGCATCATCTGGGAATTTGCACCTTCTGTCTAATCCAGCATCATTAGGGAACGAACACCTTGTGTGTAATCCAGCCTCATTTTGGAAACATGATCTCGAGGTTGACCATACTTCCCTCCTCGCAGGAACTGCATCCTGACATGAAGTAACTTCTTTTTTAGATCAATACTCAGAGCAACCCAGATCCATTTAGTAGAAGCCAGATAAACAGGACCAGGGTAAGTGAATTCAAAAGGAGAAATATAAAAACAGACTCCAAGGTGAGAACTCCCACTTCCTACATCGAGCTAAAAAGAAAGCATTAGGAAGATTAAGACTCTTCTTATTACACATCTAAGAACACAAGGCTAAGAGAAACATAAACTACAACATATACACATCGAAGAACATGAGGCTAGATGGAAGTTATTGAGAGGGTGTTACTTACGAAAGCTCGTTTTATAGGTTCGGTGTAGGTCCTCTTTAACTTGCGACGTTCCTTGAAGATGTCCCCAATATCCCGTGTTTGGTCTCCATTGCTCCTTTGCATGTTCGCACTTGTGGTTTTAAAATCTCAACATGGGAAGAAAAATATAGTAATACTCACGCATCTTGTGGGCAATAGTAAAGCACTCATCTGCCATGTTAGAGCATCTCAAACAGAAGCACAACACGCGGTGCTTTAAAAAAGCGTTTACAACGCCGGAATAGCCAGTTCTTGCGGGCCGCGGAGTGCTAGCTCCAGCATCCGCATCAAAAAATTGCGTGCACGCCGCTCCAGCAGACGCGCTATGTTTTTTCTCCTTTCTACTCTGACTCGATACACATTCGACTCCGAGTCGATACTGGCAATGATAGATAGATAGATAGTTCTCAACATAGATATAGCATAGATAGATAGAAAAATAGATAGTTACACTACTCCTCGTCGTCTGACTCTGTGATGTCCTCCTTTGACGTATCAACGTAAGCGGCAAGATACCGATCATCGTCGGAGTCCCAGGGTGACGCTGCTCCTAGCTTGATGTTGAATTGAGCGGCCGCCTTCCACGTACGCTTGTCCTCACGATAGGCGGCTCGCTCTACCCTCCTCTTCTCCCTCTCCACTCTTCTTTGTGTGTAGAACTTGCGCTCGTTGATGATGTCCTGCGGGAGGCATTAGCGACACAGTGCCATGGCTTCCTTGTCCATCTTGGCGATGCCGAGACGGTGCTCCCGCCTCCAGTTGTCGCGACGATCATCGTCGGTGATAAGCCGCAGGGGAGGCGCAAGCTCCTGCGCCCGCTCCTGTGTCGGCACATTGGGGAAGTTCAATGTTCTACGAGGTCACCGCAGGTGCCACGTTGCCACGTCATACACGTGGGTGGCCTCGTGGTTGGTGTCAAAAGTGCCGAGGGAGAGGCGCATCTCGCGGAACCGTATCTCGGCGGAGAAGATGCCAGAGGGGCGTGCGCGGACGCCGCGGTACCCCCAAGTTTCCCGGCAACGTGGCGGCATGGTGGCGCGGCAGCGGTGAGGTGCTAAAGAGCGCGGAGAGAGCGGTGGCGAGGCACAGAGCGAAGGCAAGGCACAAAAGGTGGAAGGGCGTTGGATTTTCTAAAGCGCGCCGGACGCCACATGCCAGAACTAGTGTGCGCCCCACCGCTTTTTCCCGCGCGCGCGATCCTTTCCCGACGTCCCTGCTATCTCTACTCTCTTTTGTACTCTAATATTTATTTTATATTTATATTTATCTCTTATAAAAAATAGAGTTGGTGATGATGGTGTGCCTGCCATCTTGCAATATAGGTCGTCTGATTTATATCCAATAGACAGGAAGGAAACTATGGCAATTTTGCAAAAAGATACCCACACCCCTCTCCACATTTGCAAATAAGGACTTCCCTCATTCATCATTTTCTCCCACAAGATAAACTACTCATGCAAATGCATCTTGATGTTCCATGCAATGCATGGGCATCTTGCTAGTTCTAATTTTTTTCCATCATTTGCCACACTACTGGATGCAGATGAAGAACCTACCCAAGCACAATGCGGTACAGGAGCGATTCACAATTATAAGGTGATATTCTGTTGGACAATGGAGGCTATGGCCAATTACTTTTACGGGAACAATAGCAACGAGGAAATTTGAAGGGTAGGTATGAACAAAATTGGAGCTGCACATGTACTACTAAGAGATTCAATACGCACATTACCAATCAAGGAGGAGTACGATGATCTCGGCGGCCTCTGTGCATCATGGTCGGCAACGGGAGTCAGTTCATTGTCCACGACGGTGGTGCTTCTACGCTTGGCATTGGCTTCCGGGAAGCAGATCCGAGACCATGGAAGACGGTGCCGGGGAAGAGGCTCTGTGTACAACAACGACGGTGGACCGGCTCCAGTGCAGCGTACGACATCATCGATGAGGCCGATGTGCTGCGGTGGAAGAGTGCGCCGATGTAGAAGGGGAGGAGCACGAAGGCTACGGTGCTGTGGAGAAGTCTATTTTACGGTGGGATAGAAAATGGGGAGTATTCAGGTGTACTACTCTGGGTGCCGGGGTGGGGTTGGCTGGGTAGGGTGAACCTGAAGTTACCAAAACATCCCCCTACCAAGTATCATCCGTACACCTATTCTGAAGGGTATGATGCTAACTTTACACTGCTCGAATCAGGGTCGCGGGAGATTTTACCGCCGACCTCAAAATTTTGTGACACTGAACTCCCCGTGTGGCGTGTTGGGTGATTGGGCTAAGCAACTAGTGAGTAGTACTAGTAGTTAGTAGTACTAGTAATTACTACAACTAACTACTAGTACTCCCTCCATTTTTATTAACTCTACATATTAGGTTTGACTGAAGTCAAACTTCCTAAAGTTTGACCAAGTTTATAGAAAAATATAATCATTCACCATAATAAATATGTATGATGTGAAAGTACATTCAATAATGAATCTAATGGTATTTATTTGTTATTGTATATGTTCATATTTTTTGTTATAAACTTTGTCAGAGTTTACAAAACTTGACTTTGACCAATGCTAATATGCGAACTTAAATAAAAATGGAGGGAGGACACATTTGTTTTCTTAGTTTGTAGTGAATTAATCATTTGTTGTAATCATGAAATAAATATATTAGGCTACTGACTTCGAATGTAATGGTCTATACAATTCAATAGTTAGAATCATTGTTGAATTCCAAGATGTATATGAGGTCTATAGTGCTTCACAATATGCTCAAACTCACATAATCTCAGTCAAATGAAAATCTAAATGCATTTCGTAGTTGTTAGTTTGTAGGATGCAACAAAATAAAACCATAATTCTACATCATCCATTATAAAAGCAACATTTTGAACACATCCCAATGTGTGAATGAAACGTGTAGAGAGAGCTTGCAAAGATGGAGCAGATAGGGCGGGAAAGATTGAATGTATGTGGGCGAGAGAGTAGGAGACAAACCTAACGAGCGAGAGAGAGAGATAGAGAGAGGAAGAAGTTAGGTCTGTTTGAAAGATGGAGACATGTAATACGTGTGAGATGCGTGTGCATCCGTATTTTGTACACGTGGAAGGACAAGAGACAACAGGTTTGATGAGAGAGCTGGAAAAACATGGACGAGAGGGGAAGGATCTCGTGGGTTGAGGGATTGACAATTTTGTGCAGGAGAGAGAGAGGGATTGGTAATTTTGTGCAGGAGAGAGAGGGGGAGGGGGAGGAGTTAGTCAACCGTCGTCACATCATCCTGCTTCCAAATGGCCCCGCATTCTCTAGTGCAGTGTGGTCGCCGTCTTCGATCTCCTCAATGCCCTCTTTGAAGATTGAGGTGGCATGCATGTTGGGGTGCAGAGAAGCACAAGCGAGAGTGGTCGCCATATAACCTTGGATGGGGACGAATTGTGTGCTCGGGGGAGGGGGAGTGTGTGTGAAGTGTGTGTGTGTGTGTGTGTGTGTGTGTGTGTGTGGGAAAGTGAGAGAAATTAAATCGATGGAGAGAAATGTGTGTGTATGTGACGGAAAGCTACATGCTAAATAGGGTTTTCACGAAGAGATTGCACGTGCGAGATAGAGAGCGGTGTGCGGGCCTTGAGGTGGGCAGGGGTCGGGTGAGGTTATCAAAATGTGTGCGTTGATGCATGTGTTACATGCGATCGTGCGAGGGATGGATGAATCAAGAGAGATGGTTCTTTTGTTACCGATGCTCCTCTCTCTCTCTCTCTCTGTCTCGCACACACAAGTACAAATAGAAGACCGTTCTCTCATGTATACACAATGCATCGACATCTCTCTATGTCTCACTTATGCATGCTCATTTGCACATTCACACCTCTCTATGTCTCTATCACACGCACACCGTCTCCACATTGCCCTTCTGCCACAACACTCATATGGAAACATACACACGTTCTCTCTCAGTCACACACACAAATCAATATTAAAAAAAACTAGGGCGCACCTAAAACGTCCAAATCCAAATAAACACGAACTGAAGCTAATTTCAATTATATGGAAATATTGTAGCGTCAAGAACTTTTGCAGGAAAAAAAAGTTGAGTAATATTCGTGGATTGTTTTCACACACACAAAAAGGTTCGGTGGATGTCTTTCGAGCGCGACACGGTGACGCACCGTTTGATCGACTGCGCGGCCGTGGTGCACGCGCTTGCACAAGATTCCGTATCATTTCTACGGTAACTAATATAAGTGCTGCCTCAGATTAATGTTTACGTGTACTAGTACGGTGTTCTTTTAAGTTTGACCAACCCTATATAAAACTAAACTAAGCTCCCATACGCGCACTCATCAATATGCCGCCGCCGCTGTTGCGCATGCAGGCTCCCGCCTGTTCCGACCAACCATCTCTCGCCCATCACCGCCATGTCGCCGCCATCCGTTTGCCATGAAGCCGAAGGCTCGCCCACTCACGTCGTCTACAGTCCCTCCTCGCAATTCCACCACACTGCCAAGCACACGAGAAGATAGTGGAGCCGCGTTGATGCATGCAGTGTACGAAGAGGAGGACGAGCGCCTGCTCCAGCACGCCGACTGATAACCCACAAGTATAGGGGATTAGAAAAGTTTTCGAGGGTAGAGTATTCAACCCAAATTTATTGATTTGACACAAGGGGAGCCAAAGAATATTCTCAAGTATTAGCAGCTGAGTTGTCAATTCAACCACACCTAAAAGACTTAATATCTGCAGCAAAGTATTTATTAGCAAAGTGGTATGGAAGTAACAGTAACAGTGGCAAAAGTAACAGTAGCAGTTTTGTAGCAATCGTAACAGTGGTAAAGGAAAAGTAACTAAGCAAGGATCAATATGAAACAAGCTCGTAGGCAATGGACCAATGATGGATAATTATGTCGGATGCAATTCATCATGCAACAGTTATAACATAGGGTGACACAGAACTAGCTCCAGTTCATCAATGTAATGTAGGCATGTATTCCGAATATAGTCATACGTGCTTATGGAAAAGAACATGCATGACATCTTTGTCCTACCCTCCTGTGGCAGCGGGGTCCTATTGGAAACTAAGGGATATTAAGGCCTCCTTTTAATAGAGTACCGGACCAACACATTAGCACTTAGTTAATACATGAACTCCTCATCACCGAGAAGTGTCTTGACTATTGTTACTCCGGGGTTTGCCGGATCATAACACGTTGTAGGTGACTATAACTTACAAGATAGGATCAAGAACTCACATATATTCATGAAAACATAATAGGTTCAGATCTGAAATCATGGCACTCGGGCCCTAGTGAAAAGCATTAAGCATGGCAAAGTCATAGCAACATCAATCTTAGAACATAATGGATACTAGGCATCAAACCCTAACAAAACTAACTCAATTACATGGTAAAATCTCATCCAACCCATCACCGTCCAGCAAGCCTACGATGGTATTACTCACGCACGGCGATGAGCATCATGAAATTGGTGATGGAGGATGGTTGATGATGATGATGGTAACGGATTCCCCTCTCCAGAGCCCCGAACGGACTCTAGATCAGCCCTCCCGAGGAAGAACAGGGCTTGGCGGCGGCTCCGTATTATAAAACGCGATGAATACTTCTCTCTGATATTTTTCTCCCCGAACATGAATATATAGAGTTCAAGTTGAGGTTTGTGGAGGTCCAGGGGGCCCATGAGGCAGGGGGCACGCCCTAGGGGGGCCCTCCACCCTCATGGACAGGGTGTGGGCCCCCTTCTGTTGATTCTTTCGCCAATATTTTTTATTAATTCCAAAATATGACTCCGTGGAGTTTCAGGTCATTCCGAGAACTTTTATTTCTGCACAAAAATAACACCATGTCAATTCTACTGAAAACAGCGTCAGTCCGGGTGAGTTCCATTCAAATCATGCAAGTTAGAGTCCAAAACAAGGGCAAAAGTGTTTGGAAAAGTAGATACATTGGAGACGTATCAACTCCCCCAAGCTTAAACATTTGCTTGTCCTCAAGCAATTCAGTTGGCAAACTGAAAGTCATAAAGAAAAACTTTGACAAACTCTGTTTGATCTTGTTGTTGCAAATATGTAAAGCCAGCATTCAAGTTTTCAGCAAAGATTATGAACTAACCATATTCACAATAACATTTAGGTCTCACATTTACTCATATCAATGGCATAATCAACTAGCGAGCAATAATAACAAATCTCAGATGACAACACTTTCTCAAAACAATCATGATGATGGCATCTCGCTAGCCTTTTCTGAGACTTCTAAATATAAATGCAGAGCACCCCTGAAGATCAAGGACTGACTAGACATTGTAATTCATGGCAAAAGAGATTTAGTCACAGTCATACTCAATGTAAATTAATAACAATGCATACAAATGACACCGGTGCTCTTCAACTAGTGCTTTTTAATAAGAGGATGATGACTCAACATAAAAGTAAATAGATAGACCCTTTGCAGAGGGAAGGAGGGATTTGTAGAGGTGCTACAACTCAAGTTTTGAAATAGAGATAAATAATATTTTGAGCGGCATACTTTCATTGTCAACATACAACCAAGAGATCTCGATATCTTCCATGCTACATACATTATAGGCGGTTCCCAAACAGAAAGGTAAAGTTTATACTCCCCCACCACCAACGAGCACATTCCATGGCTGGTCCAAAACAATGGGTACCGTCCAACTAACAACAATCCTGGGGGAGTTTTGTTCACAATTATTTTGATTGGATTTGAGCATGGGACTGGGCATCCCGGTTACCGGCCATTTTCTCGTGAATGATGAGCGGAGTCCACTCATCCTGAGAATAACCCACCTAGCATGGAAGATATAGACAATCCTACTTGATACATGAGCTATTCGAGCATACAAAATATAATTTCATTTGAAAGTTTAGAGTTTGGCACATACAAATTTACTTGGAATGGCAGGTAAATACCGCATATAGGAAGGTATGGTGGACTCAATTGGAATAACTTTGGGGTTTATGGAAGTGGATGCACAAGAAGTATTCCCACTTAGTACAAGTGAAGGCTAGAAAGAGACTGCGAAGCAACCAACTAGAGAGCGACACAATCATGAACATGCATTAGGATTAAATAATAATGAGTGCAAGCATGAGTAGGATATAAATCACCATGAACATAAATATCATGGAGGCTATGTTGATTTTGTTTCAACTACATGCGTGAACATGTGCCAAGTTAAGCCACTCGAATCATTCAAAGGAGGATACCACCCTATCATACCACATCACAGCCATTTTAATAGCATGTTGGCACCGCAAGATAAACCATTATAGACTCCTAGCTAATTAAGCATGGCATGAATAACTATAATCTCTAATTGTCATTGCAAACATGTTTCATTCATAATGGGCTGAATCAGGAACGATGAACAAATAATATTTACAAAAACATGATAGGTTGGGTTCATACCAGCTTTTCTCATCTCAATCATTTCATCATATATGATCATTATTTCCTTTCACTTGCATGGCCGAACGATGTGGATAATAATAATAGTGCACGTGCATTGGACTAAGCTGGAATCTGCAAACATTTAATTCAAAGGAGAAGACAAGGTAATATGGGCTCTTGGTTAGATCAACAATCATGCATATGAGATCCACTCAGTATTTTCATTGCGGTCTTCTCCTCTCGACCCTGAAAGAAAAGAAAATGATTTCAAAGAACGAGAAAAACAATTTACACGGAAAGCTCCCAACAAGCAAAAGAAGAACGAGAAATATTTTTGGGTTTTCTTTGAATATTAATACTACAAGCATGGAAAGTAAACTAGCTAAAAGCTACAACTAATTTTGTTGGTTTTTTTTCTCAAGGTTTTTCAAACACACAAGAAGAAAGCAAGAAAAGAAAGTAAACTAGCATGGATAGTACAATAAAAAAGTATGAACACCAACAACTAGAATGGGTGTGTGAACATGAATGTAATGTCGGTGAGAAATACGTACTCCCCCAAGCTTAGGCTTTTGTCCTAAGTTGGTCTATGGCCACGGCTAGGCTGGTGGATATCCAAAGTTGTAGTTGGGGTTGTACTAAGATGTAGCAGCTACTGCATGAAGAGATGCAGCCTGGAGGCGAGCAGGCGAGCAGCCTCCATCTTCCTCTCATATTCATTTGCCTCCTATTTGGTTATAAAATATCTCCCATTTGTCTGGATGTTAAAGAAAGTAGGAGTAGGAAGAGTAATATGGACAGCACATCGTCTGTCAAAGATTAGTCGGTACTAAAGGGACTTTTCGTTCCTCTCAAGAAACTGATGGCAAATCATAGCATTATAATCTAGAAAAGCAGGTGGCAACTCAATATCATTTTCATTTATGGATACACCAAGATAATCAGCTAAACAAGTTGCATAAATTCCACCACATAAATCTCCATCTTTAGCATTAAGATGTAACCTCTGTGCAACATTGGCCCTCAAGTTATATCGTTTATCACCGAACACCGCACTCTTGAGGACACTAAGATCTGGAACACAAATGTGGCAAAGCTCATCCTTACTGTTAATGCATCTACCTATAAAGAGAGCAAATCAATGTATGGATGGAAAATGAATGCTCCCTATGGTAGCTTGTGTTATATCTCTAGTTTCTCCCACAGTGGTATTAGCAAGAAAATCATTATATTCAGATTTGCGAGGTTCACTAAAGATGCCCCACTATGGGATTTTGCAAGTAGTGTTAAAATCTTGAAGGTCCATTATATATGATTTATCATAGAGGTAAAATATAACAATGTGAGTGTTGCGCTTAGATGAAAAGTTAAACCTCCGCACAAAGGAATCAGTGAGGTGATAGTATTGGCGGCACTTATCTGATACAAAGTCCTCAAGATCAGCATTACGCACATACTTATCAAATTCATCCTTGAAGCCAGCTTGGTTCATAAATTCATCTACGGCCATTCGCAAGGCCGCACTTGAGCTTCTCTTTGTGGTTCAGGGTCCGGCTCATGTATCGCGAGCCTCGGTGCTTGCTTCCTTGAAGAACCACCTTGGCACATTTTCCTAAACATTTTCCTTCCTCTGAAAAATTTCTGAAATTTTTAGTGACTCAAAATAAAAGTGAACCCAACTCAACAAGATTGATAGCAACTAGTCCCACAAGTGCCTAGAGACTATATCATGCACTAAAACTACTTTGGACCATATAAATTTGACATGCAAGCTCAAGAACAGGGTCGCCTCAGCAGCAAAAATTTGCGATAAATAAAGCACTAGAACAAAAACTAATTGGACCATTGGAGGAGTCACATACCGAAGAACAATCCCCCAAAGCAGTTTTGTCAATGGAGCTTTGAGCAAGGAGATCAAAAACAGCAGCAAAACAAGCAAGAACATGAGTTTGAGCTACGAGATGATTTTTTCTGGAGGAATACGAAGTGTGTGGGTGCTGGAATAAGTAGAGAGGGGCCACGTGGGGCCGACGAGGCAGGGGGCACGCCCAGAGGGATAGGGCGCTCCCTCCACACTCGTGACCAAATGGTGGGTCCCCCTGGTGTGTTCTAAGTGCCAGAAATTCTCAAATATTCTACAAAAAATCATACTCAATTTTCAGGGCATTTGGAGAAGTTTTATTTTGGGGTATTTTTTATTGCACGGATAATTCAGAAAACAGACACAAAATACTATTTTTTGCTTTACTAAATCTAAATCCAGAAAGTAAACGGAGGGTACAGAGAGTTGTGCTTTGTAACTTCGTCCATCTCATGCTCATCGAAAGGAATCCACTAACAAGGTTGATCAAGTCTTATTAACAAACTTCTTCTGAATAACATGAAACCAGAGAATATTTGAAGAACACTATGTTAGCTGAACGGGGATATGCACACCCCAACAATAAGAATATCATATTTCTTTTTGACAGTAGGGAGATGGAATTCAAAACCTCCAATAGTAATACTTGAAAAATTTCCAATAGAATTGATACTATGAACTTGAGGTTGTTTGTTCCGAAAGTGTACCATATGCTCATTACCATTAACATGAAGAGTGACATTGTCTTTGTTGCAATCAATAACAACACATGCAATATTTAGAAAAGGTCTACCAAGGATGATCGACATACTGTCATCCTCGGGAATATCAAGAATAACAAAGTCCGTTAAAATAGTAACATTTGCAACCACAACAGGCACATCCTCACAAATACCGATGGGTATATCAGTTGATTTATCGGTCATTTGCAAAGAGATTTCAGTAGGTGTCAACTTATTCAAATCAAGTCTACGATACAAAGAGAAAGGCATAACACTAACACCGGCTCCAAGATCACATAAAGTAGTTTTAACATAGTTTCTTTTAATGGAGAATGGTATAGTTGGTACTCTTGGATCTCCAAGTTTCTTTGGTATTCCACCCTTAAAAGTTTAATTAACAAGCATGGTGGAAATTTTAGCTTCTAGTATCTTTCTTTTATTTGTAACTATATATTTCATATACTTAGCATAATGATTCATTTTAAGCATATCAGTCAAACGCATACGCAAAAAGATAGGTCTAATCATTTCAGCAAAGCGCTCAAAATCCTCATCATCCTTTATCTTGGACTGCTTAGGAGGAAAAGGCATGGATTTATGAACCCATGGTTCTCTTTCTTTACCATGCTTCCTAGCAATGAAGTCTCTCTTATCGTAATGTTGATTCTTTGATTGTGGGTTATCAAGATCAACATTGGGTTCCATCTCTACATCATTGTTATTACTAGGTTGAGCATCAACATGAACATCATCATTAACATTATCACTAGGTTCATGTTCATTACCAAATTGTGTTTCAGCATCAGAAATAGAAATATCATTGGGATTCTCAGGTGTGTTAACAACAGGTTCAATAGAAGCATGCATAGTCCTAGCCTTTTCTTTTTCTTTTTATTAGAAGGACTAGGTGCATCAATATTAGTTCCCCGAGAATCTTGCTCAACTCTCTTAGGATGGCCCTCAGGATACAAAGGTTCCTGGGTCATTTTACCACCTCTAGTCATAACTCTAACAACATTATCCTTATTCATATTATTTAATTCATTAAGCTAATCATCTTGTGCCTTAAGTACTTGTTCTACTTGAGTGGTAACCATGGAAGCATGTTTACTAATAAGCTTAAGGTCACCTTTAACTCTAGACATATAATCACTCAAGTGTTCAACCATATAAGCATTATGTCAATTGTCTACCAAAATAAGCATTGAAGTCTTCTTACTTAACAATGAAATTATCAAACTCATCTAGGCATTGACTAGCAAACTTAGTTGACGGGATTTCACACTTATCAAATCTATATAGAGAATTTACCTTTACTACCCGTGTCGGATTATCAAGACCATGTATTTATTCAATAGGCGGTAAATTCTTAACATCTTCAACTTTAATACCTTTTCTTTCATAGATTTCTTTGCCTCTTGCATATCTTCAGGACTGAGAAATAGAATACCCCTTTTCTTTAGAGTTGGCTTAGGGGTTGGTTCAGGAAGTGTCCGATCATTATCATTGCTCAATATATTATTCAATAGCAATTCAGCTTGCTCAACAGTTCTTTCCCTGAAAACACAAACAACACAACTATCCAGGTGGTCTCTAGAAGCATCGGGTAGTCAATTATAAAAGATATCAAGTATTTCATTTTTCTTGAGAGGGTGATCAGGAAACACATTAAGTAATCGGAGAAGCCTCCCCCAAGCTTGTGGGAGACCCTCTTTTTCAATTTGCGCAAAATTAAATATTTCCCTTAAGGCAGCTTGTTTCTTATGAGCGGGATTGTTTTTGCAAAGAAGTAATAAATCATATCCTAGGGACTACACACACAACCAGGAGCAAGAGAATTAAACCATATTTTAGCATCACCCTTTAACGAGAAAGGAAACAATTGAAGGATATAATAATAGCGAATTTTTTCCTCGTAAGTTAATAGGCTGTGTATATCATTCAATTTAGTAAGATGTGCCACAACAGTTTCAGATTCACAGCCATGGAAAGGATCAAATTCAACCAAAGTGATTAACTCCGGATCTTATAGAGAATTCGTAATCCTTATAAGTAACAGAGATAGGTGAAGTAGCAAAAGTGGGGTCATATTTCATTCTAGCATTCAAAGACTTTTCTTTCAACTTAGCTAACAGTTTCTTAAGATCATACCTGTCATTGCAAGCAAGAAAGTCTCTAGCAGTTTCTTCATCCATAACATAACTCTCAGGTACAACAGGCAATTCATATCTAGGGGGAGAATCTTCATCATCACTTTCATTAATATCATCAGTCTCAATAATTTCATTCTCTCTAACCCTAGCAAGCTGTTCATCCAGAAATTCACCTAATGGCACATTATTATCAAGCAGAGAAGTGGTATCATCATAAGCATCATGCATAGCAGAACTGGCATCATCAATAACATGCGACATATCGGAATCAATAACAGGTATATGTGTCGCAAGTTTACTCAAAACAAAAGGTGAATCAAGTGCGGAGCTAGATGGCAGTTCTTTACCTCCCCTCGTAGTTGAGGGAAAAATCTTGGTTCTTTGATCTTTCAAATTCCTCATTGTGATCAACAGATATAAATCCCAAGTGAATCAAAGAATAGAGCTATGCTCTCGGCAACGGCGCCAGAAAAAGGTCTTGATAACCCACAAGTATAGGGGATCGCAACAGTTTTTGATGGTAGAGTATTTAACCCAGATTTATTGATTCGACACAAGGGGAGCCAAATAATATTCTCAAGTATTAGCAGCTGAGTTGTCAATTCAACCACACCTGAAAGACTTTATATCTATAGCAAAGTCTTTAGTAGCAAAGTGGTATGGAAGTAACGGTAATAGTGGCAAAAGTAACAGTAGCAGTTTTGTAGCAATCGTAACAGTGGTAACGGAAAAGTAACTAACCAAGGATCAATATGAAATGAGCTCATAGGCAATGGATCAATGATGGATAATTTTTTAGATGCAATTAATCATGCAACAATTATAACATAGGGTGACATAGAACTAGCTCCAGTTCATTAATGTAATGTAGGCATGTATTACGAATATAGTCATACGTGCTTATGGAAAATAACTTGCATGACATCCACTAGTAGAAAAAGGGCCTATTGTCCCGGTTGGTAAGGGCCTTTAGTCCCGGTTGGTGAACCGGGACTAAAGGGTCGGTACTAATGCCTCCCCCCTTTAGTCCCGGTTCAATCCAGAACCGGGACTAAAGGCCGCGGCCACGTGGAGCCTTTAACAATCCACCTTTAGTCCCGGTTTGTAACACCAACCGGGACTAATGGAAATTTTATGATTTTATTTTGAATTTTTTTTTGAAATTTTTTATTTTCAAATTTCTGAATTATTTTAACCCCTCATTAGTGAATCTCTAATCAGCACCCCTCATCACTGCTCAATTTATCCTCTTCTCTAATCACCCTCATCATTCCAAATCACCTAACTTCCCGAACGGTCACCCATCCTCCCACTCACCCAGCCTGAGCACGCTTAACTTCCAGGTTCTATTCTCCCTCGTTTCCAAGTCTGCACTTGTTGTTTTCCTGACAATAGTAAGATGTTAATCCTATTAACCCTCAGGAATTTTGCTTGAGCATGAATTGACACATTTCACTGTTTGAGTTTCAAACTATTGTTTTCAAAAACAATAATTATTTAGAAAACAATAGTTATTTTGAATAATTAGTTTGACCAGGGTTTGACCATAGTTTGACCACAGTTTGACCAGATTTGACCAAAATTCAAAATAACTAAACAAATTAGTTATTAACACTAATATTCTAGAATAATTAGTTTGACCATGGTTTGACCATGGTTTGACCACAGTTTGTCATTTTTTCGATTTTTTCCACTCTAGATATTAAAAGCCCCGTAACTTTTTTTCTGTTAGGTTTTTGAGGATTTTGAAAATGTTTAACGGGGTTCCCCCATTTAAATTTGGATGTAACTTTTCGAGTAGATGATTTTTCATATAAAAAACTTTTTCATCCTAGTTAGTATGCAAAAGTTATGCCCATATTTACAAATTCCAGAGAGATTTTGCAAATAAAGTCGAAATTCACATTTGCAAATTTCCCCAACAACTAGACCACATATCACATGGGAAACTTATTTTCTTTTATTTTTTTGACATTTCCATCATTTTCTTTTATTTTTTTTAAAATTGAAAAGGCGATCCACGGGGGGTGGGGGGGGGGTAGAGTTTGAAAATGGGACCTTTAGTACCGGTTCGTGGCACGAACCGGGACTAAAGGTCTCAACCCCATTAGTCCCGGTTCGTGCCTCAAACCGGGACTAAAGGTCTACTCTTTAGTCCTGGTTTGAGGCATGAATCGGGACTAATGGGCATCGCACCCTTTAGTCCCGGTTTGAGGCACAAACCGGGACTAAAGGGCACAGGTGAACCGGGACTAATGCCTTAGCCGCACGAACGGGGATAAATGCTCGCATTAGTCCCGGTTCTGGATTGAACCGGGACTAATGGGCTAAACAGGCCTGGACGAAAGCCCTGTTTTCTACTAGTGATCTTTTGTCCTACCCTGCCATGACAGCGAGGTCCTATTGGAAACTAAGGGATATTAAGGCCTCCTTTTAATAGAGTACCGGACCAAGGCATTAGCACTTAGTGAATACATGAACTCCTCAAACTACAGTCATCACCGGGAAGTGTCCCGAATATTGTCACTCCGGGGTTTGCCGGATCATCACACGTAGTAGGTGACTATAACCTGCAAGATAGGATCAGGAACTCACATATATTCATGAAAATATTATAGGTTCAGATATGAAATCATGACACTCGGGCCCTAGTGACAAGCATTAAGCATGGCAAAGTCATAGCAACATCAATCTTAAAACATAATGGATACTAGGGATCAAACCCTAAAAAAACTAACTCGATTACATGGTAAACCTCATCCAACCCATCACCGTCCAGCGAGCCTACGATGGGATTACTCACGCACGACAGTGAGCATCATGAAATTTGTGATGGAGGATGGTTGATGAGAATGATGGCGACAGATTCCCCTCTTCGGAGCCTTGAACGGACTCCAGACCAGCCCTCCCGAGGAAGAACATGGCTTGGCAGCGGCTCCGTATCATAAAACGCGATGAATCCTTCTCTCTGATTTTTTGCTCCCCGAACGTGAATATATAGAGTTGGAGTTGAGGTCGGTGGAGGTCTAGGGGGGCCACAAGGTAGGGGGAGCGCTCTAGGGGGGCCGCCCTCCACCCTCGTGGACAGGGTGTGGGCCCCCTTCTGTTGATTCTTTCGCCAATATTTTTTATTAATTCCAAAATGTGACTACATGGAGTTTCGGGTCATTCCGAGAACTTTTATTTCTGCACAAAAATAACACCATGGCAATTCTACTGAAAACATTGTCAGTCCGGGTTAGTTCCATTCAAATCATGCAAGTTAGAGTCCAAAACAAGGGCAAAAGTGTTTGAAAAAGTAGATATGTTGGAGACGTATCACCGGCGAGGAGGAGCTAGCATCTCATTGTCGTCTCCGGCCGCGCAGAGGAGGCACATATGGTGGCTGTCGCAGCTGAAGCCGCTCGCGCCCGCGCCGAGCCCGCAAACCGGGTGCAGACGCGGAATCTACCTTTGAGACCTTGAATGCCACATGGATCCTGCAATCTAAAGGGCCAATTTGGGCCAGTCGACTCTTGTGGGCCGGAATGGCTTCTTCAACCTCCCAAATTGATGTAGTGTTCATCCTCTCTCTCATGCACCGAGTCACCAGCCCGCCACACGTCTAACCGCCTACCGCCACCACCCCGCCCTCTCCTGAACCGCCTGCCACCGCCATGCTCCCTCACCCCCGCCATCCGTTTAACCCCGGGCACGATCCATTTTTTCGGCAAACTGCATTCCACACCCAACACTCATAAGATAGATCATCGGCACCCTGCCACCCTAATATAGATACCTGGGTAGCTTCTCTGTCATCTTCTTCCTTCGCTCCGTCAAACTTCTTTCACAAATCGACTAACCCAAATTATACTACTAGTACGTATGTATTAAGTACGGTAGGAACACGAAGATACGAGCAATAGTACCAACTACAAGAAGAACAGCAGTAAGACATACTAGTACTACTGTACGTACTAAAGAGTTCAAATAACGAGAAACAACATAAACAAAGTTCTGCAGGGGGCTCAACACAACACACCCCTGAAATAAAACTAAGCAACTAGTCCGCTTGACACTGCAGTAGAACCAGCATGAGCGACAACACTGCCACCTTACTCGGAGTCTGAGTCTATGATGTCTACTACACAACCTTCTTCTTGTAGACATTGTTGGGCCTGCAAGTGCAGAGGTTTGTAGGACAGTAGCAAATTTCCCTCAAGTGGATGACCTAAGGTTTATCAATCCGTGGGAGGCGTAGGATGAAGATGGTCTCTCTCAAACAACCCTGCAACCAAATAACAAAGAGTCTCTTGTGTCCCCAACACACCCAATACAATGGTAAATTGTATAGGTGCACTAGTTCGGCGAACAGATGGTGATACAAGTGCAATATGGATGGTAACTAATGATAAAGGTGAGCATAAATGGTATTGCAATGGTAGGAAACAAGGCCTAAGGTTCATACTTTCACTAGTGCAAGTTCTCTGAACAATAATAACATAACTGGATGATATAACTATCCCTCAACATGCAACAAAGAGTCACTCCAAAGCAACTAATAGCGGAGAACAAACAAAGTGATTATGGTAGGGTACGAAACCACCTCAAAGTTATCCTTTTTGATCTATCTATTCAAGAGTCCGTAGTAAAATAACATGAAGCTATTCTTTCCGTTCAATCTATCATAGAGTTCATACTAGAATAACACCTTAAGACACAAATCAACCAAAACCCTAATGTCACCTAGATACTCCATTGTCACCTCAAGTATCCGTGGACATGATTATATGATATGCATCACACAATCTCAGATTCATCTATTCAACCAACACAAAGTACTTCAAAGAGTGCCCCAAAGTTTCTACCGGAGAGTCAAGATGAAAACGTGTGCCAACCCCTATGCATAAGTTCACAAGGTCACTGAACCCGCAAGTTGATCACCAAAACATACATCAAGTGAATCACGTGAATATCCCATTGTAACCATATATAAGCACGACAAGACATACATCAAGTGTTCTCAAATCCTTAAAGACTCAATCCGATAAGATAACTTCAAAGGGAAAACTCAATCCATTACAAGAGAGTAGAGGGGGAGAAACATCATAAGATCCAACTATAATAGCAAAGCTCGCGATACATCAAGATCGTGCCAAATCAAGAACACGAGAGAGAGAGAGAGAGATCAAACACATAGCTACTAGTACATACCCTCAGCCCCGAGGGTGAACTACTCCCTCCTCGTCATGGAGAGCACCGGGATGATGAAGATGGCCACTGGTGATGGATCCCCCCTCCGGCAGGGTGCCGGAATAGGATCCCGATTGGTTTTTGGTGGCTACAGAGGCTTGCGGCAGCGGAACTCCCAATCTATTATTAGTTTCGATGTTTTCAGGGTATATGGAGATATATAGGCGAAAGAAGTTGATCGGGGAATGCTCGAGGGGCCCACGAGACAGGGGGCGTGCCTAGTAGGGGGGGGCGCCCCCACCCTCGTGGCCACCTTGAAGCTTCCTTGACTTGAACTACAAGTCTCCTGGATCAAGTTCGTTCAAAAAATCACTCTCCCGAAGGTTTCATTCCGTTTGGACTCCATTTGATATTCCTTTTCTTCGAAACACTGAAATAGGCAAGAAAACAGCAATACGGGCTGGGCCTCCGGTTAATAGATTAGTCCCCAAAAATAATATAAAAGTGTATAATAAAGCTCGTAAACATACAAAATAGATAATATAATAGCATGAATGCTTCATAAATTATAGATACGTTGGAGACGTATCAGTCTACATCCTCGACTTCGTCCTTGTCCCTCTTCCTCTTCCTCTTCGCCAACGCTTCTTTGCTTGAACCGGACACTAGGCTCGGCTTCTTCATCCAACCCTTGTAGATATTTAAACAAAGGTAGGCATCCGTTGTTGTGTACATGATGTGATCTTCATCTATTGTCTTCGACCCCATGCATGATGAAACTCGTGGTGAGGTTTCTTCAGTTCAGCGTATGAAGGATCAATCATGGCTGCTGCCATGGTCAGCATTAAAGGCTGAGAGGAGGACACCAGGCTTGCCTTCTAGAGATTGAAGGGCTGGCCTACAAAGAGGCCTATCCGACCCAGGACATTCCTGTCATTCGTAAAGTCTACAGTAACAAATTTCACTCTTTTGTCCTTGAGAAAGAACTCAAATTCCTGGCACCTAACATCGGCATGGCATATGTGGTAGACTAAGCACACGTTATGTACACAAACCTGGATCACGATGGGCTTCTTCTTCTCTGCCTCCTTTAGAAGCTTCTCTCTTTCTAGGACTATGGTGTACTCAACGTCTAGCCTAGCGACCCACTCATCCTTTGAACTTTCGAACATGCGTAGGAAGCGAGCAAGTCATGCTTCCACCGCTGCGGATCTACGGGTGTAGATGATGATGAACTCATCATCGGTGATGGTTCTAACCTGGTACTCAGTGGCGATCATGGAGATTTGGGAGGCCATGGATTATGGAGGCGGGTTAGGAGAAGTTGAACTGGTGTAATGTGAAAGGATGGGACGACTGGGAGTGAACTGTTGTAAGGTATAAGACGGGGACGAGTAGGGCCTGCGAACGGTGTGGGGTTGTCCGCTTGCACGGTGGATAAACGGCTGCATGCCCCCAAAGAGTTCTCGAGTACTATGTGGGACCCACTAGATGTCATGTCTACTAGACCCATATCGTAGGCCTAATGATATAGCTTCCGCGTGTTCGCACGCCATGCCGATGCGTGGATGTAACTTCACTTAGTTCCGTCAACCACCGCGCCTCCCACGACCTTCGCCTCCCTCACGCGGTTGCGCGCTTTGAGACTTCAGACGGTTATAAATGAGCAATTTTTTTGCCTACTCCGCATGCATGACACTCCCTCTGGTCCCTTTTACTCTGCGTAAGATTTGTGTCAAGTCAAAGTTTGCAAAGTTTTTGACCAAATTTATACTAAAAATATCAATATCTACAATACCAAATATATATTTTATGAAACTATGTTTTATAATGAGTATAAAAATATTGATTGGACATTGTGAATGTTGATACATTTTTCTGTAAGTTTGGTCAAAGTAGAGGTGCATTGACTTCAGACAAAACTTATATGCACAATGCAGACTAGTTCCTCCGTCCAGGTGCGTGCCATGTCCTATCTAGTCATCACAACATGGTTAGCTATTAGAGTACTACTACCTCCCTTCTAGTTTAAAGGGCTCGATTCAAAAATTTCACCTACTCTTACCAAGATAGAGGCGGTGGAATAGTTTTTGTAGTCTGCAAAAGTAGTCAATTAATGCTCTCGTTCTTCACAAAAAAATGTGTTTACCAATGCATTATCGCATTGCGTGCATGCATGAACACTAGTAAATGACAAAGATTTTTACATGCACTAGCAAGATGCTCGTGTGTTGCATGGAACATCAAGATCTTGTGGGAGAAAAGGATGAACGAGGGAAGGCCATATCTGCAAATGTGGAGAGGAGTGCGGGTAAATTGTCATAGTTTCCTTCCTATCCGTTAGATATAGATCAGATGGCCTATATAAATCTATTACTCTAACCCCCCTCTCTTCTTTAATTCTTTGCCACATCAGCATGTTTGCTATTCCCGTGTGCATGATACCAGATGCTACCACATTACCACCACTATGGCCAGCCTTAATCATCACATGCAATAATTTAGTGCACCTTGAAATCTGAATGCCTTCTTGACTCCCCTTCTCCCTCTGGCAGTCCCACCACTCCACCCCGTGTGGAAAAAATCTACATGCATGACTCTCCTCCCCCTGCGCTCGTCCAATCTGTTGTGACCAACAATATTTCCACCCCTTCCCTCCTCCGTAATTTACTCCAACAAATATGCCCACGTAGATGTTACGTTAATCACGCAATATATCTTACGGGATGCTGCTTCAGTTACTCAACTGCAGGTGCATTGTGTCACTGAGATGTGGGCCCAATAGGCATCTGGCCCACATGTCAATGACGCAACTGCACATGCAGTTAAGTGAGTGAAGCTCAATCCATATCTTACGTAGGTGTGCTTTGGAAATAAATGGATGTCGCCTTGTGGGAGGCATTGCCTCCGGCAGAGCGCGCCAAAATAGAGGCGGAGAAGAAGGTCAAGGAAGAGAAGCACGCCGTGAGGCATGTTTCCTGGCAGGCCTATGTCGCGTCCGAGAGAGTCAGGAAATTGGCTCTTTGGCAGATGGCTCGTGCGAGGGCTGTGAGGGTGGCGGAGGACGCCCGTGCCAAAGCCCTGATTACAGTCGGGCCCAAGCACCTCATCTACGCTTGGTCGTACATGGACCGAGTGCACGCTTCGAGCGAGGAGGAGTACCTATTGGCGCCGGATGACCACACCGGTGAGATCGCCCTCACCCACCGGCAAGCCGCCAATCAGCACCTCACGAGTTGCGAAGCTGAGGAAGAGGCGTTGGGTCGGGGCGCTGGGAAACGGCCGCGCACTAGGGCACTCGTGGCGCGCCGCAAGCGCTCCTGTGAGCGTTGTGGCTTTTATTACGAATATAATTTAGTTTCGTAAGGCGATCTCATTAGTTTTGGGTCGCAAATGATAAATCCGAACATTCGGGAATTATTAGCGTCCTTAATTAAGTATGTAAAAGGAAAAGTTTGGAAACCTTGTGTATCTGTACACATTTTGTAAGTACATGCATATAGCACTAACTTTACTATATACTATTTCACTACACGTCTCTCTCTATATATGCTTGCAGACTGTGCTACTACTATTACTTATGTATGTGCAAATGCACGTTTTAACATTACGACGCGGTTTTTGTAAAAGTAGGAAAACATCACTAGTCAAGCTTGTGAAACGATTCAATGCAAAACAAATGCAAAAATGCTCGTTTGATGATTTACTTTTAGCTTCCTCCTCTGTGGTTATTTCTCTATCGTACTTTGTATGGAGTGTCTCACTGGTCGGGAAGGCATGCAAATTCCCAAACCACTTCCTACACCCTGTATCGAACTTTTTTCCTAACAAGTTGTGCCGCGCAATTGGAATTCAAACTTGAGTACTACTACTAGGAGTACCCGGGGCCAGTTCTTTTAGGCTTATAGATTAGTAATCCCATAACTACTACCTCTGTCCTGGTATTGGTCCCCATTGTAATCTGTGTCAAATTTTAACCATAAATTTAACTAATGAAATGTTTATGCATGTCACCCAAAATTATATAACTTTTGTTGACATGCACTAACATTTTATCAGTTAAATCTTTGGTCAAAATTTATTACAAAGTACAATGTTGACTAATAAACCAGGACGGAGGTAGTAGTGTAGAAGCCCAAATAAATGAGTGAGGCGCCTTATGTGACTAGTCTTATGTGACTAGTCTTATTTTTTAAGCCGCCAAAAGAAATGGCCCTAGGAGTAGTAGCTAGGGATCGAGCGTGCGAGATGAACTGGAGAAAGTAAATGCAGAGAGATGAAATGCAAAAAAGACAGAGGGATGTGATGTCCGTTTATTTTACCAGGCCACTTATTACTACGAGTAGTGGGGTTTTGTGATATGACGACTTTACTGTCGGGCCACAAGCGGGGTGAGACTCCCATGCAGCGCCACCCTCTACACTAGTACTACTTCGGTCATGGTTTATTAGTCCCCGATTTCATTTGACTGTAGATTTAACTTACAAAATGTTAGTGCATGTCAACAAAAACTATATCGTTGGATTCGTATTTGAACATAGTTTACAATGATATAATTTTTGGTGACATGCATGAGCAATTATCGTACTATGTATAATGTTAGTTAAATTTATGGTCATACTAATATATAGTAAGGTGCCTGTGCGTTGCACGAAACGGTAAAATGCATTGATCGGGGAGTTGTTTATTTTGACAAAGTATGTGGGGGTCATCTCATGTGTAACAAGTATCACTAGGTTTCTTCGAATATTATTTCTTCTCTAGAGCTCACAAACATTCGGTTGAAATAGATAAAAAAAGTATCTTTTGCAAACAAAAGAATTCAACCTGCATCCAAAACTTGTGAAGAAATAACACTTATATTATGCTTTGCAAGAAATGATCTTTAAGAATTAGTTTTTGAGTATCGGTTGTTATACATGTTGGCTACAGATAACATGGCACTTTCTTATGGTTAACAATGGGCTATACTATTAAGTATTAACCATGCTCTTATACACCTAGACGGAGGGATTAAATCAGAATGACTTGGAAGGGGGCCAGAGGAGATGTAAGAAATGGTTCATCATAAATCCTTCACCAATACTGTAGTAAAAAATCTTAGTTAATCTCATAAATGGCAAGCGAGAACTCTAATGCAGCAAAAGCATACATGGAAGATACTAAACTAAGCCATGAATGTATACACTTTTATTCAAGCGCGATATTCTAATAGAGCAAGATCATGCATGGAAGGTTCTATACTATATTAATAAGAAGTCTCCGCATGCTTAGACATCGGATTACATTGAGCGAAGACTAATGATCAACATTTAACTTGGTAAGGCATATGTCCAGGTGAACCTCCTTGGAGTCCCCGTGCACCATGTTGGGGGGGGGGAATCATACCATGCGTCTTCCATGTCCACATCGGCTAGAAGGTTCCAGCTCGACATAGTCCTAGTCAGTGTCATGGAGTTGGTGTGGGTGCCCACGTACCTCTGAGGGGCAGTAACAGTGAGCATGCACCTATACATTAGCCTCGTGTCAGGGTCAGTGTCTGCGGCGTCGCCCCTGACGCACACTACAGAGATGGGGCGGGGGCCTACGTGGGCCTCGCCTGTGCCCACGATCTAGAGGAAGATGTTGCCGTCCTCCTCCAAGACTAGCAGGCGACAGTGATCCTCCAGCGACTCCGGCATGATGAACTGGTAGCACGTCTCGTACTTGATGTTCTTCACCGCAGGCCAGTAGTTATAGATGGACGATTGCGTGAGGTGATGCACGATGCTCGCCTGCAGGCCCTAAAATGGCAATGGGCACTCATAACAGTAGACGAAGGGCTCCTTCGAGGCATCGACTAGGCCGTCCATGAAACGGGAGTGGCTGTTGGGGACGTTGCGCCAGTTGAATATATGAGCAAGTTACTACGAGATTTAATCTGAATAAGCACAAAATAAATCATGACGACTATAACAGAGATTAAACTAATCATGTGGACTAGCATAGTAGATGAACACATCGAATCCAGGACACATACTAGAAATATGAATTCTACCACGATTTCAAACAGGAAGGACAAAAACATATACGGTGCAACAAGAGCAACATTGTTGGTGTTGAGGTTGTCGCCCATGTCATTGAGGAAGAGGCTGCCAAGGGTCGGGGAAGAAGTCGTCGTCCCTGAAGTCGTCGCTGCCAGTAGTCGCGCGAGTGCGCTCCCCAAATTCCAAGAGCGCCCGCTGAATGGAGTGCATGAGTGAGTGGATGTAGGGGATGTTGCAGCCGCCGAATGGAGCGCATGAGTAGCACACGAAGCGGTAGAAGGTGCTCCTCCCTAGTCTCTATCTCTACTCTTATAAAAAACTGTGTTGGTGATGATGGTGTGCCTGCCATCTTGTAATGTAGACCGTCCGATCTATATCTGACGGATAGAAAGCAAACTATGACAATTTTACAAAATATACCCGCACATCTCTCCACATTTACAGATAAGGCATTGCCTCGTTCATCCTTATCTCCCACAACCTCATTGCTGAGCAGTTAAAACAGGAAGCCTCTAGAACAATCTGGCATGGTGGCCGCTACCGGCGCCGTCCATCCCCATGCCTCCACCCAGTCCGACCACTAGTCACCACCACGCCCACTCCTCCTCACCTTATTTATCATCTTTCTCGAGATATCATTTTTTTCGTGAAATTCTCGAGATACCATTTTTCTAAGAAAATTGTCGAGATATCATTAGTTTTTACACATGGGACTACTCCTGCATGGGTCAATCACAACAGGTGTTTGTAAAAAAATGCATCTTGATGTTCCGTGCAATGCACGGGCATCTTGCTAGTTTTTTGCATATAAATTCCAAACACCACATAGACATGGTCTTTGACCATTTTACAACTATGTTAGTATCATTGTTAGTGGCCAGCCGGTGCAAGTTATAGCCCCGGGTGTTTTAACCTTTTTTTTAGTAATGATATCTGGCAATTGTTCGCCACGAGCTCAATCCTGGCGAATCCCACGTAACCATTAGATTTTCATCCGACGGTGGCATGTTTTCAAGCCATAGTATTTGACAAAACCGCCACCATTACACACGTACTGTAACTGTGTCGTGGGCATTTGCATCTGCCATGTCTCCCAGTGAATGTTTGCTGGGGATTGGAGTTAGCACCGATGGCGGTTCGCAGTCGTTCCACACTAGGGCATTGAAGTTTGTAACTATTTCAGATTAGAATATACTACTCCTCCAGTGCTAGTAGTGGAGGAGAGTCCTACTCCACTACTCTATATGCAAACTAGGGCATAGTAGTAGGTACTGTAGGGAGTACTAGTACTGTGATCACTCAAGCAAGTTGTCTGGCATCGATATGACCCTACGCGGCTGGTATGTGTCTCGTAAGTCAAGCGACGTGTTGTTGTCATCATCACATGTTCACTTCCCGCAGCACGTATTCACTTCTTCATCTTTGTCTGCACATAATCATCCAATCTTCTTCCATCCCTCTTCCGAAACCAAAGCACTAACAATGGCAGAACCGAGCAGCGTCCGCCGAAAGAGTGGTTGGAATTCGCTTCCCACAGAGGCAATCAAGCTCATTGTTTCGCGTGTGGATAATCTCAGTACCATGCCGCTCACCGCGTGCTCGTCGGGCCGGTACCGTTTACGGAAAGCCCTCAGGCCGGAGCTTTTTAGGCATGCTCCTTGCTTGCTGATGCCGCTTGATCTTTAGAAATGGCATGTGACGCAGCATAGCGATCGTAGGATGGCGAGCATCAACCCCCTTGACTGCGATCCAATCCCCGTCACCCTCAACTACATTAATGGTATGTACTGGGTCGGGATGAGCACGTCTTGGATGGTGCTCGTCGACGGTTGTGGCAGCTAGATGCTGATACATCTCCAACATATCTATAATTTTTGATTGTTCCATGCTATTATATTATCTTTTTTGGATGCTTAATGGGCTTTAATATGCTCTTTTATATTATTTTTGGGACTAACCTATTAACCGGAGGCCCAGTGCCAGTTTCTATTTTTTTGCCTATTTTAGAGTATTACAGAAAAGGAATACCAAACGGAGTCCAAACGGAATGAAACCTTCACGAGGATCTTTCTTGGACCGAAAGCTATCCAGAAGACTTAGAGTTGAAGTCTGGGACTCTACGAGGAGGCCACGAGGCAGGAGGGTGCTCCTAGGGGGCGTAGGCGTGACCCCACCCTTGTGGGCCCCTCATAGCTCTACATATGTACTTATTTTGTCTATATATACTCTTATACCCTAGAAACATCAGGGAGAGCCATGAAACTAGTTTTCCACCGCCGCAACCTTCTGTACCCGTGAGATTCCATCTTGGGGCCTTTTCCAGTGATCTGCCGGAGGGGTGATCGATCACGGAGGGCTTCTACATCAACACCATTGCTTCTCCGATGAAGCGTGAGTAGTTTACCGCAGACCTTCGAGTCCATAGTTATTAGCTAGATGCCTTTTTCTCTCTCTTTGATTCTCAATACAAAGTTCTCCTCGATGTTCTTGGAGATCTATTCGATGTAATACTCTTTTGCAGTGTGTTTACCGAGATCCGAAGAATTGTGGATTTATGAACAAGATTATCTATGAATATTATTTGGTTCTTCTCTGAATTATTATATGCATGATTTGATATTTTTGCAAGTCTCTTCGAATTATCGGTTTATTTTAGCCTACTAGATTGATCTTTCTTGCAATGGTAGAAGTGCTTAGCTTTGGGTTCAATCTTGTGGTGTCCTTTCCTAGTGACAATAGGGGCAGAAAGGCACGTATTGTATTGTTACCACCGAGGATAAAAAGATGGGGTTTATATCATATTGCTTGAATTTATCCCTCTACATCATGTCATCTTGCTTAATGCGTTACTCCGTTCTTATGAACTTAATACTCTAGATGCATGCTGGATAGCGGTCGATGTGTGGAGTAATAGTAGTAGATGCAGAATAATTTCGGTCTACTTGACACGGACATGATGCCTATGTTCATGATCATTGCCTTAGATGTCTTCATAATTTTGCGCTCTTCTATCAATTGCTCGGCAGTAATTTGTTCACCCACCATAATACATGCTATCTTGAGAGAAGCCACTAGTGAAACCTCTGGCCCCCGAGTCTCTGTCCTATTATATTACATCTCTTTTATTTACATCGCATCACGTTTACTACTTTGCAATCTTTACTTTCCAATCTATACGACAAAAATACCAAAAATATTTGCTTTACTATCTCTATCAGATCTCACTTTTGCGAGTGACCGTGAAGGGATTGACAACCCCTTTATCGCGTTGGTTGCAAGGTTATTGATTGTTTGTGTAGGTACTGGGTGACTTGTGTGTCATCTCCTACTAGATTGATACCTTGGTTCTCAAAACTGAGGGAAATACTTACGCTACTGTGCTGCATCACCCTTTCCTCTTCAAGGGAAAACCAACTCATGCTCAAGAGGTAGCAAGAAGAATTTCTGGCGTTGTTGTCAGGGAGATCTACGCCAAGTCAAGACATACCAAGTACCCATCATAAATTCTTCTCCCTTGCATTACATTATTTTGCATTCGTCTCTCGTTTTCCTCTTCCCCACTTCTAAAATGATTTTCGAAAACCTTTGCCTTTTCTTTGCCTTCTTCCCATATGTATTTTTTGTTTGTGTTTCCATGTGCCTTCTATTTGCTTGCATCTTTGCTTGCTAAAATTCTATTGATATGGATCCACTTAAAGTGTTCTATTTGGATCACCTTCGATCCTTATGCGCTCGTGCTAAAACCCCAACTAGCCTAGTTGATGGGAAATCTATAGATGAGCATGCTCATTATGTGCGTCACCATTTGTCCAAAAAGGGGAGACTCTTATGGGATCAAATAAACCCTTTGCTGTGTTATGCTTGGAATCTTTGTGAAATTTATGATTTTACTTATTGCTGTAAGAACCCTAAAAAACACCTTCCCTACCTATGTGAGTTTAATGATAATGAAATCTTATCTTCTTATGCAAAGGGTGTTTATAGTTACTATGATGTCGAGAAAATTGAAGAATTTGTTGCTTTTAAGGGTTCTTATGAAGTTGCCTCTTTGATGATATTACTCTCTGCGAATCTGAAATTTTTGACATACTTAAATATTGCTATGAAAACTATGCTCATAATGTCTCTGTCAAAGAATTTATTGATAGAATGACCGTTGCTTTGGAAGAAAATAATGATATGCAGGAATCTATAGATAATGATGATTTCAATGATTTGATTGAAATATCCCTGGATGAACATGATGCTTGCTATTCTTCTGGCCATGATGCCAATATTTATGAAGACGAATTTGCTATAGTTCCTTATGTTAAACATGAGATCATTGCTATTGCACCCATACTTGATAGTTCCTTCGATGGAAAGCACGATTGCAATGATTTTTATTATAAATTCTCTTAATGTCAATTGTGTTAATGATATGAAAAACCTCAAGCTTGGGGATGCTAGTTTTTCTATGACTACTATTTGTTGCAATGATCATGATTGGGGTGATTCTTCTTATGATCTTAAAATTTTATTTAAGCCCCATGATGAATATGAGATTGATAATAGTGTTTGCAATATTATTGAAAGTGGGTTTGTAATAGTGTCAACTTTAGATCCCACATATTTGCAGAATGTTCAATCTTATGAAATTTTTGATAAAAGTGGGTTTCGAGAGGTCATGACTTTAGTTAATGTTAATCCCACTATTTAGGAAGAGTGGCAACTTCGCATGCATGTGGGTCATGTTGAAAATATTTTATGTGATAGCTATTTTGTTGAATTTTCTTATGACCCCACATGTAATTATTATGATAGAGGAAAATATGGTTGTTGAAATTTTCATGTTACTAAATTACCTCTCGTTATGTTGAGATTGATATTGTTTCTTTCCTCTTCCTTGCATATGCTAGTTTTTGCTTGCTATGATAATTTGTTTGCCTATAATATGCCTATGCATAGGAAGTATGTTAGACTTAGATGTGTTTATCACGTGTTTCATGATGCTCTCTTTGCGCTTCAGTTCTTGTCTTTCATGTGAGCATCATCGAAATCTCAATGCCTAGCTAGGGGCGTTAAATGATAGCGCTTGTTGGGAGGCAACCCAATTTTATTTTTGTTCTTTTCTTTTTGCTCCTGTTTAGTAATAAATAAATCATCTAGCTACTGGTTATATGAGGTTTTATGTTTTAATTAGTGTTTGTGCCAAGTAGAAACTTTGGGAAGACTTGGGTGAAGTCTTTGCGATCTTGCTGTAAAAAACAGAAACTTTTGCCCTCACGAGGATAACTGTCATATTTTACTGGAGAGTGATTTTAGGTTGATTCTTTTTGAAGATGATTAATAGATAAATTATCCACGTCCAAAAATTTATTTCAGAATTGTTGGAGATACATAAGTATTCGAAAGTTACATATTACTACAGACTGTTCTGTTTTTGACAGATTCTGGTTTTCGTGTGTTGTTTGCTTATTTTGATGAATCTATGAGTAGTATCGGGGGGTATGAACCATATAGAAGTTGGAATAAAGTAGGTTTAACACCAATATAAAAAAATGAGTTCATTACAGTACGTTAAGGTGGTTGTTTATTTTCTTATACTAACGGAGCTCATGAGATTTTCTGTTGAAGTTTTGTGTTGTGAAGTTTTCAAGTTTTTGGGTAAAGATTTGATGGATTTTGGAATAAGCAGTGGCAAGGGACTAAGCTTGGGGATGCCCAAGGAACCCCAAGATAATTCAAGGACAACCAAAAGCCTAAGCTTGGGGATGCCCCGGAAGGCATCCCTTCTTTCATCTTTGTCTATCGGTAACTTTACTTGAGGCTATATTTTTATTCACCACATGATATGTGTTTTGCGTCTTGTATGATTTGAGTCTTAGCTTTTTAGTTTACCACAATCATCCTTGCTGTACACACCTTTTGGGAGAGATACGCATGAATCCGAATTTATTAGAATAGTCTATGTGCTTCACATATATCTTTTGAGGTAGACAATTTTGCTCTAGTGCTTCGCTTATATCTTTTTAGAGCATGGTGGTGGTTTTATTTTATAGAAATTATTGATCTCTCATGCTTCACTTATATTATTCTGAGAGTCTTTTAGAACAGCATGGTAATTTTCTTTGGTTATAAAATTAGTCCTAATATGATGGGCATCCAAGATGGGTATAACAAAAACTTTTATATAAAGTGCATTGAATACTATGAGAAGTTTGATGCTTGATGATTGTTTTGAGATATGAGGATGGTGATATTAGAGACATGCTAGTCTAATAATTGTGAATTTAAAGAATACTTGTTTTAAAGTTTGTGATTCCTGTAGCATGCATGTATGGTGAACCATTATGTGATGAAGTTGGAGCATGATTTATTTATTGATTGCCTTCCTTATGTGTGGAGGTCCAGATCGCGCGATGGTTAACTCCTACCAACCCTTCCCCTAGGAGCATGCGTGTAGTACTTTGTTTTGATGACTTGTAGATTTTTGCAACAAGTATGTGAGTTCTTTATGACTAATGTTGATTCCATGGATTATACGCACTCTCACCCTTCCATCATTGCTAGCCTCTCTAGTACCGCACAACTTTCGCCGGTACCATACACCCACTATATACCTTCCTCAAAACAGCCACCATACCTACCTATTATGGAATTTCCATATCCATTCCGAGATATATTGCCATGCAACTTTTCATCATTCCGTTTATTATGACACGCTCCATCATTGTCATATTGCCTTGCATGATCATGTAGTTGACATCGTATTTGTGGCAAAGCCACCATTCATAATTCTTTCATACATGTCACTCTTGATTCATTGCACATCCCGGTACACCGCCGGAGGCATTCACATAGAGTCATATTTTGTTCTAAGTATTGAGTTGTAATTCTTGAGTTGTAAGTAAATAAAAGTGTGATGATCTTCATTTTTAGAGCACTGTCCCATGTGGGGAAAGGATGATGGAGAATATGATTCCACCACAAGTCGGGATGAGACTCCAGACTAAATTAAAAAAAAAAGAGGCCATAAAAAAGGAGAGAAAAGGCCCAAATAAAAAATGAGAGAAAAAGAGAGAAGGGACAATGGTACTATCATTTTACCACACTTGTGCTTCAAAGTAGCACCATGATCCTCATGATAGAGAGTCTCCTATGTTGTCACTTTCATATACTAGTGGGAATTTTTCATTATAGAACTTGGCTTGTATATTCCAATGATGGGCTTCCTCAAAAGTGCCCTAGGTCTTCGTGAGCAAGCAAGTTGGATGCACACCCACTTAGTTTCTTTTGTTGAGCTTTCATAAACTTATAGCTCTAGCGCATCCATTGCATGGCAATCCCTACTCACTCACATTGATATTTATTGATGGTCATCTCCATAGCCCGTTGATACGCCTAGTTGATGCGAGACTATGTTCTCCTTTTTGTCTTCTCAACAACCACCGTTCTATTCCACCTATAGTGTTATGTCCATGGCTCACTCTCATGTATTGTGTGAAGATTGAAAAAGTTTGAAAATACTAAAGTATGAAACAATTGCTTGGCTGAAACCGGGGTTGTGCATGAGTAAATACTTTGTGTGATGAAGATAGAGCATAGCCAGACTATATGATTTCGAAGGGATAAATTTCTTTGGCCATGTTATTTTGAGAAGATTTAATTACTTTGTTAGTATGCTTGAAGTATTTTTTTTTATGTCAATATTAAACTTTTGTCCTGAATCTTTCGGATCTGGATATTCATGCCACAATAAATAAAATTACATTGGTAAATATGCTAGGTAGCATTCCACATCAAAAATTCTGATTTTATCATTTACCTACTCGAGGACGGGCAAGAATTAAGCTTTGGGATGCTTGATATGTCTCCAACGTATCAATAATCTTTGATTGTTCCATGCTATTATATTATCTATTTTGGATGTTTAATGGGCTTTAATATGCTCTTTTATATTATTTTTGGGACTAACCTATTAACCAGAGGCCCAGTGCCAGTTTCTATTTTTTTTTGCCTATTTTAGAGTTTTACAGGAAAGGAATGCCAAACGGAGTCCAAACGGAATGAAACCTTCGCGAGGATCTTTCTTGGACCAAAAGAAATCCAGAAGACTTGGAGTTGAAGTCCAGGACTCTACGAGGAGGCCACAAGGCAGGAGGGCGCCCCCAGGGGGTAGGCGCGCCCCCACCCTCGTGGGCCCCTCGTAGCTCCACCGACGTACTTCTTTCGCCTATATATGAGATCCACGAAACCACTTTTCTACCACCGCA
Source organism: Triticum dicoccoides (assembly GCF_002162155.2). Classification (NCBI taxonomy): domain Eukaryota; kingdom Viridiplantae; phylum Streptophyta; class Magnoliopsida; order Poales; family Poaceae; genus Triticum; species Triticum dicoccoides. Next base: position 552,684,759 of record NC_041381.1, read on the forward strand.
ACCTTCTGTACTCGTGACATCCCATCTTGGGGCCTTTTCCGGTGATCTGCCGGAGGGGGAATCGGTCACGGAGGGCTTCTACATCACCACCATTGCCTCTCCGATGAAGCGTGAGTAGTTTACCACAGACCTTCGGGTCCATAGTTATTAGCTAGATGCCTTTTTCTCTCTCTTTGATTCACAATAAAAGTTCTCCTCGATGTTGTTGGAGATCTATTTGATGTAATACTCTTTTGCGGTGTGTTTGCCGTGATCCGGTGAATTGTGCATTTATGAACAAGCTTATATATGAATATTATTTGGTTCTTCTCTGAATTCTTATATGCATGATTTGATATCTTTGCAAGTCTCTTCGAATTATCGGTTCAGATTGGCCTACTAGATTGATCTTTCTTGCAATGGAAGAAGTGCTTAGCTTTGGGTTCAATCTTGCGGTGTCCTTTCCCAGTGACAATAGGGGCAGCATGGCACATATTTTATTGTTGCCATCGAGGATAAAAAGATGGGGTTTATATCATATTGCTTGAGTTTATCCCTCTACATCATGTCATCTTGCTTAATGCGTTACTCCGTTCTTATGAACTTAATACTCTAGATGCATGCTGGATAGTGGTCGATGCATGGAGTAATAGTAGTAGATGTAGAATCGTTTCGGTTTGACACGGACGTGATGCCGATGTTCATGATCATTGCCTTAGATGTCTTCATAATTATGCGCTCTTCTATCAATTGCTCGGCAGTAATTTGTTCACCCACCGTAATACATGCTATCTTGAGAGAAGCCACTAGTGAAACCTATGGCCCTCGGGTCTCTTTCCTATTATGTTACATCTCTTTTATTTACATCGCATCTCATTTACTACTTTGCAATCTTTACTTTCCAATCTATACAACAAAAATACCAAAAATATTTGCTTTACTATCTCTATTAGATCTCACTTTTGTGAGTGACCATGAAGGGATTGATAACCTATTTATCGTGTTGGTTGCAAGGTTCTTCATTGCTTTTGTAGGTACTAGGTGACTTGTGTGTCGTCTCCTACTGGATTGATACCTTGGTTCTCAAAACTGAGGGAAATACTTATGCTACTTTGTTGCATCACCCTTTCCTCTTCAAGGGAAAACCAACGCATGCTCAAGAGGTAGCAGATGCTCGTGGCGGTCTACACCCGGCGATTGATCCCCCTTCATTTGGTTAACGCTGCACTGCTTTGGCACCGTGACCCATAATACTCGAAATCTTACAGTAGCCAACATGATACTAAGTTTGATTTTCTCAAGGTTGTAATCTACCAAGTGCCCACAAGATCTGTGAATTATAAAGACTTCAGGCTAATTGCGTTCTTCAACCGTGGTCTCGCCTATCTGACAGGTCACTGCGGTAAGTGGATAAATCTTCACGTCCATCGCAGGATAATACATCCTCCATGGTTCTCTAATGCCATTGAACACGAGGGCTGCATTTAGACTTTCGACTCCTTCTATGGCTGGACGTATTGCTGGCCTACTCCAGTCATCGCTACAAACGGCTGTTACAACAGTATGTTACTTTCCTATGATATCATGATGGCTTGCGTATATTACTATCAACATTTTCTGAAAAAATATTCATGCTCATAACATGCAGTTCTTAAGATTGACTATAGTAAGAGCCCTTTTTTATTTGGCTCCAACTTGATATGATGTTGTAGGCCGCCTGGTGTCCCTACCCTTCCTAATCCCAGAACCTTACGAAGAAAAGCGGCATGGCAGTTATAGGTGGTTCCTGGCTCAATCATACGACGTGTTGTTTCGCCGAATACAATCATAATCACTGCAAGGTCTTTGAGCAGGATCCCAGCTTCTCTGGGCCTTCAGGAATTTTTGACTGGAGGCTGGTAAGTAGCCCTGGGCCACGCTCTCTATTTCTTGGACTGAATTATCCGATTAACCAGGAGATAACCAACGGCAAGGATCATGATGGTAGCGTAGTTTTATTCATCAGGAAAAACTATGTGTACACATCGTACCATGCGTCTCTGGATGCACCATACCCTGATATGTGCCGCCATGCTCTACAGCCCAAACTAGGAGAGAGGGTCGCAAGTATCAGACTTCGACCTGCTGGCTGAAGATTCCCCTGTCAGGCACCCATCTGGTTCAAGATGTCAGCAAATCTCCACAGCTTAATAAATAGTAACATCTAACTGAGCCAGTTAGTTAGATGCGTACACTTGGTGTAGTAGGATCTTTATTTAGATTGATGCATACACTTGTTCTTTTTTGTTATCCCTTTTGTAATGATGGCTGATGTTTGGTTTGGAAGAGAGAGCCGCGTCTTTACTCTTCTGTCCTGCTTACTGCTTCTATTGCACCCCCAGCCCTAGTTGTTGTTGCTGCTATTGTTTTCAATGTACAATCAGTAGTATATTTTGTCTGTTGGTTGAATAAATGTGTTGTTAGAATGACAAACACAATGTTTTGGAAGTTGTTGCATGGTCCAATCCTTTAGTGCCCCATACCATACGTAGCGCATACTATTTTTGGTATGGAACACATTTTCCACTTGTCGATAACATGCATCCCACTGATGAATGCCCAACTGAGGAGCCCATAATTAACTGGAAGGGAGGCTCTCACATGAATCCGGACCAGGTACATGCTCATGGTCCCCTAAACATAAATAAGCAAATAAATAAATAAATAAAGCTCAATGCTCATGCATGAGTTCTTTAAATTCACGATTTGAAAACTTAAATTTTAATAGGAGGATATTATTTCCTATGATAGTGTCATTAAATTCAGTCAATATTATTCTTAGGCAAAGATAGCGACTAGTCTTCTTTCTCCCACCATTTTCTTCCTGCAACCAGCGGACCCATGCAAATCGAAGTCAACATTGTAAATAGTTCATGTCCATTTTTATTTTTCGATAAGAATGTCCAACCCAGCCCAACACATTGGTGACAACACTTTATCCTCCGCCTTGGTGCGCTCGCCGCGGCGCTGCTGTTCGGCCCTGTCAACATAGTGAATCGGAAGAGGACTGTAGTTGTGAGTATGACAGTACAGACCCACCAGGTCCACTCCCGAACACAAGCAAGCGCCTCTTTTACTACTCAGATGCACCCCTCGTTTTTTTACTCTAATCCACCCTGCTGATATTTGGGACCCACATCATTGTCAAAGTACAGTCAACTAGCGACAGAATTACACAACTTTTTTTTAGGATTTGTTCGGGGGAGCAGGCTATAAACTAGGTTGTGCGGTCTCTGTGGCCCACCTAACAACATGACCGGCCCATCAGTTTTTTCTTTGGGAAAATAGGTAGCCCACTATTTCTTTTTGAAGAATATCCAAGCTAGGCCTATTTGTTTTCTCTGACTTACTGGGCCGCAAATCTTTCAAGACGAGGAGGGATGCATTCCGGCCTGGCCAAAGAGTATGGTCAGTATATCTTAAAAATAATATCAAAGGGGTTGCAAATTCCAAAATTATTATAGCAAATGGGCAATTAGTTTCTTTTTTTGGTTTTTGTTCTTCACTGGTATTTTATATTTCATTGGATTTTAAAATGACATAGTAATAATTTATTTTGAAACTTGTCTTAGTATGGCTACTAATTTTTGGATTAAGAATATTTTGTTTCCCAGCAAAAATATGCGAATTTTTAAAATTACACACATTTATTAGTTCAATTTTTTAACCCTGGCACTGACCAGAAAATGGGCAACAATTCTAAAGATGGAAAATGGGCTGCAATAAATTCCATATGAATTAGCAAATGAGTAAAAATTATAAAAATAATAGCAAATGGGTGTACACGCCACAAATTTCGAGGCTAACTTGTTTATGCAAGGCTTTGTTAGTCAACACATGATTCTAGCAGCAGTGACTGTTGGATGTCCATCCAATGGCCAACGTGCTTCTTCAATCTCTGATCTTCCTGCTCCATCCGCCTAAACCAGCGCCGGCGGGACTGCCTGCTCCCTCCTCTTGTGGCCCACTGTGATGCCGCGCAGGGTTCACCGGCCCACCCTACTCCCTCCGCTGGCCTGGCCGCACGCAATCAACTGCCTCTTATTACGCGAAAAAATGATTTCTCCTACTGACATCTAGGGTGCACTGGTTCGGAGGCTGACTTGTGGGCCTACTAAGTTGACACAGATGGAGGGCTTTGTCAAGTTAGTCAATATGAATGATTATAGCTCCAGTGACTGTATGATGTCCATCCAACGGCTGTAGTGCTTCTTCAACCTCTGGTCTTCTTGCTCCAGCTGCCCAAACCAACGCCAATCATGCCGCCTGCTCCTGCCTCCCGTGGTCGGTTGTGCTGTCGCGGAGGTCTCATCGCCCCTACTACTCCCACCGCTAGCTAGGACATCCCTCTACTCACCACACCCCCTGTTATTCTGCGGCGACAGCAGCCTCACACCGCAGCCGAACTAGTGAACCCTCGTACTCCTCTTCGTGTGGGCATCCACTGTCGTGTATTCCCCGGCTCCACGTTGTTCCCTTCCTAGGCCTCGCCGTGGTCCACCTCCTTGGTGCTCTCGGTGCGTTGTGGTCAATGTGGTCAAGGAACAACTTCCATCAGAATAGTACTGAGGAGAGGCTGACAGATGGGTCCACGGCCACAGCAAGGAAGTGCAACCTTATTACGCGTAAAAAAATTATTCCTCCACTTGACAGGAGGGACCCATCGGAAGGGCCTCTGTATTTTGCAAAAAAAACCTTCCCACCGATGACAGCTCGAACCCACCAGCTGTATCTTCGCACACAAGGAAGTGCCTCCTTATTACGCACAAAAAAATGAAGACTCCCCCTGCTAGCTGGGACCCACCATAGTGGGAGGCTGACTTGTGGGCCAACTAAATTGACACGGATGGGGGGCTTGTCAACTTAGTCAATATGAACGATTCTCGCTCTAGTGACTGTATGATGTCCATCCAACGCCTGTAGTGCTTCTTCAACGTCTGGTCTTCTTGCTCCAGCCACCCAAACGAGTGTCGGTCGTGCCGTCTGCTTCTGCCTCCAGTGGCCGGATCTGCTTCCGCGCAGGCCTGACCGCCCCACCCTACTCCAACCTCTGGCCAGGCCATCCCTCTACTCACTGACAACCCCTGTTATTCTACGGCGACAGCAGCCTCACACCACAATCTAATCCGTCAATCCTTGTACTCCTCTCCGTGTGGGCATCCACTTTCGCGTCTTCCTTGGCTCCGCGTCGGCCCCTTCCTAGGCCTCACCGTCATCCACCGCCTTGGTGCTCTCGGCACGGCGTGGTCAATGTAGTCAAGGAATGACTTCCATCAGAAGAGTACTGTACATGGAGAGGCTGACATCTAGGTCCACGGCCGCAACAAGGAAGTGCATCCTTATTACATGCAAAGTAATGATTCCTCCACCTGATAGCAGCGATCCACCGGACGGGCCACCGTATTTTTCGAAAAAATGTTCCCCCCCTGACTGCTGGGACCCACCACGTATATCTTCGCATGCAAGGAAGTGCCTGATAGTCGGGACCCACCTGGTCGAAGCGTAGATAGCGTTGTCATTCTGGTCGCGAATGTGTACATACATACTGGTCGATCGGTCTGTCTGTAGGCTGCAGCGATGAACCGTGGCCGAGTAAGGAAGGGCACATGTCATAGTAGAGGCGCGCACGTAGCATGTACACGTACCTATAACTAGGGTGCAAGAAAGTAAATACGGCCACATATGTACATACAGGCGGGGTCTCGAATGACTACTCGCGCATACTTACGGCCATGGCTCGTGTACATGGAGGGGCAGTGATGGTGTCTTGTTCATGGGCAGCCAACCGGCTAGGTCAGAACGGAGAAACTGCGTCGTCGTGTGATACGTCTCCAATGTATCTATAATTTATGAAGTATTCACGCTATTATATTATCCATCTAGGATGTTTTATATGCATTTATATGATTTTTGGGACTAACCTATTAACCTGTAGCCCAATGCCAGTTTCTATTTTTCCCTTGTTTTTGAGTTTTACAGAATAGGAATACCAAACAGATCCAATTGATGTGCCAATTTTTGACGATTTTTTATGGACCAAAAGAAGACTCCGGAGCAAAAGAGTTGGGCCAGAAGAGTCCCGGACCGTCCACGAGGGTGGGGGGAGCGCCCACCCCCCTGGGCGTGTGGGCCTTCCTCATGGATGACTCGGGCACCTTCTTGATGTGAGACCTACGCCAAAAATTCCTATAAGTACAGAAACCTCCAGAAAATAACCTAGATCGGGAGTTCCGCCACCGCAAGCCTCTCTAGACACCAAGAACCAATCGGGACCCTGTTCCGGCACCCTGCCGAAGGGGGATCCCTCACCGGTGGCCATCTTCATCATCCCGTCGCTCTCCATGATGAGGAGGGAGTAGTTCACCCTCGTGACTGACGGTTTGTACTAGTAGCTATGTGTTTGATCTCTCTCTCTCTCTCTCTCTCTCTCTCTCTCTCTCTCTCGTGTTCTTGATTTGGCACGATCTTGATGTATCATGAGCTTTGCTATTATATTTGGATCTTGTGATGTTTCTCCCCCTCTACTCTCTTGTAATGGATTGAGTTTTCCCTTTGAAGTTATCTTATCGGATTGAGTCTTTAAGGATTTGAGAACACTTGATGTATGTCTTGCTGTGCTTATCTGTGGTGACAATGGGATATTCACGTGATCTACTTGATGTATGTTTTGGTGATAAACTTGTGGGTTCAATGAACTTATGCATCGGGGTTGGCACATGTTTTCGTCTTGACTCTCTGGTAGAAACTTTGGGGCACTCTTTGAAGTACTTTGTGTTGGTTGAATAGATGAATCTGAGATTGTGTGATGCATATCGTATAATCATGCCCACGGATACTTGAGGTGACAATGGAGTATCTAGGTGACATTAGGGTTTTGGTTGGTTTGTGTCTTAAGGTGTTATTCTAGTATTAACTCTATGATAGATCGAACGGAAAGAATAGCTTCATGTTATTTTACTACGGACTCTTGAATAGATAGATAAAAAAGGATAACTTTGAGGTGGTTTTGTACCCTACCATAATCTCTTCGTTTGTTCTCCACTATTAGTGGCTTCGGAGTGACTCTTTGTTGCATGTTGAGGGATTGTTATGTGATCCAATTATGATATTATTGTTGAGAGAACTTGCACTAGTGAAAGTATGAACCTTAGGCCTTGTTTCCTAGCATTGCAATACCGTTTACGCTCACTTTTATTACTTGTCACCTTGCTGTTTTTATAATTTCAGATTACAAATACTCATATCTACCATCCATATTGCACTTGTATCACCATCTCTTCACCGAACTAATGCACCTATACAATTTACCATTGTATTGGGTGTGTTGGGGACACAAGAGACTCTTTGTTATTTGATTTCAGGGTTGTTTGAGAGAGACCATCTTCATCCTACGCCTCCCACAGATGGATAAACCTTAGGTCATCCACTTGAGGGAAATTTTCTACTGTCCTACAAACCTCTGCACTTGGAGGCCCAACAACATCTACAAGAAGAAGGTTGTGTAGTAGACATCAAGCTCTTTTCTGGCACCGTTGCCGGGGACGTGAGTGCTTGAAGGTATATCTTTAGATCTTGGAATCAAATCGTTTTGTTTCGTGTTTTATCACTAGTTTAGTCTATAAAAGAAAACTAAAAAAATGGAATTGAGTTTGTCTCATATGCTTCATCTTTTTAATATCTTTCGTAAGAATGATGGAAAGGAAAATTGTGCTCAAGTGCTAGAAGAAGAAATCGACAAAATGTTTGGCACTAAATCCTTGAATGATGAGCATCATTGCAATGTTGTTAGTATGAACTCTTTGAATATCCATAGTACTAATGATGATTGCACTAGTTATGATGAAAATGTCTCCTATAAGCATGCCATTTTTTGTGAAGTACATTGGGTTTGCAAGTACACACCAAATAGGGAAGATAGATTTTGCAAGAGGCATAAACATTTAGAAACTAAATGGTTGCAAGAAAGGCTAGATGTGAGTGCTGAAAATTTAAAATTCCTTTGCTGTACTTGTGAACTTTGCAATGAACATGGTCATTTACATCTTCGATGCAAATTGTTTCATGATTGAAACGTGTCCAAGAATTGTGATGATTTAATTTCCCTTGCACATCATAATGAACTTAGTTTTCTTTTGGGTTATGAAGAAATGAAACATTTAATTAAGGACCTTCCAGAATTTGCCCATAACAAATTCCTTGATATTGATCTAGAGGAAATTTATATGTATTGTGCGGTGAATGGCATTGAAAATCCTTATATCGCCAATTACATAAAGAAACTAATAGAAGAAGAAGAGAATACTAATGAAAGGGATGAAACTTCCCAATATCCTCCTATTATTTCCTATGATGAATCAGGTAACGAGGAGGAACTTTCTATTCAACCAATCTCATTAATAAGGACCTTAAAGAAGAGGGATAAACCCACAAATGATGTGAAGAAGAAAAAGAAAAGACGGAGAAGCAAAGGTAGAAAGGTATCCCTCCCAAATGATGTTGCTCCTATTACTCATTGTGATGATGATTGCTATACTATTGGTGCTATCCATACTATTAATGATGAGAGTGATTATGCTTATGATATGAAAAGGCCCGAGCTTGGGGATGCTATGTTTGATGAGAATGACATATTTGAGAATATATTTGCTGCAATTAATGTTTGTCCAAGCTTGGGGATGCTCTGTTTTATGAATATGATATTTTTAGCCTCCCAAGTTTTGATATGCAAATTTGTTATGATGATAGCATGCCTCCTACTTATGATGATTATATTGATGAAAGTGGGTTTGGAAGAGTGTTAAATTTAAGAAGTAATGATCCCACTATATTGGAGGGTTTTGAATCTTATAATATTTATGAAAGTGGGTTTGGAGAGGTCATGACTTTATTTAGTGATGAATCCACTATTTTGGAAGAGGTTTCAATTGATTATGATGAGAACAAAGTTGCTACTTATGATGATTATTGTGATGAAACTTATGCTATAAAAAGTAGTGATGAGTATATTTATAAAACTTGTCATGATTATGATTACCCTTTTTCTGAACATTACGCTTTCAATGTGGAAACAATTTTTAGTATTCGAATCTCTTATGATACCTCCACTATTCCGAATGAGAAGAAATTTGATTATGAGGAGAATAATAAAATTTCTATGCTTGTAGATAATGAAAAGAATTCTTTATGTGCTGGTTATATTGTTGAATTCATTCATGATGCTACTGAAAATTATTATGAGGGAGGAACATATGCTTGTAGGAATTGCAATAATATCAAGTTTCCCCTCTATGTGCTTAAAGTTTTGAAGTTACGCTTGTTTTGGCTTCCTATGCTAGTTGATTATTGTTCCCATAAGTTGTTTGCTCACAAAATCCCTATACACAGGAAGTGGGTTAGACTTAAATTTTCTAGTCATATTCTTCATGATGCTCTCTTTATGTTTCAATTCTTATCTTTTATGTGAGCATCATTGAAATCATAATGCCTAGCTAGGGGCGTTAAACGATAACGCTTGTTGGGAGAAAACCCAATGTTATTTTTGTTCCTTGCTTTTTGTTACTGTTTAGTAATAAATAATTCATCTAGACTCTTGTTAGACGTGGTTTTATGTTTTATTTAGTGTTTGTGCCAAGTATAACCTTTGGGAAGACTTGGGTGAAGTCTTTATGATCTTGCTGTAAAAAACAGAAACTTTAGCGCTCACGAGATTAACTGTCATTTTTTACATAAGAGTGATTTTAAGTTGATTCTTTTTGCAGGTGATTAATAGACAAATTCCTCAGGTCCACCATCTTATTTAAGAATTTTTGGAGTTCCATAAGTATACGTTTCATACAGATTACTACATACTGTTCTGTTTTTGACAGATTCTGCTTCCATTGTGTGGTTTGCTTATTTTGATGAATCTATGAGTAGTATCGGAGGGTATGAAGCATAGAGAAGTTGGAATCAGTAGATATTAAATCAATATGAATTTAGAATGAGTTCATAAAAGTACCTACGTGGTGATTTATTTTCTTATACTAACGGAGCTTACGAGTTTCTGTTAAGTTTTGTGTGGTTGAAGTTTTCAAGTTTTGGGTAAAGATTCGATGGACTATGGAATAAAGAGTGGAAAGAGCCTAAGCTTAGGGATTACCAAGGCATCCCAAGGTAATATTCAAGGACAACCAAGAGCCTAAGCTTGGGGATGCCCCGGAAGGCATCCCCTCTTTCGTCTTCGTTCATCGGTAACTTTACTTGGAGCTATATTTTTATTTACCACATGATATGTGTTTTGCTTGGAGCGTCATATTATTTTGTTAGTATTTGCTTGCTGTTATTTAGAATAATGTTTTGCATCTATATTTTCAATAAAAATGTCAAGGATAGCCTTTACCATGCTTATTTTGCAGGTATACATGTTGCTGTTTCAAAACAGGAAGTTTACCGCTGTTGCAAAAATTCCCTAGAAAAGTCAGAGAATGATTTGATGTTGAATCTTTTTGCATATTGAGCTCTGATAAATCTTCTACAGCTTAGTATGTTTCTTATAATTTTTGGAGTTAGGGAAGGATGATGAATCTTTCATTCTTTACAGACTATACTGTTTTCGTAGATTGATGTTATGTTTGCATTGTTTGCATATGCTTGCTTGATTAATGATTCTATTTGAGGATAGGAGTATTAAATATGCAGAGACATTTAGTATGCAATGTTGAATAATAATGTTAGTAATTTTTTACATTAGAAAATGATAAGGTTTTTGCATTGTTTTATACTAACTTATCTCACAAGTTCTTTTTGTGTTTTGTGTGGATGATGTTTTTGAGATTTAGGAAAACCGTGATATAAAAGGAATTAAGGAGACAAAAAAGCTCAGTCTTGGGGACGCCCAAGGCACCCCAAGATAATATTCTAAGAAGTCTCAAGCATCCAAGCTTGGGGATGCCCCGGTAGGCATCCCACCTCTCTTCTTCATCAATTATCGGTCAGTATCGGTTGAACCTAAGTTTTTGCTTCTTCACATTAGTTGTGCTATCCTTGCAATGCCATTTTATTTTGTTTTTCTTGTTGTTTGAATAAAATACCAAGATCTAAAATTATTAAATGATAGAGAGTCCTCACATAGCTAAAAAATTATTTGACTACTCATTGATCTTCACTTATATGTTTTTGGAGTAGTTTGCCATTTACTCGTGTGCTTCACTTATATCCTATGAGTAAATGGTTGAATGATTTGAATATCATAAATCTGAAATTATATATGTACTTGAACAATTCATGAAAGAATATTGAAGGAAGAGAGATTTCACATATAAATATACTATCTTAGACATCTTCTATGATTGTGAGCCCCATTAATTATTTTCAAACCTGAGCAAATTAGTTGAAATTGGACAAGGAAGACAACATAATGAGTTATGCTTGGGTATATTTGTTAGAAGTTATATTGTTATAGACCTCCAACATGTGGTGCTTGTTATTTAGAATCCTTTGCTAGCCTAAATATCTGTACTAAGCGGGAATACTGCTTGTGCATCCAAATTCCTTGAACCAAGTTTCTTCCATGAGTGTCCACCATATCTACCTATTTGCGGTATTTACCTGCCGTTCCAAGTAAATTTGCTTGTGCGAAACTCTAAACCTTCAAATAATAATCTGTTTAGTATGCCCGAATCACTTATGTAGCGACTAGGGGCTGTCAGTATCTTCCATGCTAGGTTGGTTATTCTCACGATGAGTGGACTCCGCTCATCATTCACGAGAAAAATGGCTGGTAACTAGGATGCCCAGTTCCATGATCAAAAGATCAAAATCAAATCAAAATAATTGCAAACAAAAACTCCCCCAAGATTGATGTTAGTTGGAGGCACCTGTTGTTTCGGGCAAGCCATGGATTGACGATTGTTGGTGGCGGGGGAGTAGAAACTTTACCATTCTGTTTGGGAACCGCCTATAATGTATGTGGTATGGAAGATATTGGGAACTCTTGGTTGTTATGTTGACAATGAAAGCATACCTCTCAAAATTATTTATCTCTATTTGAAAATCGAGCTCTGGCACCTCTGCAAATCCCTGCTTTCCTCTGCGAAGGGCCTATCTTTTACTTTTATGCAAGAGTCAGTAGTATTCCTTCTCATTCCAACCTACTGTTTAGTTGGCAAGCATCATGTGATGGGGAAAGATCTAAGCATATATGGACATTCAAATATATTTGATCATGAATTATTGTTGTTGACAATTATCTATATGATAAATTAGTTGGGAGGCGAGACATTAAGCCCCTATCTTTCTTTGTGTTCGATGGATGATATTTGTTCTAAAAATATGCTTTGAGTGGTAGCAATCATGGAAGACTATATGATAGTTGAGTATGTGGGATTTGCTAAATCAAAGCTCTGACATAGACCCTTCCTGAAAATAATATGAATGGCAATTGTTTGATGACTAAGAATGAAGTTTATGGTCTATGATTTAACATTTGAATAGCTTGTTACTTGATCATGAAAAGTTTTATGAGATGAGCTACTGTTATGACATATAATGATGCTAGAAAAGGCGACTGAAATTATCATTGATCAAACTTGTGCACCTGCTAGCATTCACACTTCATAAATTCTTTCTTTTATCATTTACCTACTCGAGGACGAGCGGGAATTAAGCTTGGGGATGCTGATACGTCTCCAACGTATCTATAATTATGAAGTATTCATGCTATTATAGTATCCATCTAGGATGTTTTTTATGCATTTATATGCTAATTTATATGATTTTTGGGACTAACCTATTAACCTAGAGCCCAGTGTCAGTTTCTATTTTTTCCTTGTTTTTGAGTTTTATAGAAAAGGAATACCAAACAGAGTCCAATTGATGTGCCAATTTTTGATGATTTTTTATGGACCAAAAGAAGACCCCGGAGCAAAAGAGTTGGGCCAGAAGAGTCCCGGGCCGTCCACGAGGGTGGGGGCCGCGCCCACCCCCTGGGCGTGTGGGCCTACCTCGTGGACGACTCGGGCACCTCCTTGACGTGAGACCTATGCCAAAAATTCCTATAAATACAGAAACCTTCAGAAAATAACCTAGATCGGGAGTTCTGCCGCTGCAAGCCTCTGTAGCCACCAAAAATCAATCGGGACCATGTTCCGACACCCTGCCGGAGGGGGGATCCCTAACCAGTGGCCATCTTCATCATCCCGGCGCTCTCCCTAACGAGGAGGGAGTAGTTCACCCTCGGGGTTGAGGGTATGTACCATGAGCTATGTGTTTGATCTCTCTCTCTCTCTCTCTCTCTCTCTCTCTCTCTCTCTCTCTCTCTCTCTCTCTCGTGTTCCTAATTTGGCAAGATCTTGATGTATCGTGAGCTTTGCTATTATAGTTGGATCTTATGATGTTTCTCCCCCTCAACTCTATTGTAATGGATTGAGTCTTTAAGGATTTGAGAACACTTGATGTATGTCTTGCCATGCTTATCTATGGTGACAGTGGGATATTCACGTGATCTACTTGATGTATGTTTTGGTGATCAACTTGCGGGTTCAATGAACTTATGCATAGGGGTTGGCACATGTTTTCGTCTTGACTTTCCGGTAGAAACTTTGGGGCACTCTTTGAAGTACTTTGTGTTGGTTGAATAGATGAATCTGAGATTGTGTGATGCATATCATATAATCATGCCCACGGATACTTGAGGTGACAATGGAGTATCTAGGTGACATTAGGGTTTTGGTTGATTTGTGTCTTAAGGTGTTATTCTAGTATGAACTCTATGATAGATCGAACGGAAAGAATAGCTTCATGTTATTTTACTACAGACTCTTGAATAGATAGATCAAAGAGGATAACTTTGAGGTGGTTTCGTACCCTACCATAATCTCTTCGTTTGTTCTCCGCTATTAGTGGCTTTGGAGTGACTCTTTGTTGCATGTTGAGGGATTGTTATGTGATCCAATTATGTTATTATTGTTGAGAGAACTTGCACTAGTGAAAGTATGAACCTTAGGCCTTGTTTCCTAGCATTGCAATACCGTTTACGCTCACTTTTATTACTTGTTACCTTGCTGTTTTTATAATTTCAGATTACAAATACTCATATCTACCATCCATATTGCACTTGTATCACCATCTCTTCGCCGAACTAGTGTACCTATACAATTTACCATTGTATTGGTTGTGTTGGGGACACAAGAGACTCTTTGTTATTTGGTTGCACGGTTGTTTGAGAGAGACCATCTTCATCCTACGCCTCCCACGGATTGATAAACCTTAGGTCATCCACTTGAGGGAAATTTGCTACTGTCCTACAAACCTCTGCACTTGGAGGCCCAACAACGTCTATAAGAAGGTTGTGTAGTAGACATCATCGTGTTCATCGGGAGGCAACCGGCTGGGACGGAACAACCGATCGAAATGAGGCCTGGCCTACCATAGAACGGAGGAGACGACCTTGTGTTTGATCGCCTAGGGTCGAAACAAGATCCTATTCATCGGGAGTGGTCTGGCGTACCGAAAAACGGAGGAAACAGACATGTGTTCGAGTGCCTACAGTTGAAATGGGGTCCTGTTGATCGAGAGGGGTGTGGTGTACCACAAAACAGAGGAAATAGACTTGTGTTGGAGCGCTACGGTTGAAGCAGGGGTCCTGTTCATCGGGAGGGGTGTGGCGTACCATAAAACGGCACTCCATAGGCTACTGTTCATCTCCACCGTCGACCTCCTCTAGCCTCCACGGGCTATTTTTCATCCACCGTCGACCTTCTCCAGCCCCTGTGACTGTTCATCCATGGGCTCCTATTCATCCAGCCTCCACCGCTCCTCCACCGACTACTGTTCAACCAGCCCTCTCCACGGGGTCCTGTTCAACCACCCCTCCATGAGCTACTGTTCATCTAGCCCTCCACCTTCTACTGTTCAACCAGCCCTCCATGGGGTTGTCCTATTCTTCCAGCCCTCCACGGGGTACTGTTCATCCACCCCCAACCGGCTCGATCGATCGGTGTCCTGTTCATCTAGAGGCAATGGCCTCTACTACCACGGGGTCCTATTCATCCAACCGCCCACCGGGAACTGTTCATCCAACCCCCCAACAACCCTCACTGTTCATCAAGAGGCCACAGGTTCGATCGGCTTCAGTTAGATGCAGTAGCGAAGGAATCGCTCGATCGAATTCAGTCAATAGCCTAGGATCGATCGATCCCTCAGGTTCAGTAACATGTAGCCTGCAGTGCAATCGCTCAGGTTCAGTTAGAGCCCAACACCTCGCAGCCACGCGCGTCCGTGTACAAGAGAAACGCGCAATCCCTCCATGCATCGCTCAGCCCCAACCACCCACTATAACTGGGAACTCCCTGAAATTTTCCTCGCCCTCGCTTCTACCATGATTTTTTCCGTCATGGACGGCCCAAAGAATGTCATGCAGGTGCGTCTCCGACCCGCCCAGGACGAAAAGCCCATTTTCTGTCATAATTTTTTGTCATAGAAGTAGGAGCCCATCACATCCATGATGATACCAGGTTTTGTCATAATTATTATCATAGAAGTGTCATAAGTATGACAGAAAAAAATTTCGTTCAACCCAAAATGTCACGGATGTGTCTTTTTTTTGTTGTGTATGATGCTCTCTTTGTGCTTCAATTTTTGTCTTTCATGTGAGCGTCATTAAAATCATCAATGACTAGCTAAAATCTTTAAAGAAAAGTGCTTGTTGGGAGACAACCCAATATTTTCCTTGCTGTTTTTGAATAAATAATTCATCTAGCCTCTGGTTAGATGTGTTTTTGTGTTTTAATTAGTGTTTGTGCCAAGTAAGACCTTTGGGATGGCTTACGGTGATAGTTGTTTTGATCTTGCTAAAAAATAGAAACTTTTGCGCCCAAGAAAATAATTTTCATAATACATAGAAGCGTTCTTTTGATCTGATTCTTTTTGCACAATATTGGCACCCAAATTTCCCTGGTTTATCTAATTTTTCAAAAAAATTGGAGTTACATAAGTATTCGAAGTTTCCAAATTGCTACAGACTGTTCTGTTTTTGACAGATTATGTTTTCTATGTGTTGTTTGCTTATTTTGATGAATCTATGGGTAGTATCGGGGGTGTATGAACCATAGAAAAGTTGGAATACAGTAGATATTACACCAATATAAATAAAGAATGAGTTCACAATAGTACCAAAAGTGGTGATG
Organism: Triticum dicoccoides; assembly: GCF_002162155.2. Classification (NCBI taxonomy): domain Eukaryota; kingdom Viridiplantae; phylum Streptophyta; class Magnoliopsida; order Poales; family Poaceae; genus Triticum; species Triticum dicoccoides. The sequence goes on from NC_041381.1 coordinate 552,700,940, forward strand.
TTTTTTCTTATACTAACGGAGCTTATGAGATTTTCTGTTGAGTTTTGTGTTGTGAAGTTTTCAAGTTTTGGGTAAGGATTTGATGGACTGTGTAATAAGGATTGGAAAGAGCCTAAGCGTGGGGATACCCAAGGAACCCCAAGGTAATATTCAAGGACAACCAAGAGCCTAAGCTTGGATATGCCCCGGAAGGCATCCCCTCTTTCGTCTTCGTTATCGGTAACTTTACTTGAGGCTATATTTTTATTCACCACATGATATGTGTTTTGCTTGGAGCATCTTGTATAATTTGAGTATTTGCTTTTTAGTTTGCCACGATCACCTTTGCTGTACACACCTCTTGAGAGGAACATGCATGGATCTTGATTTATTAGAATACTCTATGTGCTTCACTTATATCTTTTGAGCTAGGCAATATTGCTCTAGTGCTTCACTTATATCTTTTTAAAGCACGACGGTGGTTTTATTTTACAGAAATTGTTGAACTATCATGCTTCACTTATAGTATTTTAAAGTCTCTATACAGCATGGTATTTTGCTTTGGTTATAAATTTAGTCCTAATATAATATACATCCAAAAGGGATATAATGAAAACTTTCATATAACATGCATTAAATACCATGAGAAGTTTTATTCCTTATGATTGTTTTGAGATATAAAGATGGTGATATTAGAGTCATGCTAGTGAGTAATTGTGAATTGTAGAAATACTTGTGTTAAAGTTTGTGATTCCCGTAGCATGCACGTATGGTGAACCGTTATGTGATGAAGTTGGACCATGGTTTATTTATTGATTGTCTTCCTTATGGGTGGCGGTCGGGGACGAGCGATGGTCTTTTCTACCAATCTATCCCCCTAGGAGCATGCACATAGTACTTTTTTTTGATAACTAATAGATTTTTGCAATAAGTATGTGAGTTCTTTATGACTAATGTTGAGTCCATGGATTATACACACTCTAACCCTTCCACCAATTCTAGCCTCTCTACTTCTCTAGTGCCGCGCAAATTTCGCTGGTACCAGATACCTTCCTTAAAATAGCCACCATACATACCTATTATGGCATTTCCATAGCCATACCGAGATATATTGCCATGCAACTTTCCACCATTCCGTCTATTATGACACGCTTCATCATTCTCATATTTCTTTGCATGATCATGTAGTTGACATCGTATTTGTGGCAAAGCCACCTTTCATAATTCTTTCATACATGTCACCCTTGATTCATTGCACATCCCGGTACACCGCCGGATGCATTCATATAGAGTCATATTTTGTTCTAAGTATGGTTGTAATTCTTGAGTTGTAAGAACATAAAAGTGTGATGATCTTCATTATTAGAGCATTGTCCCATGTGAGGAAAGGATGATGGAGACTATGATTCCCCCACAAGTCGGGAAGAGACTCCGGATGAAAAAAAGAGGCCAAAAAAGGAGAAGGTCCAAAAAAAGAGAAAAGAGAGAAGGGGGAATGTTACTATCCTTTTTCCACACTTGTGCTTCAAAGTATCACCATGATCTTCATGGTAGAGAGTCTCCTATGTTGTCACTTTCATATACTAGTGGTAATTTTAAATTATAGAAGTTGGCTTGTATATTCCAATGATGGGCTTCCTCAAATTGCCCTAGGTCTTCGTGAGCAAGCGAATTGGATGCACACCCACCTAGTTTCTTTTTGAACTTTCATAAACTTATAGCTCTAGTGCATCTGTTGCATGGCAATCCGTACTCACTCACATTCATATCTACTATTTTGAGAGAAGCCTCTGGTGAAACCTATGGCCCTCGGGTCTATTTTGCATCATATAAGTTTCCGATCTACTATTTTCCATCATATTTGTTTCTGATCTACTATTTTGCAATCTTTTACTTTCCGGTCTATAAACCAAAAATACCAAAAAAAATTACTTTATCTTTTGTTCAGTTTCATCTATCTCTATTAGATCTCACTTTTGCAAGTGACCATGAAGGGATTGACAACCCCTTTATCGCGTTGGGTGCAAGTTGTTTGATTGTTTGTGTTGGTATTAGTGATTTGTGCGTTGTCTCCTACTGGATTGATACCTTGGTTCTCTAACTGAGGGAAATACTTATCTCTACGTTGTTGCATCACCCTTTCCTCTTCAAGGGAAAAACCAACGCAAGCTCAAGAAGTAGCAGGAAGAATTTCAAGTAGCAACTTGAAAAGGTGAAAGATGTGAGACCAGGAAAGCTTGCAAAGAAAAGAAAGCGTGAGGAAGGTCAATGTTGGGACTGGAGGTCTTGTTCGTGGGACCTGCCCAATTATTCTTTGCAAGCTTGAGAAGATTTTCCCTCCAGCTTTATTCATCGTGATGGTCCATATGGTTGTGCACTTACCAAAAGAGGCAATGCTTAGAGGCCCTGTGCAATACGGTTGGATGTACCCAATCGAAAGAAGGCTGCTTACTTGTAAGCATTATGTGCGAAACACGACAAGACCTGAAGGTTCGATTGCTGAAGCATATGTCGCTGATGAGTGCTTGACTTTTTTCTCTTGATACTTTGGTGATGTGGAAATAAGATGGAACCGGCCGGGCAGAAATAGAGAGCGGTCTGATTCACAAAGTGGTGATGTCTCGATTTTCAACCATGGTGTGAATTTTCTTGGAGCCTCACAATACTTGGAGGCTGGTGGTGAGTATAACAAGATGGTTTGGTATGTGCTCAGCAATTGTGCTGAGGTTCTACCATATATCGAGTATGTTATATCTTGTGCACTCATTATATCTTTTTTGCTTGGGTTGGCACCAGCCTAATGTTTTAATTCACATGTTTTGTTGGTATTGCAGGAAATGCAAGGAAGAGTTAAATGAAGAAGAAAGCCAGATCAATGTTGATAAAAGGGTTGCCAAGGGATTTGCTAAATGGTTTAAGAATCATGTGAGATCTTTAGCCACATATTTTATGTTTCTCTATGTTATTCACCAACTGTTAAATACCATTGTTGGTAAATGGTTTATTTGTGCATACTGGAAAGTTGCACGAGGAGAATAAGGTCAATGATGATTTATATGCTTTGGCATGCTTACTGGATAAGCAAGTGAGAGTGTATTCAACATGCATTTCTGACGGTATCCGATACCACAACATTGTCCGCGAGGAAAAATGGAAGACAGAGAATAGTGGAATCATCACTAAGGGATCACTTGATGGTGAGAACATTAATTTCTATGGTCAGCTAAGAAGCATCATAAAGTTGTAGTACAACTCTAGTGGAGGCATCCATCGCTCGGTTGTCTTATTTCGCTGTGACTGGTTTGATTTTGGTAGCAAGAAGAAGAGACTCTCTTTTGTCAAATATGATGGCCACTTCAAAAGCATCAACACTGCAAGGTTCTGGTATAAGAGTGATCCCTTTATTCTAACAGGACAAGCAACAATGGTGTTTTATCTGCTAGACACTCTTTTGCACGAAAAATGGTGAGTTGTACAAAAATTTCAGCACAGACACTTGTGGAGTGACTGAAACTGAAGTGGAAAAGGGCCCCGGTGGTAGTGGACTAACATACTAGGATGATGATTGATACGTCTCCAACGTATCTATAATTTTTTATTGGTCCACGCTATTATATTATCATTCTTGGATGTTTTTCAATCACTTTATAGTCATTTTATATCATTTTTTGGTACTAACCTATTGACATAGTGCCGAGTGCCAGTTTCTGTTTTCTTCATGTTTTTTACATCACAGGAAATCAATATCAAATGGAGTCCAAATGCAACACAACTCCTGGTGGATTTTTTTTGGCTAGAAGAAAGCCAATGGGCCAAGGAAGCACCTGAGGGGCTGCTCGAGGTGAGTAGCACCCACCAGGGCGCGCCAGGAGGCCCAGGCGCGCCCTGTGGGTTGCGCCCACCTCGAGTGCCCCCGAACCGCCTCTTTGCTCTAAAAATACCCAAATATTCCAGAAACCCTAGGGGAGTCGACAAAATATTGATCTAGCCGCCGCAGAGTCCAGAACCACCAGATCCAATCTAGACACCCTCATGGAGGAGTTCACTACTTCCATTTGTGCCTCTCCTATGATGCGCGAGTAGTTCTTTGTAGACCTACGGGTCTGTAGTTAGTAGCTAGATGGCTTCCTCTCTCTCTCTCTCTCTCTCTCTCTCTCTCTCTCTCTCTCTTGGTTATCAATACAATGGTCTCTTGGAGATCCATATGATGTAAGTCTTTTGGCGGTGCGTTTGTTGGGATCTGATGAACTTTGAGTTTATGATCAGATCTATGTTTTTATCCTTGAATGTTATTTGAGTCTTCTTTGATCTCTTATATGCATGATTTCTTATTGCCTCGTATTTCTTCTCCAAAATTTGGGTTTTGTTTGGCCAACTTGATCTATCTATCTTGCAATGGGAAGAGGTGCTTTGTAGTGGGTTCGATCTTACGATGCTTGATCCCACTGATAGAAGGGGAACCGACACATATGTATCATTGCTACTAAGGATAACAAGATGAGATCTATATCTCCACAACAGATAAACGGATCTCGTCTACATCATGTCATCGTTCTTATTGCATTACTCCATTTTCTCATGAACTTAATACACTAGATGCATGCTGGATAGCGGTCGATGTGTGGAGTAATAGTAGTAGATGCAAGCAGGAGTCAGTCTACAAATCTTGGACATGATGCCTATATAATGATCATTGCCTGGATATCGTCATGATTATTTGAAGTTCTATCAATTGCCCAACAGTAATTGTTTTCCCACCATTTGCTATTTTTCTCGAGAGAAGCCACTAGTGAAACCTGCGGCCCCGGGTCTCTTTTCATCATATTTGCTTTAGCGATCTATTTTCTCTTGCATTTATTTTCAAATCTATTAAACCAAAAATACAAAAATACATTTCTGCAATTTATTTGTTCCGCGATCTATTTATCCTATCTACCACTTTTTCCCTCACGTTATTTGCCTACTTGAGGCGCCGTAACCCGAAGGGATTGACAACCCCTTTAACATGTTGGGTTGCGAGTATTTGTTATTTGTGTGCAAGCGTTGTTTACGTGGTGTGAGGAGGTTCTCCTACTAGTTCGATAACCTTGGTCTCATCCCCGAGGGAAATAACTACCGTCACTATACTACATCATCCCTTCCACTTTGGGGAAATACCGACGTAGTTCTAGCGGACATCAAAAGGAATTTCTGGCGCCGTTGCCGGGGAGGATCTTCAACATCAACCAGGATCCTACTCACAAATCTCATCTCCTTGCAATTTACATTATTTGCCATTTGCCTCTTGTTTTCCTCTCCCCCACTTCACAAAAATTTGTCGTTTTTATTCGCCCTCTCTTTCGTTCGTCGTTTCCTCATCAGATCTTTTATTTGCTTGAACTCGTCACCATGAGTGACTTTGGTATGGAAGAAATAGACGATGGCCTAACTCCTAAAGTGGAGCATACGGGTAATCTGAATGCTAAAACTTTTGTTTCGGGGCAAGGGAATTTTATGGAAAAGATCATATCCAACAATTTTTCAATTGTGTCGGAAAATTATGTCTTCATGATATCCCTATACTTAAAAGGACTAAGACTTATGCGGAAGCTATCTCGGCACTTGTCTTGAAACTAGGAACTAGATTTATCCGTGCTCATCCTACCTTGCAAAGATTGTTCTATGAGTTGCCCATTATAAAGGATCCTAAAGCTCAAAAGTTAGCCGCTCTTCTTTTGATGAATGAATTTGACTACATAATACGGGAAGCTAGGGAAATCTTGATTTTTATGGCATGAATCGTGGAAAACCCGTGATTGATGAAATTCTTTATAATAGTGATTATGCTTTGAGACATTTTCTTGGAGATAACCAAATCTTTGATGAGAATCTTAAAAAGCAAGTCCCCGTTTTAGATATGATCCAACAAGTTTTTAACAATGTGAATCAACACTATTCATCTATCATTGCCGGAAATCAAAGGGGTTATGATAAAAAGCAATTTGATAGTGCTAAGTTTTACATGGATAATGTGTTCTATGTCTTATTTAAAAAACCTCCCGACACAAATACCTCCAAGGAAAACAAGCATAAGAGTGACAAAACTTAGATCCTACGCGTTATGCCTACCTAGGGGCGTAAAATGATAGCGCTTGTTGGGAGGCAACCCAATGAATAAAATTTATTTTTGCTTTTTTGCTTTCTGTTCTTGAGTGTTTGCACAATTATGCTACTGTTCAGAAACTTTTGCGGTCAGGAGATTCGTTGTCATTTTTACAGAAGAGTGCTTTTAAGTTTATTCTTTTTGAAGAGTATTAATAGACAAATTCCTCATGTCCAACAATTTATTTAATAATTTTTGGAGTTACATAAGTATTCGAAATTTTCAGATTGCTGCATACTGTTCTGTTTTTGACAGATTCTGTTTTCTTTGTGTTGTGTGCTTGTTTTGATGATTCTATGGTTTTATTGATGAGTTTTTGCCATAGGAAATTTGGAATACAGTAGATATAATGCAAAAAGAAAATTATAATAGGTTTTCTACAGTACTTATAGTAGTGGTTTGGTTTCTTATACTAAAGGATCTCACGAAGGTTTTGTTGGAGTTTTGTGTGATTGAAGTTTTCAAGTTTTGGGTTATCTTACGATGGGTGAAGGAATAAGGATAAGCAAAAGGCTAAACTTGGGGATGCCCGAGGCACCCCAAGATAATATTCAAAGAAGTAGCAAGCAACTAAGCTTGGGGGTGCCCCCAAGTGGCATCCCCGCTTTCTTCTAACAACCATCAGTATTTTACTTGAAACTATATTTTTATTCGTCACATGATATGAGTTTTGGTTGGAGCGTTTTGTATGATATGAGTCTTCTCTTGTTTTGCTTTGTGTCTTAAGTGTTGAATCCTTGCTGGAAACACCTTTTTGAGAGAGCCAAAAATTATGCTATGCTTCACTTAAATTTTTAGAGCCATGGATTTGCTCTAGTACTTCACTATTATCTTTTTGAGCACGGTGTGCTTTGTTAATCTTGAAGAAATGCCCTCATGATTCACTTAGATTTATTTGGGAGTTACTAAATTTTTAAGAAATTCTCTCTTGATTCACTTAGATTATTTTGAGAGAAATAAAAAAATTGTGCTCATGTTCTTCACTTATATTTGTTTGAGCTTATCAAAAGAAACATATGAAAACAGTCCCAAAGTGATAGATATCTAACGAGGATATAATAAAAACTTTCATGAAGATCATTGGAAAAAATAAATTAGATTCTCAGTAACGGTTGTGACATATGACGATATGATATGTGAGTCATGTTGATGAGTAATTGTGCTTTAGTAAGAATATTGATGTTAAGGTTTGTGATTCCTATGCAAGCACGAAAGTCAATAGTTATGCAATGAAATTTATATCCTACTTATGGTGCATTATTTGGTGTTACTTATTCTTAATGCTTGGGTACGATATTTTTTGCTTTTTGGATGGTCGCTTGTCAATCTTTTTGCTAACCTTCATTTTGCACTAAGTATGATCACTAATTGTCCATCCAAAACCCTTTAAACCAGTTTTGCCATATGAGTCCACTATACCTACCTATATGCGGTATTTCCATGGCGTTCTAAGCAAATTTGCATGTGCCATCTCTAATGTTCAAAATAAATTTCACTTTTGTGTGCTCTACTACTTGCGAAGCGGTAAAGGGTAGCCAATATTTTCCATGCTAGATGTGCTATTCTCACGATGAGTGTTTATTCACTTTTCATTGCACAAGAGTATGGCAAAGGTACTAGGGATGCCCAGTCCTGAAATGAATAATGAATTTAGTTTATGTTGTCAAATAATAAATTCCTTGGGAAGTGTTGGTATGGAGGGCACCCGTGGATACAGTTAGCCATGGAAAGTGAAAGTAATGGTGGAAAAAGGAATAAACTTTATTTTCTATTTGGGAACCGCCTATGATGTATCTAGCATGGAAAGTGTTGGGATGCTCCAAGTCGTTTTCGTTGGTAGGAAAAGTATGCCTCTCAAAAATAATTTTATCTCTCAATTTAAGCTTTGAGCTCTGGCACCTCTACAAATCACTACTTCCCTTCGTGAAGGGCCTTTATTTTACTTATGCAATTTTTATTTTGAATTTGAGTCTCCATCTTCTCTTATAAAGCACCAACTAAGGGGCACTATGATCGTATTTGAGCATTGGGTGTAGGTAATATTTGAGTGTGTTTCATGAATGGATCAATGATTGAGCATGATGGGCTAGGGATAACTTGCTTTAGTGTTGATATTTTGAAAGACATGGTTGCTTGTTGGTATGCTTGAGTATTAAAGTCTCCATGTCAAAACTAGACTATCGCTTTGAATCATATAAAAGTACATATGTCCATGCTATAAAGAAAAGAATGTGATGAACATGTTAGGGAGCATTCCACATCAAAAATTCTGTTTTTATCATTTACCTACTCGAGGACGATCAGGAATTAAGCTTGGGGATGTTGATACATCTCTAACGTATCTATAATTTTTAATTGCCATGTTGTTATATTAACATTCTTGGATGTTTTACAATCATTTTATAGTCATTTTATATCATTTTTGGTACTAACCTATTGACATAGTGCCCAGTGCCAGTTTTTGTTTTCTGCATGTTTTTTACATCATAGGAAATCAATATCAAATGGAGTCCAAATGCAACGCAACTCCTGGAGGATTTTTTGGGGCCAGAAGAAAGCCAATGGGCCAAGGAAGCTCCTGAGGGGCCGCTCGAGGTGAGCAGCACCCACTAGGGCGCGCCAGGAGGCCCACACGCGCTCTGGTGGGTTTTGCCCCCTTGGGTGACCCCCAGACTGCCTCTTTGCTCTATAAATACCCAAATATTCCAGAAACCCTAGGGGAGTCAACGAAATATTGATCCAGCCGCCGCAGAGTCGAGAACCACCAGATCCAATCTAGACACCGTCATGGAGGGATTCACCACTTCCATTGGCGCCTCTTGTATGATGCGTGAGTAGTTCTTTGTAGACCTACGGGTCCGTAGTTAGTAGCTAGATGGCTTCCTTTCTCTCTCTCTTGATTATCAATACAATGGTCTCTTGGAGATCCATATGATGTAAGTCTTTTGGTGGTGTGTTCTTTGGGATCTGATGAACTCTCAGTTTATGATCAGATCTATGACTTTATCCATGAACGTTATTTGAGTCTTCTTTGATCTCTTATATGCATGATTGCATATAGCCTCGTATTTCTTCTACGATATTTGGGTTTTGTTTGGCAACTTGATCTATTTATCTTGCAATGGGAAGAGGTGCTTTGTAGTGGGTTCGATTAAGGTGCTTGATTCTAGTGACAGAAGGGGAACCGACACATATGTATCGTTGCTACTAAGGATAACAATATGAGATATATACCTCCGCAATAGATAAACGGATATCGTCTACATCATGTCATTGTTCTTATTGCATTACTCCATTTTCTCATGAACTTAATACAATAGATGCATGCTGGATAGCAGTCGATGTGTGGAGTAAAAGTAGAAGATGCAGGCAGGAGTTGGTCTACTATTCTTGGACGTGATGCCTATATAATGATCATTGCCTGGATATCATCATGATTATTTGAAGTTATATCAATTGCCCAACAGTAATTGTTTTCCCACCGTTTGCTATTTTTCTCGAGAGAAGCCACTAGTGAAACCTACCGCCCCCGGGTCTCTTTTCATCATATTTGCCTTTGCGATCTATTTTCTCTTGCACTTATTTTAAGATCTATTAAACCAAAAATACAAAAATATGTTGCTGCAATATATTGCTCCACGATCTATTAATCCTATCTACCACTTTTTACCTCACGTTATTTGCCTACTTGAGGCGCCATACCCGGAAGGGATTGACAACCCCTTTAACACGTCGGGTTGCGAGTATTTGTTATTTGTGTGCAGGTGCTGTTTATGCGGTGTGAGGAGGTTCTCCTACTGGTTCGATAACCTTGGTCTCATCACTAAGGAAAATACCTACTGTCGCTATACTGTGTCATCCCTTCCTCTTTGGGGAAATACCAACGTAGTTCTAGCACACATCAAAAGGAATTTTTGGCGCCTTTGCCGGGGAGGATCTTCAACATCAACTAGGATCCTAATCACAAATCTCATCTCCTTGCAATTTACATTATTTGCCATTTTCCTCTTGTTTTCCTCTCCCCCACTTCACAAAAATTTGTCGTTTTTATTGGCCCTCTTTTTCGTTCGCCGTTTCCTCATCAGATCTTTTATTTGCTTGAACTCGTCACCATGAGTGACTTTGGTATGGCAGAAACAGATGATGGCCTAACTCCTAAAGTGGAGCATACAGGTAATCTGGATGCTAAAACTTTTGTTTGGGGAAGGGAATTTTATGGGAAAAGAACATATCCAACAATTTTTCAATGATGTCGGAAAATTAAGTCTTCGTGATATCCCTATACTTAAAAGTACTAAAATTATGCGGAAGCTATCTCGGCACGTGTCTTGAAACTTGGAACTAGATTAATTCGTACCCATCCTACCTTGCAAAGATTGTTCTATGAGTTTCCCGTTATAAAGGATCGTAGAGCTAAAAAGTTAGCCACTCTTGTTTCGATGAATGAATTTGACTACATAATACGGGAAGCTAGGGAAATCTTGATTTTTATGGCATGAATCATGGGAAACCCATGATTGATGAAATTATTTATAATAGTGATTATGCTTTGATACATTTACTTGGAGATAACCAAATCTTTTATGGGAATCTTAAAAAGCAAGTCCCCGTTTTATATATGATCCAACAAGTTTTAAATTATGTGAATCAACACTATTCTTGGATCACTGCCGGAAATCAAAGGGGTTATGATAAAAAGCAACTTGATAGGGCTAAGTTTTACATGGATACTGTGTTCTATGTCTTATTTACAAAACCTCCCGACACAAATACCTCCAAGGGAAACAAGGATAAGAGTGACAAAACTTAGATCCTACACGTTATGCCTACCTAGGGGTGTAAAACGATAGCGCTTGTTGGGACGCAACCCAATGAATAAAAATTTATTTTTTCTTTTTTGCGTTCTGTTCTTGAGTGTTAGCACAATTATGCTACTGTTATAATTGTTTTTTTTTTGTTTCATTTAGTGTTTGTGCCAAGCAATGCCTTTGGGAAGACTTGGGTGAAAGTTTATTTGATCTTGCTGAAAAACAGAAACTTTTGCGGTCACGAGATTCGTTGTCATTTTTTACTGAAGAGTGCTTTTAAGTTGATTCTTTTTTAAGAGTATTAATATACAAATTCCTCACGTCCACCTATTTATTTAATAATTTTTTGATTTACATAAGTATTAGAAATTTTCATATTGCTACATACTGTTCTGTTTTTGATAGATTCTGTTTTCTTTGTGTTGTGTGCTTGTTTTGATGATTCTATGGTTTTCTTTGATGAGTTTTTGCCATAGGAAAGTTGGAATACAGTAGATATAATTCAAAAACTAAATAAGAATAGGTTTTATACAGTACTTATAGTAGTGGTTTGGTTTCATATACTAAAGGATCTCACGAAGGTTTTGTTTGAGTTTTGCGTGATTGAAGTTTTCAAGTTTTGGGTTATCTTACGATGGGTGAAGGAATGAGGATAAGCAAAAGGCTAAGCTTGGGGATGCCCGAGGCACCCCAAGATTATATTCAAAGAAGTAGCAAGCAACTAACCTTGGGGATGCCCCCGAGTGGCATCCCCGCTTTCTTCTAACAACCATCGGTATTTTACTTGAAACTATATTTTTATTCGTCACATGATATGAGTTTTGCTTGGAGCGTCTTGTATGATATGAGTCTTATCTTGTTTTGCTTTGTGTAGTTTAATCCTTGCTGGAAACACCTTTTTGAGAGAGCCAAAAATTATGCTACGCTTGCTCCTATGATTCACTTCAATTTTTAGAGCCATGGATTTGCTCTAGTACTTCACTATTATCTTTTTGAGCATGGTGTGCTTTGTTAATTTCGAAGAAATGCTATCATACTTCACTTAGATTTATTTGGGAGTTACTAAATTTTTAAGAAATTCTCTCTTGCTTCACTTAGATTATTTTGAGAGAAAGAAAAAAAATTATACTCATGTTCTTCACTTATATTTGTTTGAGCTTATCAAAAGCAACATATGAAAATAGTCCCAAAGTAATAGATATCCAAGGAGGATATAACAAAAACTTTCATGAAGATCATTGGACAAAATAAATTTGATTCTCAATAACGATTTTGAGATATGACGATATGATATGTGACTCATGTTGATGAGTAATTGTGCTTTAGTAAGAATATTGATGTTAAGGTTTGTGATTCCCTATGCAAGCACGAAAGTCAATAGTTATGCAATGAAATTTATATCCTACTTATGGTGCATTATTTGGTGTTACTTATGCTTAATGCTTGGGTATGAGATTTTTTGCTTTTTGGATGGTCGCTTCTCAATCTTTTTGCTAGCCTTCATTTTGCACTAAGTATGATCACTAATTGTCCATCCAAAACCCTTTAAACCAATTTTGCCATATGAGTCCACTATACCTACCTATATGCGGTATTTCCATGTTGTTCTAAGCAAATTTGCATGTGCCATCTCTAATGTTCAAAATAAATTTCACTTTTGTGTGCTCTACCACTCGCGAAGCGGTAAAGGGTAGCCGATATTTTCCATTCTAGATGTGTTATTCTCACGATGAGTGTTTATTTACTTGTCATTGCATGAGAGTATGGCAAAGGTACTAGGGATGCCTAGTCCCGAAATGAATAATGAATTTACTTTATGTTGTCAAATAATAAATTCCTTGGGAAGTGCTAGTATGGAGGGCACCCGTGGATACGGTTAGCCATGGAAAGTGAAAGTACTGGTGGAAAAAGGAATAAACTTTATTTTTTGTTGGGAACCGCCTATGATGTATGTGGCATGGAAAGTGTTGGGATGCTCCAAGTCGTTTCCGTTGGTAGGAAAAGTATGCCTCTCAAAAATAATTTTATTTCTCAATTTAAGCTTTGAGCTCTGGCACCTCTACAAATCACTACTTCCCTGCACGAAGGGCCTTTCTTTTACTTATGCAATTTTTTTCTTGAATTTGAGTCTCCATCTTCTCTTATAAAGCACCAACTAAGGGGCACTATGATCGTATTTGAGCATCGGGTGTAGGTAATATTTGAGTGTGTTTTATGAATGGATCAATGATTGGGCATGATGGGCTAGGGATAACTTGCTTTAGTGTTGATATTTTGAAAGACATGGTTGCTTGTTGGTATGCTTGAGTATTAGAGTCTCCATGTCAAAACTAGACTATCGCTTTGAATCATATAAAAGTCCATACGTCCATGCTATAAAGAAAAGAATGTGATGAACATGTTAGGCAACATTCCACATCAAAAATTCTGTTTTTGTCATTTACCTACTCGAGGACGATTGGGAATTAATCTTGGGGACGTTGATACGTCTCTAACGTATCTATAATTTTTTATTGTTCCATGCTGTTATATTATCATTCTTGGTTGTTTTACAATCATTTTATAGTCATTTTATATCATTTTTTGGTACTAACCTATTGACATAGTGCCTAGTGCCAGTTGTTGCTTTCTGCATGTTTTTTACATCGCAGGAAATCAATATCAAACGGAGTCCAAATGCAACGCAACTGCTGGAGGATTTTTTTGGGCCAGAAGAAAGCCAATGGGCCAAGGAAGCTCCTGAGGGGCCGCTCGTGGTGAGCACCACCCACCAGGGCACGCCAGGAGGCCCACGCACGCTCTGGGGGGTTTTGCCCACCTCGGGTGACCCCTGGACCGCCTCTTTGCTCTATAAATACCCAAATATTCTAGAAACCCTAGTGGAGTCAATGGAATATTGATCCAGCCGCCGTAGAGTCAGAACCACCAGATCCAATCTAGACACCATCATGGACGGATTCACCACTTCCATTGGCGCCTCTCTTATGATGCGTGAGTAGTCCTTTGTAGACCTACGGGTCCGTAGTTAGTAGCTAGATGGCTTCCGCTCTCTCTCTTGATTATCAATACAATGGTATCTTCGAGATCCATATGATGTAAGTCTTTTGGCAGTGCATTTGTTGGGATCTGATGAACTTTGAGTTTATGATCAGATCTTTCATTTTATCCATGAAAGTTATCTGACTCTTGATCTCTTATATGAATGATTGTTTATAGCCTCGTATTTCTTCTCCGGTATTTGGGTTTCGTTTGGCCAACTTGATCTATTTATGTTGCAATGGGAAGAGGTGCTTTGTAGTGGGTTCGATCTTACGATGCTTGATCCCACTGATAGAACCGACACGTATGTATCATTGCTACTAAGGATAACAAGATGAGATATATATCTCTGCAATAGATAAACAGATCTCTTCTACATCATGTCATCGTTCTTATTGCATTACTCCATTTTCTCATGAACTTCATACACTAGATGCATGCTAGATAGTAGTCGATGTGTGGAGTAAAAGTAGTAGATGCAGGCAGGAGTCGGTCTACTAATCTTGGATGTGATGCCTATATAACGATCATTGCCTGGATATCATCATGGTTATTTGAAGTTCTATCAATTGCCCAACAGTAATTGTTTTCCCACCGTTTGCTATTTTTCTCGAGAGAAGCCACTAGTGAAACCTACCGCCCCCGGGTCTCTTTTCATCATATTTGCCTTTGCGATCTATTTTCTGTTGCATTTTTTTTCAGATCTATTAAACCAAAAATACAAAAATACCTTTCTGCAATTTATTTGTTCCGCGATCTATTTATCCTATCTACTACTTTTTACCTCACGTTATTTGCCTACTTGAGGCGCCATACCCGGAAGAGATTGACAACCCCTTTAACACGTTGGGTTGCGAGTATTTGTTATTTGTGTGCAGGTGTTGTTTACGTGGTGTGAGGAGGTTCTCCTACTGGTTCGATTACCTTGGTCTCCTCATTGAGGGAAATACCTACTATCGCTATACTGCATCATCCCCTCCACTTTGGGGAAATACTGACGTAGTTCTAGCAGACATCAAAAGGAATTTATGGCGTTGTTGCCGGGGAGGATCTTCAACATCAACTAGGATCCTAATCACAAATCTCATCTCCTTGCAATTTACATTATTTGCCATTTGCCTCTCATTTTCCTCTTCCCCACTTCATAAAAATTTGTCATTTTTATTCGCCCTCTTTTTTGTTTGCCGTTTCCTCATCACATCTTTTATTTGCTTGAACTCGTCACCATGAGTGACTTTGGTATGGCAGAAACAGATGATGGCCTAACTCCTAAAGTGGAGTGTACGGGTAATCTGGATGCCAAAACTTTTGTTTTGGGGCAATTTTATGGGAAAAGAACATATCCAACAATGTTTCAATTATGTCGGAAAATTAAGTCTTCATGATATCCCTATATTTAAAGGGACTAAAACTTATGCGAAAGCTATCTCGGCACTTGTCTTGAAACTTGGAACTAGATTTATTCGTACCCATCCTACCTTGCAAATATTGTTCTATGAGTTGCCCGTTATAAAGGATCCTAAAGCTAAAAAGTTAGCCACTCTTGTTTTGATGAATGAATTTGACTACATAATACGGGAAGCTAGGGAAATCTTGATTTTTATGGCATGAATCTTGGAAAACCCGTGATTAATGAAATTCTTTATAGTAGTGATTATGATTTGAGACATTTGCTTGGAGATAACCAAATGTTTGATGATAATCTGAAAAAGCAAGTCCCCGTTTTATATATGATCCAACAAGCTTTTAACAATGTGAATCAACACTATTCTTGGATCATTGCCGGAAATCAAAGGGCTTATGATAAAAAGCAACTTGATAGTGCTAAGTTTTACATGGATAATGCATTCTATGTCTTATTTCCAGAACCTCGTGACACAAATACCTCCAAGGGAAACAAGGATAAGAGTGACAAAACTTAGATCCTACACGTTATGCCTACCTAGGGGCGTAAAACGATAGCGCTTGTTGGGAGGCAACCCAATGAATAAAATTTATTTTTGATTTTTTCTTTCTTGTCTTGAGTTTTAGCACAATTATGATACTGTTCTAGTTATGTTTTTTGTGTTCCAATTAGTGTTTGTGCCAAGCAATACCTTTGTGCAGACTTGGGTGAAAGTTTATTTGATCTTGCTGAAAAACAGAAACTTTTGCGGTCACGAGACTCGTTGTCATTTTTTACAAAAGAGTGCTTTTAAGTTGATTCTTTTTGAAGAGTATTAATATAAAAATTACTCACGTCCACCAATTTATTTAATAATTTTTGGAGTTACATAAGTATCCGAAATTTTCAGATTGCTACATACTGTTCTGTTTTTGACAGATTCTGTTTTCTTTGTGTTGTGTGCTTGTTTTGATGATTCTATGGTTTTCTTTGATGAGTTTTTGCCATAGGAAAGTTGGAATACAGTAGATATAATGCAAAAACTAAATAATAATGGGTTTTCTACAGTACTTATAGTAGTGGTTTGATTTCTTATACTAAAGGATCTCACAAAGGTTTTATTTGAGTTTTGTGTGATTGAAGTTTTCAAGTTTTGGGTTATCTTACGATGGGTGAAGGAGTAAGGATAAGCAAAAGGCTAAGCTTGGGGATGCCCGAGGCACCGCAAGATAATATTCAAATAAGTAGCAAGCAACTAAGCTTGGGGATGTCCCCGAGTGGCATCCCCGCTTTCTTCTAACAACCATCGGTATTTTACTTGAAACTATATTTTTATTCGTCACATGATATAAGTTTTGCTTGGAGCATCTTGTATGATATGAGTCTTTGCTTCTTTTACTTTGTGTATTAAGTGTTGAATCCTTGCTGAAAACTCCTTTTTGAGAGAGCCAAAAATTATGCTATGCTTGCTCCTATGCTTCACTTCAATTTTTAGAGCCATGGATTTGCTCTAGTACTTCACTATTATCTTTTTGAGCACGGTGTGCTTTGTTAATTTTGAAGAAATGCTCTCATGCTTCACTTAGATTTATTTGGGAGTTACTAAATTTTTAAGAAATTCTCTCTTGCTTCACTTAGATTATTTTGAGAGAAAGAAAAAAAATATGCTCATGTTCTTCACTTATATATGTTTGAGCTTATCAAAAGCAACATATGAAAATAGTCCCAAAGTGATAGATGTCCAAGGAGGATATAATAAAAACTTTCATGAAGATCATTGGACAAAATAAATTTGATTCTCAGTAACGGTTTTGACATATGACGATATGATATGTGAGTCATGTTGATGAGTAATTGTGCTTTAGTAAGAATATTGATGTTAAGGTTTGTGATTCCCTATGCAAGCACGAAGGTCAATAGTTATGCAATGAAATTTATATCCTACTTATGGTGCATTACGGTGTTACCTATGCTTAATGTTTGGGTATGAGATTTTTCGCTTTTTGGTTGGTCGCTTCTCAATCTTTTTGCTAGCCTTCATTTTGCACTACGTATGATCACTACTTGTGCATCCAAAACCCTTTAAACCAGTTTTGCCATGTGAGTCCGCTATACCTACCTATATGCGGTATTTCCATGCCTTTCTAAGCAAATTTGCATGTGCCATCTCTAATGTTCAAAATATGCTAGATGTGTTATTTTCACAATGAGTGTTTATTCACTTGTCATTGCACGAGAGTATGACAAAGGTACTAGGGATGCCCAATCCTGAAATGAATAATGAATTTACTTTATGTTGTCAAATAATAAATTCCTTGGGAAGTGTTGGTATGGAGGGCACCCGTGGATACGGTTAGCCATGGAAAGTGAAAGTAATGGTGGAAAAGGAGTAAACTTTATTTTCTGTTTGGGAACCGCCTATGATGTATGAACCATGGAAAGTGTTGGGATGCTCCAAGTCGTTTTCGTTGGTAGGAAAAGTATGCCTCTCAAAAATAATTTTATCTCTCAATTTAAGCTTTGACCTCTAGCACCACTACAAATCACTACTTCCCTCCATGAAGGGCCTTTCTTTTACTTATGAAATTTTTATTTTGAATTTGAGTCTCCATCTTCTCTTATAAAGCACCAACTAAGGGGCACTATGATTGTATTTGAGCATTGGGTGTAGCTAATATTCGAGTGTGTTTCATGAATGGATCAATGATTGAGCATGATGGGCTAGCGATAACCTGCTTTAGTGTTGATATTTTGAAAGACATGGTTGCTTGTTGTTATGGTTGAGTATTAAAGTCTCCATGTCAAAACTAGACTATTGCTTTGAATCATATAAAAGTCCATATGTCCATGCTATATAGAAAAGAATGTGATGAGCATGTTAGGCATCATTCCGCATCAAAAATTCTGTTTTTATCATTTACCTACTTGAGGACGAGAAGGAATTAAGCTTGGGTATGCTGATACGTATCTATAATTTTTAATTGTTCCATGCTGTTATATTATCATCCTTGGATGTTTTACAATCATTTTATAGTCATTTTATATCATTTTTTGGTACTAACCTATTGACATGGTGCCTAGTGCCAGTTGCTGTTCTCTGCATGTGTTCTACATCGCAGGAAATCAATATCAAACGGAGTCCAAATGCAACGCAACTCCTGGAGCATTTTTCTGGGCCAGAGGAAAGCCAATGGGCCAAGGAAGCTCCTGAGGGGCTGCTCGAGGCGAGCAGCACCCACTAGGGCGCGCCAGGAGGCCCATGCACGCTCTGGGGGGTTGTGCCCACGTCGGGTGACTGACGGACCGCCTCTTTGCTCTATAAATACCCAAATATTCCAGAAACCCTAGGGGAGTCAATGGAATATTGATCCAGCTGCCGCAGAGTCTAGAACTACCAGATCCAATGTAGACACCGTCATGGAGGGATTCACCACTTCCATTGGCGCCTCTCCTATGATGCATGAGTAGTTCTTTGTAGACCTACGAGTCCGTAGTTAGTAGCAGGATGGCTTCCTCTCTCTCTCTCCCTCTCTCTCTCTCTTTCTCTCTCTCTCTGTTGATTATCAACACAATGGTCTCTTGGAGATCCATATGATGTATGTCTTTTGGTGGTGTGTTTGTTGGGATCTGATGAACTCTGAGTTTATGATCAGATCTATGATTTTATCCATAAAATTTATTTGTGTCTTCTTTGATCTTTTATATGCATGATTGCTTATAGCCTCATATTTCTTCTCCGGTATTTGTGTTTTGTTTGGACAACTTGATCTATTTATCTAGCAATGGGAAGAGGTGCTTTGTAGTGGGTTCGATCTTACGGTGCTTGATCCCAGTGACTGAAGGGGAACCGACACATATGTATCATTACTACTAAGGATAACAAGATGAGATATATATCTCCGCAATTGATAAACGGATATCGTCTGCATCATGTCATCATTCTTATTGCATTACTCCGTTTTCTCATGAACTTAATACACTAGATGCATGCTGGAAAGCGGTCGATGTGTGGAGTAAAAGTAGTCGATGCAGGCAGGAGTCGGTCTACTAATCTTGGACGTGATGCCTATATAATGATCATTGCCTAGATATCATCATGATTATTTGAAGTTCTATCAATTGCCCAAAGTAATTTTTTCCCACCGTTTGCTATTTTTCTCGAGAGAAGCCACTAGTGAAACCTACCGCCCCCGGGTCCCTTTTCATCATATTTGCATTTGCGATATATTTTCTCTTGCATTCATTTTCAGATCTATTAAACCAAAAATACAGAAATACCTTAATGCAATTTATTTGTTCCGTGATCTATTTATCCTATCTACCACTTTTTACCTCACGTTATTTGCCTACTTGAGGCGCCATACCCGGAAGGGATTGACAACCCCTTTAACACGTCGGGTTGCTAGTATTTGTTATTTGTGTGAAGGTGTTGTTTACGTGGTGTGAGGAGATTCTCCTACTGGTTTGATAACCTTTGTCTCATCACTGAGGGAAATACCTACCGTCACTATACTGCATCATCCCTTCCTCTTTGGGGAAATAATGACATAGTTCTAGCAGACATCAATGACTCAATGGAAGTTCTGGTGCAAGCTGATGATGACTCTATGGAAGGCCCGGTGCAAAGCAAAGTGCAAAGGGACCGGGAACGTGTGCTCGCTGATGCTGCAACAGTTGAAGGCATCAAGAAAAGAAGAAAGGTGGTAGCGTATGGACATTAGAGCGAGTATGAGGAAAACCGGACTGATCATACTATGCTGCAATATTGTAGTGATGATGAGGAAAACAGGAGTGGGCATAGAGTTCCTTGTTTTGGTGTCGACGTTGATGAGTAGTGAATGGACATGAAGGTAAATTTTTTCTCCTTGGTGATTCTTATTTTGATTGGTAGTTTTTGTTGATGTGATCCTGATGTAGTTTTTGTACTACAATTCTCTCCAGGTAGCAAAATGCATGAGACTGATGGTTGTAGTGATGGAGAGACAGATGATGTCTGAAGATACAATGCAATATCATGTAGTTTTGGTGATCACGATGGCTCTAGTGATGGAGAAGCAAAATGCATAGTGGCTCTAGTGATGTAGTTTTGGTGCCATTTTCTTAGTTTTGGTCCTGAAGTTGGTTGTGATGTGATCTTGAAGTTGTAATGCAAAAGATTGCAAAATGATGTTGTAATGATCCTGAAGTTTTTTTGAACTGAATTGAGATGTTGTTTTCAGAGTTGTTTTTCATACTATTTTTAGAGAAGAGATGGTTGTAGAAGATGGTGAAGATACACTACAAAATGATGTGATGAAGATACAATGCAGATAGTGAGGTTGTTTTTGGTTGTGATGTGATGAAGATTGCAAAATATTTTTCATGATCTTTTTTTGAACTGAATTGAGACATTGTTGCTTTAACTGTATAGAAACTAAATTATGTCTGATTATAAAAAATTTGCATGAGCGGGGACTCTAACCCACGATCGAGCGCATGTGTCACTATGTCCAGAACCAAAGAGCTAGGAAGAGAATGTTGATTTTGTGTCTAGTTGTTTCACTATATACTTGAACCCACGGCCAAGCACTCCATCACACAGATATTGGCGATGCATCAGACACCCGTCTGATCCCACGCGCGGCTCAAAGGACCAAACCCACGCGCGGCCAAAAAATAATGCGTGAGCGGGGGCTCGAACCCACGACCTGGCGCTTATTTCACCATGTTTCTACCACTGGGCTAGGAAGAGGTTGTTGGTTTTGTACTCTATTCCCACTCTTTTCAATATATCAAACTAGTCACGTATCAAACACACAACTCGGTGACAAGTGGACCAACTCTTTTCCCACTCCTCTTCTCCACTCGACCCGCTCCTCCTCTTCACTCGGCCCACTCCTCCTCTCTGCCGCCGTCTCCTTCCTCTCCCACCGCCACCCAATCCTTCCTCTCTCTCCATCATCGCCTCCTTCCTCTCTTGTCGACTTCTTCAAGAGGTATAAATCCGCCGACTACTTCCTCTTCTTATAACTTAGTTTTCTGCTACTGTTTAGATTAGGGTTCTTGCCGCTGCCTAGATTGGATTGATTAGATTAGGATTGGATTAGGTTAGGGTTTGATTAGGATTGGATTAGATTAGATAAGGATTGGATTAGTTTAGGGTTCTATTAGGATTGCTTTAGGTTTCTTGTTGCCGCTGTTTGGAAATAAGAGTTAGCTTTGGTAGTAGAAAAATATGATATGGTTTAAATTAGGTAAAGTAGATAAATTAGGTTTCTTATCTACTATTGAGGCCTTGTTGATGTTGATGCTTTCAGTAGTAGCAAAATATGGAATGAGTAGAAGAAGAAAAAAGAGTGTTGTTGATGTTTTTGCCATCAGAAATGTCCTTGTTTTCCTACTACTCATTGCCCCTTTTCCAAGATAGAGTAGTAGCAAATTTAGGCCATTGTCATTTATAGTAGTACTCCAAATTGAGGCCCTGACAAACACATGTAGTAAATATTCTACTGTTTTGAGGTGCTTGTTTCCTATGTTGTTTCATTTCATGGGGAATGAGTAGAAGAAGAAAACAGAGGTGTTCTTGCCATCATAAATGTCCACAAGTGCATTACTTTTTGAATGTGAAATAATAAGTTGGTGTAGTTGATTCTCTTCTGTTCAAAACTTCTGCTGCAATAATGTTGTAAAGGGTAGTAGTTGGTCTCTTCTGTTGCTTTTCAGAGATGGGGGGAGGCCGCCACCACCGGCTACGCTCTGCC
Organism: Triticum dicoccoides; assembly: GCF_002162155.2. Lineage (NCBI taxonomy): Eukaryota > Viridiplantae > Streptophyta > Magnoliopsida > Poales > Poaceae > Triticum > Triticum dicoccoides. The sequence goes on from NC_041381.1 coordinate 552,723,032, forward strand.
ACGCCGGAGTCCGACTTGGAAGGTTTCGAGTTCTTCATGGTCATACTTGAGAATTCCTCCAGCAGGCAGGTATATAAAAGGAGAGATCTCCCCTTCACCCGTCTCTTTATCATAACTCTGTTGTTTGCTACATCACTGCTTGACCCACATTGCAGAGGTTGCCTGACATTTATGAAGATGCTGGAAGACCGTCGGCCACAGAATGTGAAGCTGCAGGAGGCCGGCAGCGGGCTTCGCAGGCTGTGGGGCGTGGAGGTCATGACTTTAGTTAATGTTAATCCCACTATCTTGGAAGAGTGTCAACTTTGCATGTATGTGGATTATGTTGAGAATATGTTTTGTGATATCTATTTTGTTGAATTTACCTATGATCCTACATGTAATTATTATGAGAGAGGAAAACATGGTCGTAGAAATTTTTATCTTATTAAATTACCTCTCGTCATGTTGAGATTGCTATCGTCTCTTTCTTCTTCCTTGCATATGCTAGTTCTTGCTTGCCTTGCAAATTTGTTTGCTTATAATATGCCTATGCATAGGAAGCATGTTAGACTTAGATGTGTTTGTCACGTGTTTCATGACGCTCTCTTTGCGCTTCAATTCTTGTCTTTCATGTGAGCATCATCAATATTATTTATGCCTAGCTAGGGGCGTTAAACGATAGCGCTAGTTGGGAGGCAACCCAATTTTCTTTATGTTCTTTGTTTTTGTTCCTGTTTAGTGTTAAATTTTGTTTCTACTTTCTGTTTAGATGTGTTTTTATCTTTTGTTTAGTGTTTGTGCCAAGGAGAACCTATAGGATAAACTATGATGATGGTTGATTTGATTCTGCTGAAAAACAGAAACTTTGCGCTCACGAGAAAAAAATCAATAAATCACAGAAACGAACTTTTGCATTGATTCTTTTTTCTGCTGATCAATAAACAAATTGTCCAGTACTTACTATTTTGGTAGGAGTTTTAGAGTTCCAGAAGTTTGTGTTAGTTACATATTGCTACAGACTGTTCTGTTTTTGACAGATTCTGTTTTTCATGTGTTGTTTGCTTATTTCAATGCATCTATGGCTAATAAATTAGTTTATAAACCATAGGGAAGTTGTAATACAGTAGGTTTCACACCAAAATAAATAAAGAATGAGTTAATTTCAGTACCTTATGTGGTGGTTTTGTTTTCTTTCACTAACGGAGCTTATGAGATTTCCTGTTGAGTTTTGTGTTGTGAAGTTTTCAAGTTTTGGGTAAAGCTTTTATGGACTATGGAATAAAGAGTGGCAAGAGACTAAGCTTGGGGATGCCCATGGCACCCCAAGATATTCAACAATAGCCAAAAGCCTAAGATTGGGGATGCCCCGGGAATGCATCCCCTCTTTCGTCTTCGTTCATTGGTAACTTTACTTGGAGCTATATTTTTATTCGCCACATGATATGTGTTTTGCTTGGAGCGTCGTGTATTATATTGGTCTTTGCTTGTTAGTTTAACACAATCATCCTTGCTGTAACACACCTTTTGGGAAGAAGCCTATTTGATTAAAATTTGCTAGAATACTCTATGTGCTTCACTTATATCTTTTGAGCTTGATAGTTTTTGCTCTAGTACTTCACTTATATCTTTTAGAGCATGGTGGTGGATTAATTTTGAAGAAATTTCTAGTATCTCATGCTTCACTTATATTATTTTGAGAGTCTTTTAGAACAGCATGGTATTTGCTATGGTTACAAATTTGGTCCTAGAATGATGAGCATCCAAGTTGGGTATAATAAAAACTATCACAGAAAGTGAATTGGATGCTATGATCAACTTGATACTTGATAATTGTTTTGAGATATGGAGGTAGTAATATTAAAGTCATGCTAGTTGGGTGATTATGTTTTTTAAAGAATGCTGTGTTGAAGTTTGTGATTCCCGTAGCATGCACGTATGGTGAACTGCTTTATGATGAAGTTGGAGCACAATGTTATTTATTGATTGTCTTCCTTATGAGTGGCAATCGGGGACGAGCGATGGTCTTTTCCTACCAATCTATCCCCCTAGGATCATGCGCGTAGTTCTTTGGTTTTTGATGACTTCTAAATTTTTACAACAAGTATATGGGTTCTTTTGATTAATGTTGAGTCCATGGATTATACGCACCCTTTCACCCCTCCATTATTGCTAGCCTCTCTTGTATCGTGCAACTTTCGCCGGTACCATACACCCACCATATACCTTCCTCAAAACAGCCACCATACCTACCTATCATGGCATTTCCATAGCCATTCCGAGATATATTGCCATGCAACTTTCCACCGTTCAGTTTATTATGGCACGTTCCATCATTGTCATATTGCTCTTTGCATGATCATGTAGTTGACATAGTATTTGTGGCAAAGCCACCATCATAATCTTCATACATGTCGCTCTTGATTCATTGCATATCCCGGTATACCTCCGGAGGAATTCACATAGAGTCTTATCTTGTTCTAGCTTCGAGTTGTAAATCCATAAAAGTGTGATGATCTTCATTATTAGAGCATTGTCCTAGTGAGGAAAGGATGATGAAGACTATGATTCCCCCACAAGTCGGGATGAGACTTCGGACTTTACAAAAAAAAAGAGAAAGGCCAAAAAGAAAAAAAAGGCCAAAGAAAAAAAGAAAGAAAAAAGAAAAAAGGAAAAGAGAAAAAGAAAAAATAGAAATGAGAGAAAAAAAGAGAAGGGACAATGCTACTATCTCTTTTTCTACACTTGTGCTTCGAAATAGCACCATGAACTTCATGATAGAGAGTCTCATATGTTGTCACTTTCTTATACTAGTGGGAATTTTTCATGATAGAACATGGCTTGTATATTCCAATGATGGGCTTCCTCAAAATGCCCTAGGTCTTCGTGAGCAAGCAAGTTGGATGCACACCCACTAGTTTTCTTTTGTTGAGCTTTCATATATTTATAGCTCCAGTGCATCCGTTGCATGGCAATCCCTACTCACGCACATTGATATCTATTAATGGGCATCTCCATAGCCCGTTGATACGCCTAGTTGATGGGAGACTATCTTCTCCCTTTTTGCCTTCTCCACAACCACCATTCTATTCCACATATAGTGCTATGTCCATGGCTCACGCTCATGTATTGCGTGAAAGTTGAAAGAGTTTGAGATTGTTAAAGTATGAAACAATTGCTTGGCTCGTCATCGGGGTTGTGCATGATTAAATACTTTGTGTGATGAAGATAGAGCATAGCCAGACTATATGATTTTGTAGGGATAACTTTCTTTCGGCCATGCTATTTTGAGAAGACATGATTACTTGCTTAGTATGCTTGAAGTATTACTGTTTCTTATGTCAATATGAACTTTTGTTTTGTATTATTTGGATCTGAACATTCACATGAAAGAAAATTACATTATGAATTATGCTAGGTAGCATTCCACATCAAAAATTCTCTTTTTATCATTTACCTACTCGAGGACGAGCAGGAATTAAGCTTGGGGATGCTTGATACGTCTCCAACGTATCTATAATTTTTGATTGTTCCATGCTATTATATTACCTGTTTTGGATGTTTATGGGCTTTATTCTACACATTATTATCATTTTTGGGACTAACCTACTAACCGGAGGCCCAGCCCGTATTGCTGTTTTTTTGCCTATTTCAGTATTTCAAAGAAAAGGAATATCAAATAGAGTCCAAACGGAATGAAACCTTCGGGAGTGTTATTTTTGGAACAAATCTGATCCGGGGAGCCTGGAGTGCAAGTCAAGAAAGCTCCGAGGGCCCCACGAAATAGGAGGGCGCCCCCCCTATAGGCCGCGCCCCCCTGTCTCGTGGGCCCCTCGGGCGTCCACCGACGTACTTCTTCCTCCTATATATACCTACGGACCCTGAAAACATCCAGGGGCACCACGAAACACAATTTCCACCACTTTAACCTTCTGTATCCGCGAGATCCCATCTTGGAGCCTTTGCCGGCACTCTGCCGGAGGGGGAATCGACCATGGAGGGCCTCTACATCAACATCCTTGCCCCTCCTATGAGTTGTGAGTAGTTTACCGCAGACCTACGGGTCCATAGTTATTAGCTAGAGGGCTTCTTCTCTCTTTTTGGATCTCAATACAATGATCTCCCCCTCTCTTGTGGAGATCTATTCAATGTAATCTCTTTTTGCGGTGTGTTTGTCAAGATCCAATGAATTGTGAGTTTATGATCAGATTTATCTATGGATATTAACTGAATCTTCTCTGAATTCTTTTATGTATGATTGAGTTATCTTTGCAAGTCTCTTCGAATTATCGGTTTGGTTTGGCCGACTAGATTGATCTTTCTTGCAATGGGAGAAGTGCTTAGCTTTGGGTTCAATCTTGCGGTGTTCTTACCCAGTGACAGAAAGGGTTGCAAGACACGTATTGTATTGTTGCCATCGAGGATAACAAGATGGGTTTTATATCGTATTGCATGAGTTTATCCCTCTACATCATATCATCTTGCTTAATGCGTTACTCCGTTCTTATGAACTTAATACTCTAGATGCATGCTGGACATCGGTTGATGTGTGGAGTAATAGTAGTAGATGCAGGCAGGAGTCGGTCTACTTGTTTTGGATGTGATGCCTATATACATGATCATGCCTAGATAACGTCATAATTATTCGCTTTTCTATCAATTGCTTGACAGTAATTTGTTCACCCACCGTAATACTTATGCTCTCGAGAGAAGCCTCTAGTGAAACCTATGGCCCCCGGGTCTATCTCTTATCATATTTGCTTTCAATGTACTTTTATTTGCATCTTTACTTTCTTGCATCTATATCATAAAATACCAAAAATATATTTATCTTATCATACTATCTCTATTAGATCTCACTTTCGCAAGTGGCCGTGAAGGGATTGATAACCCCTTTATTGCGTTGGTTGCGAGTTCTCAGTTTGTTTGTGTAGGTGCGTGGGACTTTTGAGGAGCCTCCTACTGGATTGATACCTTGGTTCTCAAAAACTGAGGGAAATACTTATGCTACACTTCGCTGCATCACCCTCTCCTCTTCGGGGAAAACCAACGCTAGCTCAAGACGTAGCAATCAACTCTTGTAATACTCATATTCATTAAGATCAATCAAGCAGGAAGTAGGGTATTACCTCCATCGAGAGGGCCCGAACCTGGGTAAATATCGTGTCCCCCGTCTCCTGTTACCATCGACCTTGGACGCACAGTTCGGGACCCCCTACCCGAGATCCGCCAGTTTTGACACCGACATTGGTGCTTTCATTAAGAGTTTCACTGCATCGTCACCAAGAGGTTTGATGGCTCCATCAATCATCTACAACAATGCAGTCCAGGGGGAGGTTTTTCTTCCCGGATAGATCTTCGTCTTTGGCGGCTTCGCACTGCGGGCCAACTCGCTTGGTCATCTAGAGCAGATCGAGAGCTATGCCCTTGGCCATCAGGTCAGGTTTGGAAATCTGAACTACGTTGCCGACATCTACGGAGACTTGATCTTCGACAAATTTGAGCCTATGATGGCCGCTTCCTGTCGCCATGATGAACATGACTTAAATCTGTCATCGGACCGTGCTCAAGAGATAGTGCCCCTAACTGCTCTGGCCCTAGATCCGGAGCAGATTGCACCGTCCGAGGACGGGAAGCTCAACCCTGCCACGGAAGCCGCAGACTCAGCGGCGTTGGAGCAGAACATAGATCCAACCTCGAGCAGAGCCTGTGTCGTCGAAACCTCGGATTCATCTCCGGCCATAGGTTCAGAACCGCGTACATCCGCCCCCATCGAACCTGATCGGGCGCCGATCATTGAGTCCAGCTCCGCGGACATCTTTTTCCACTCGCCTTTAGGTGATTTGCTAAGCTCGTTAAAAACCCTCTCCTTATCAGGAGACTCTCAGCCGAACTGTATCCGACTTGAATTGGAAGCCGATGACGGAGAATTCTGCTTCCCACCCACCACCCACTTAATAGCCACTGTCAAAGACTTAACCAACATGCTCGATTACGACTCCGAAGACATCGACGGTATGGATGACGATGCCAGAGAGGAGCAGGCACAAAAACCACCGCTTACAGGGTGTTGGACAGCCACCTCCTCGTATGACGTATACATGGTGGATACATCCAAAGAGAACAAGGGCGACAATGAAAATCCAGTCGAGGATAAGCCTCCTGAGATACAGCCGAAGTGTCGGTGTTAGCGGCGCCACTCTAAGCCACGCCGTGCTAAAAACAGCAATACCAGCACAGGAGAAAACAACACTCCGAACGATGCCGAAGACAATGAAGACCCCGTTGAGCCAACCTCCGAACAGGATGAACGAGAAGACAGGCGAGTTAGCCCTGATGAACAAGCCATGAATGAAGACTTGGAGGATAGTAATTACCTGCCGCTCTCCGAGGACGAGGTGAGCCTCGGTGACGAAGATTTTACCGTGCCTGAGGAACCCATCGAGCAGGAGCGCTTTAAGTGTCGGCTAATAGCCACTGCAAAGAGCCTGAAAAAGAAGCAGCAGCAGCTTCAAGCTCATCAAGATCTGCTCAACGATAGATGGACTGATGTCCTGGCAGCCGAGGAATACGGCCTCGAGCGCCCAACCAAAAGTTACCCTAAGCGCAAATTGCTCCCTCAATTCGATGACGAGGCGCTGGAGCCCGTCCTACCAGCTCATAATGCGGCTGACCAACCACCACGTGGCCGGGACAAAGCGGCAACTCAGGCCGACCACCAGCCCGCACTACCTCACAGTAAAAATAGAAACACATCAGCTCGGGGATACACATATGACCTGAGGGATGACTTGGAAAACAGAGAAGGCCAGACTAGATCGATCTACGGATCGTGGGGGCGTGCCACGATGCGCGACGACGGACACCTCGCTGGACATGACAAATATAACCACGCCTGGGCCGAAAACCGCAGACGAGCCCCATCCGAGCTACAACACGACTTGGCTCGGCACAGAGGCGCCGCACACCCCCTCTGCTTCACTGATGAAGTAATGGAACATGAATTCTAGAAAGGGTTTAAACCCGTGAACATGGAATCATATGATGGGATAACAGATCCCGCGGTATGGATTCAGAATTTTCTTCTCCATATTCATATGGCCCGCGGTGATGATCTCCACACCATCAAATATCTCCCGCTAAAACTTAGGGGACCAGCTCGGCACTGGTTGAACAGTCTGCCCGGAAACTCCATTGGCAGTTGGGAAGACTTGGAAGATGCCTTCCTTGAGAACTTCCAAGGTACCTATGTCCGACCTCCGAATGCTGATGACTTAAGTCACATAATCCAACAGCCTGGAGAGTCAGCCAGGAAATTCTGGACTAGGTTCTTAACTAAAAAGAACCAGATTATCGACTGTCCGGATGCCGAAGCCCTAGCGGCCTTTAAACATAACATCCGTGATGAATGGCTCGCCCGACACCTGGGCCAAGAAAAGCCGAAGTCCATGGCAGCCCTTACGACGCTTATGACCTGCTTCTATGCAGTCGAAGATAGCTGACTAGCCCGTAGCAATAACAATACAACCGAACCTGGAACTTCTGAAGCCAGAAATCGCAACGGCAAGCCTCGACACAACAGACACAAGCGTCGAAACAATGGTGACACCACTGAGGATGCAGCAGTCAACGCCGGATTCAGTGGCTCTAAGTCTAGTCAACGGAAGAAGCCATATAAAAGAAACAATCCGGGCCCGTCCAACTTGGACTGCATACTCGATCGTCCATGCCAAATCCACGGCACTCCTGATAAGCCAGCCAATCATACCAACAGAGAGTGCTGGGTTTTTAAACAGGCCGACAAGCTAAATGCCGAGCACAAGGAGAAGGGGTCGCAAAGCGAGGACAATGATGAGGAGCCCCGGCCACCGAACACAGGGGGACAGAAGAAGTTTCCCCCCTCCCCCAAGTTAAAACGGTGAACATGATATACGCTACCCATATCCCCAAGAGGGAGCGAAAGCGTGCGCTCAGGGACGTCTACGCGGTGGAGCCAATCGCCCCAAAATTTAACCCATGGTCGTCCTGGCCGATCACTTTCGATCGCAGGGACCATCCGACCAGTATCCGTCATGGTGGCTCAGCCGCACAGGTACTTGATCCGATCATTGATGGATTCCATCTTACACGAGTCCTCATGGACGGTGGTAGCAGCCTGAACCTGCTCTATCAGGATACAGTGTGCAAAATGGGTATCGACCCCTCAAGGATCAAGCCCACAAAAACCACCTTTAAAGGTGTCATCCCAGGTGTAGAGGCCCGATGTACGGGCATAATCACACTGGAGGTGGTCTTCGGATCCCCGAAAAATTTCCGAAGCGAAGAATTGATCTCTGATATCGTCCCTTTCCGCAGTGGCTATCATGCACTGCTCGGACGAACCACATTCGCTCGATTCAATGCGATGCCACACTATGCTTATTTCAAGCTCAAGATGCCCGGGCCACGCAGTATCATAAGAGTCAATGGAAACACGGAACACTCCCTCCGTACTGAGGAGCACACCGCTGCCCTCGCAGCAGAAGCACAGAGTGGCCTCTTCACGCAGAACCTTAATTTGGCGGCCAAGCTCCCGGACACTGTCAAGCGAGTCCGAACTACCCTGCAGCAGGACAGTCCAACTCGTCAAGAGCTTGAGTAGCAATTCGGCCTCCGTCCCAATCCTGACCAAATGGCGGCATTCGTACCGCGCGTACATAACTACGCACTCAAAATACCATGGGCATAGACAGAGGCACAGCTAGATTGTGTTCCACAATTCGTCTCAACTGCTCCTGAACACACATAATTTTACATTGTCTCTTTCTTTTCAGGTTACTTTTTTCCAGGCCTTTAATGGCGACCTGATTGCCGGACCTATCAAATGACAGACATACCAAGGTGAGAAGTAGCTCGAACACGCGAGGGAATCTCTAGATGTTCTTCTCGGTGATCTTTCTATGTGTCTTCGGACCCGCACGCAGCTCCCCCTGGTCTTGGCAGGTTAAACAGTCATATTGTTTATCGCACTATTTGTACACATACGCTTCGACGTATTATTAAATTACAATAAAAATAGTTTGTGGCCCAATTTATATGACATTAACTTGTTATTTCATTTTTTTCTTGATATTTTTATCAATTGCACCCGTACACTCTGGTACACCTTAATTCGCCAGGGGCTTCATTGCACCCCATAATACGGCAAGAAAGTCCGAACACTTTTATAGTTGTTCTGCACCCCGAACTTATAGCATTATATGCATCGGCTCCGAATCATGTCTTGGGTTAATAGTTGGGTTGCCCAGCTCCTGTGCTTACTACCTTACGTTCCGCTATATCGGCTAGGGTAGTAAAGAGAGAACTACTGCGATTGTATCCCGGTTCTTCCGGACGAGCACCTTAGTAGAGAAAGCTAAAAACTGACTGTCATGATACGGCGAGAGCCGGTCAGCTGTTTGAGAGGTTACAAATCTTTAGCGATTTCTTCCGCATTGTGCGATGAATCAGTTTTTACCCGATTAGGTGTTTACAGCACCCCACGTTTGGACTTACGAACACTAGGGGCTGCGCCTAAATTTTTACTGTCAAACTCCTATGGCTAAGTGAGGGTGCTAAGCCACATAGTCTGATTGCCTGGTTCGTTGCGCTAAACACCTCCTTTAAGGACCAAACTCTGGAGTAAAGAGTGTTTAGATTTATCCCAAACACCCCCGTACTTCCTATGTGGGGGCTGAAGCCGACGACTGACCAACTCTCAAATTTAATAAAAATGGCCGCACAAGAGGTAAAATTTTAAATAACAAGCATTATATTACATAACTATCTTGTTTCATAGTACAGGACAGGATAAAATGAATGTATTCATGGAAATATAATATCCTTAGCACATTGCTCCGCCACAATGCGGGATCCTTCCAAGACATTGTCAAAGTATAGCTCGGGTGTGCGGTGCTCCTTGCCCACGGGTGGTCCCTCGGTCTGTAGCGACTAGACCTCAAACAGTCTGATCTCCGTGCATCAGTGTCATCACTGAATCGGTAATGCTGACACACACAATACTTGAGGATTTATAACAGAGTAGCAATCACACACTTATTACATAGAATATCTCAAAAGAGAACTTATTACAATAAATATGGCTTAAGGCCATCCAAAATGATAACAACGGAAGGCTTGGAAGATAAAGTGAGCCCATCAACTCCAACGGCATCACTGAGTGAAAGATCACGACCTAAGGCACCTTACTCGTCGTTAGAAAAGTCTGCAACATGAATGTTGCAACCCGAAAACGGGCAGCACATGGAATATGTTGGCAATGTAACACATAGAGAAATGAACAGAATAATTGCTATCACTACATGCAATATGGCTGGTGTAAAGCTCTATGGTTACAGTTTTGCATAAAGCCAATTTTTTCCTACAACAAAGGAATAGATTTTAATTAACTATCATGGTGGTTGTTAAACATTGAGAAGGTTCACCCAACTCAATCCCAATTAAGCATCATCATTAAACCCAAATCAAATTATATTAAGAGTGATGAGATCAACATGATAATCCAAGAACCAGATACTCAAGATGTCCATAACCGGGGACACGGCTAACCATGATTAGTTTGTACACTCTGCAGAGGTTTGCGCACTTTTCCCCACAAGACTCGATCTCCTCCATTGGATTTATCACACTGCATGATGTTTGAGAAACAGATGACCGAGACACAGTCTTTCAGAAGCATTAGCTCCTTACTCTGGGTAGACAGTACCAACCTACATACCCTACATCTGCTAGTCCACCACTGAAGAAGGTCACGCCACATACTCAACTATGCTAGAGCCCATAATACCTAGTGGCTGCACACGGAAGTTTCTAGCATGAATAATCTTATGATCCCTTGGAGCCCGGGTGGCGGTCCATAGGAAAATCACACGGTACCCCGGGATTTCCAAAAAAACAGGCAACACTGGGCTTCCTAGGTGCCTCAATCCACCCAGATGTGTATTTAAGTTGCCACCTTAAGTCAACCATTAATTAACAATACTCACATCTGTCATGGATACACTCACCCAATCCATATCTACTAGTATAGCATAGCAATATAAGCATAACGCAGAAGTAACTCCCAAAGGTTTGGTAATAAACAGGTGAATAGGTACTACCTCATCTACTTCCCGAAACCAACATATTAATCAGATGCTAACCATGAAATTGTTTGAGGATGTAATGATAAAACTGGGTAGTAAAGAGGTATGATCAAAGTGTTACTTGCCTTGCTGATGATCCATGAAACCTAGAGACTCGTAGTAGCACGCTTAGCACTCCGGGTACTCTATCAAAAACCAACAAGCATACAATAAGCACTCAACTAGAAGCACGGGTAAAACTCAAATAAGATATCTAACTAGAAAGTTCAACTTAAGAACTCCGGTTTGCAAAAAGAATCAAATCAAACGAAGCAACGAAACTCAAACTGCGAAAGAAACAAGATCCGTTTACTAATCTAGACTTAGGTCAAATATTTACAGTACCAAAATCTTGTTCAAGTTGGTCGAAGAACTAGGCGCTTGAATCGCCTGATTCCGATAAACGAGCGAAAAGATAGACTAAAACTAAGATTCAGGCCGAAATCGCGATCGACAATAATCGCGGAAAACCCTGGAAAAAGAAAAACTGACGAACGGGCTAACGAACGAATGTTCGCTATTTGCGGCTAACGAGTGAACACCATTCGCTAAAACAAACGTACGTACGAACGTCCGCTAATTAGGTCAACTGAGAAAACCGAACTGACCTATTCTAAACAAAACCTAGTTTTCTAAAAAAACGAGCGGTTCTTAAAAACAACGAATCAGTGACGGTGACGGCTGCTACCTCCGGCGAGGCTCCGATGAGGCGGGGGCGGCTCCGGCGGAGTTGGCTTGCGGCGAAGGGGCTCCGGGCGACGGCGGCTAGGCGGCGGTGGGGCGACGGCGAGGTGCAGCGGCGGCTTGCGAGCGGTGGCGCGGCTCCGGGGCGGCGGCGGTGGCGTCGGGTGGTGGTGGTGGTGAGAGGCGGCGGGGTGGGCATTTAAGGAGGGGGCTCCGAGCGGCTTGGGGGAGGGGTCGAGGAGGAGGAGTCCTCCTCCGACTCGGCGATGGCATACTATGGCCGGACTCTCGGTCGGAGTCGGTCGGGCGAGGCGGCTGCGCGGGGAAGCCCGGCCCAGCTCGGCTGGGCCGCTGGCCCAGTCGGGCGCGCGAACAGATTTTTTTAAACAATTCCACCGAACCTAAAAAAATCCTAGTAAATAAAATAAAAACCTAAAAGTTCCAAAACAAATTTTCACCGTCTAAATAAAATATTTAGAACGAGATGAAAATTTTCTTGGCCTAAACATGCAATTTTGAAAAGGTGCAATTTTTCTAATTCAAATAAAATTGCAATAAAACAACCAATAAAATACTTATTTGGTTTTAATATTTTTCCTATAGTATTTCATTTATTTTGGGAATGTCCTTTTATTCCCTCTCTTTTATTTTGCAAATGAAATATACAGAGAGAAAAATAATTAAAACCAAACGATCCTCTTTTCAAAATTTGAGAAAACTCAAATATGAAAATAACGAAATCCCCAACTCTCTCCGCGGGTCCTTGAGTTGCGTAGAATTTTGAGGATCAACCGAAAATGCAATAAAATATGATATGCAGTGATGATCTAGTATATAACATGCCAAATTAAAATTTTGGGATGTTACAAACCTACCCCCCTTAAGATGAATCTCGCCCTCGAGATTCGGGTTGGCTAGAAAATAGGTGAAGGTGATCCTTCCTTAGGTGTTCCTCTCGTTTCCAGTTGGTTCATCCTCGGTATGGTGGCTCCACTAAACTTTGCAGAACTTGATAACCTTGTTGCGTGTGACTCGGCTGTCAAACTCGAGAATCTTCACTGGTTCCTCCTCATAGGTCAAATCCTTATCCAACTGAATCGCTTCCAATTGCACTGTATCTCTCAAAGGGATGTAGGCCATCTCTGCGTGGCACTTCTTTAACGGGGAAACGTGGAACACATCGTGAACTCTTGACAATCCTTCGGGCAGTTCCAATTTGTAAGCAACTTCTCCCATATGCTCCAAAACTTTGTATGGTCCCACAAAACATGGTGCTAACTTTCCCTTTACTCCAAAACGCTTCACTCCTCAAAGTGGGAACACACGAAGATATACTCTGTCTCCGACTTCGTAAACTGTCTCCTTGCATTTTGAATCTGCATAGCTCTTCTGCCTGGACTGGGCTACTTTGAGTCTATCGCGGATCGACTTAACCTTCTCCTCAGACTCTTTAATCAAATCTGGTCCAAACAACTGACGGTCTCCAACTTCATCCCACAGCAACGGGGTCCTGCACCTCCTTCCGTACAAGGCTTCGAAAGGGGCCATCTTCAAACTGGCTTGATAACTGTTGTTGTAAGAGAACTCTGCGTAAGGCAAATTGTCGTCCCAACTAGATCCATAGTCTAGGGCACAAGCTCTCAACAAGTCCTCTAGAATCTGATTAACTCTCTCAGTCTGTCCATCAGTCTGCGAGTGAAAAGCTGTACTGAACTCTAGCCTGGTACCCAAGGTTTCATGCAACTGATTCCAGAACTTTGAGGTAAATTGGGTTCCTCTATCTGATACAATGGTCCTCGGAACTCCATGCAGACATACGATCCTGGTCATATATATCTTTGCCAACTTAGCACTAGTGTAAGTGTTCTTCACTGGGATGAAATGAGCTAGCTTCGTCAATCGATCGACTACAACCCATATCGAGTCATAGCCTGAACGAGTCTTGGGCAATCCCATGATAAAGTCCATGCCTAACTTATCCCACTTCCATTCGGGTATCGACAATGGCTGTAGCAAGTCTGCTGGCTTTTGATGCTCGGCCTTCACTCTCTGACAAACATCACAAACTGCTACGTACTCCGCAATATCCTTCTCCAGTCCGGTCCACCAGAAACTGCCCTTCAAATCCAGATACATCTTTGTTGGAAATATGCCCTAGAGGCAATAATAAATTAGTTATTATTATTATATTTCCTTGTTCATGATAATCGTTTCTTATCCATGCTATAATTGTATTGATAGGAAACTCAGATACATGTGTGGGTACATAGACAACACCATGTCCCTAGTAAGCCTCTAGTTGACTAGCTCGTTGATCAATAGATGGTTACGGTTTCCTGACCATGGACGTTGGATGTCATTGATAACGGGATCACATCATTAGGAGAATGATGTGATGGACAAGACCCAATCCTAAGCCTAGCACAAAGATCGTAGTTCGTATGCTAAAGCTTTTCTAATGTCAAGTATCATTTCCTTAGACCATGAGATTGTGCAACTCCTGGATACCATAGGAATGCTTTGGGTGCACCAAACGTCACAACATAACTGGGTGGCTATAAAGGTGCACTACAGGTATCTCCGAAAGTGTCTGTTGGGTTGGCACGAATCGAGATTGGGATTTGTCACTCCGGATAACGAAGAGGTATCTCTGGGCCCACTCGATAGGACATCATCATAATGTGCACAATGTGACCAAGGGGTTGATCATGGGATGATGTGTTACAGAACGAGTAAAGAGATTTGCCGGTAATGAGATTGAACAAGGTATCGGCATACCGACGATCGAATCTCGGGCAAGTACAATACCGCTAGACAAAGGGAATTGTATACGGGATTTATTGAGTCCTTGACATTGTGGTTCATCCGATGAGATCATCGTGGAACACGTGGGATCCAACATGGGTATCCAGATCCCGCTGTTGGTTATTGACCGGAGAACGTCTCGGTCATGTTTGCATGGTTCCCGAACCCGTAGGGTCTACACACTTAAGGTTCGATGACGCTAGGGTTATAAAGGAAGTTTGTATGTGGTTACCAAATGTTGTTCGGAGTCCCGGATGAGATCCTGGACATCACGAGGAGTTCGGAATGGTCCAGAGGTAAAGATTTATATATGGGAAGTCCTGTTTTGGTCACCGAAAAAGTTTTGGGTTTTATCGGTAACGTACCGGGACCATCGGGAGGGTCCCGGGGGTCCACCAAGTGGGGCCACCATCCCCGGAGGGCTGCATGGGCCAAGTGTGGGAGGGGACCAGCCCTAGGTGGGCTGGTGTGCCCCCCCACAAGGGCCCAAGGCGCCTAGGGTTTGGGGAGGGGGCGCACCCACCTAACTTGGGGGGCAAGTTTCCCCTCTCCCCCCCTTGGCCGCCCCTCAGATGGGATGTTGGTCTGGCCGCCGCCCCTAGGGTGGAACCCTAGGTGGGGGCGCAGCCCCCCTCTCCCCCTGTATATAGTGGAGGCAAAGGAGCAGCCCAACACACGAAGTTCTTCTCATGTTGGCGCAGCCCTACCTCTCTTTCTCCTCATATCTCGCGGTGCTTGGCGAAGCCCTGCTGGATCACCACGCTCCTCCACCACCACCACCACGCCGTTGTGCTGCTGCTGGATGGAGTCTTCCCCAACCTCTTCCTCTCTCCTTGCTGGATCAAGGCATGGGAGACGTCACCGGGCTGTACGTGTGTTGAACGCGGAGGTGTCGTCCGTTCGGCACTAGGATCTCCGGTGATTTGGATCACGACGATTACGACTCCTTCAACCCCGTTCTCTTGAACGCTTCCGCTTAGCGATCTACAAGGGTATGTAGATGCACTCTCCTTCCCCTCGTTGCTGGTTTCTCCATAGATAGATCTTGGTGACATGTAGGAATTTTTTTGAATTTCTGATACGTTCCCCAACAGTGGCATCATGAGCTAGGTCTATTGCGTAGATTCTTTGCACGAGTAGAACACAAAGTAGTTGTGGGCGTTGATTTTGTTCAATATGCTTACCGTTACTAGTTCAATCTTGCTTCGACGGTATTGTGGGATGAAGCGGCCCGGACCGACCTTACACGTACACTTACATGAGACAGGTTCCACCGACTGACATGCACTTGGTGCATAAGGTGGCTAGCGGGTGCCAGTCTCTCCCACTTTAGTCAGAACGGATTCGATGAAAAGGGTCCTTATGAAGGGTAAATAGCAATTGGCATATCACGTTGTGGTTTTGCGTAGGTAAGAAACGTTCTTGCTAGAAACCCATAGCAACCACGTAAAACATGCAAACAACAATTAGAGGACATCTAACTTGTTTTTGCAGGGTATGCTATGTGATGTGATATGGCCAAGAAGAATGTGATGAATGATATGTGATGTATGAGATTGATCATGTTCTTGTAATAGGAATCACGACTTGCATGTCGATGAGTATGACAACCGGCAGGAGCCATAGGAGTTGTCTTAATTTATTGTATGACCTGCGTGTCATTGAACAATGCCATGTAATTACTTTACTTTATTGCTAACCAGTAGCCATAGTAGTAGAAGTAATAAGTTGGTGAGACAACTTGATGAAGACACGATGATGGAGATCATGATGATGGAGATCATGGTGTCATGCCGGTGACGATGATGATCATGGAGCCCCGAAGATGGAGATCAAAAGGAGCAAAATGATATTGGCCATATCATGTCACTATTTGATTGCATGTGATGTTTATCATGTTTATGCGTCTTATTTGCTTAGAACGATGGTAGTAAATAAGATGATCCCTCATTAAAATTTCAAGAAAGTGTTCCCCCTAACTGTGCATCGTTGTGAAAGTTCGTCGTTTCGAAGCACCATGTGATGATCGGGTGTGATAGATTCTTATGTTCACATACAACGAGTGTAAGCCAGATTTACACACGCGAAACACTTAGGTTAACTTGACGAGCCTAGCATGTACAGACATGGCCTTGGAACACAAGAGACCGAAAGGTCGAGCATGAGTCGTATGGAGGATACGATCAACATGGAGATGTTCACCGATGATGACTAGTCCGTCTCACGTTATGATCGGACACGGCCTAGTTGACTCGGATCATGTAATCACTTAGATGACTAGAGGGATGTCTATCTGAGTGGGAGTTCATTAGATGAACTTAATTATCCTGAACATAGTTAAAAAGCCCTTTGCAAATTATGTCATAGCTCGCGCGTTGGTTCTACTGTTTTAGATATGTTCCTAGAGAAAATATAGTTGAAAGTTGACAGTAGAGATTATGCGAACAGTAGAAGGCTTATGTCCTTAATGCACTGCTCGGTGTCCTGGACCTCGAACGTGGTCTGTGGATGTTGCGAACATCTGACATACATGTTTTGATGACTACATGATAGTTCGGTAATGTTAAATGGTGAATTGAGGCACCGAAAACATTTTTGAAATGTCGCAGAACATATGAGATGTTCCAAGAGCTGAAATTGGGATTTCAGGCTCGTGCGCACGTCAAGAGGTATAAGACCTCCGACGATTTTCTTAGACTGCAAAATAAGGGAGAAAAGCTCAATCGTTGAGCTTGTGCTCAGATTGTCTGAGTGCAACAATCACTTGAATCGAGTGGGAGTTGATCTTCCAGATGAGATAGTGATGTTTCTCCAAAGTCATTGCCACCGAGCTGCTAGAGCTTCGTGATGAACTATAACATATCAGGGATAGATATGATGATCCTTGAGGTATTCACGATGTTTGACACCGCGAAAGTAGAAATCAAGAAGGAGCATCAATTGTTGATGGTTGGTGAAACCACTAGTTTCAAGAAGGGCAAGGGAAAGAAGGGATACTTCATGAAACGGCTAATCAGCTACTGCTCCAGTGAAGAAACCCAAGGTTGAACCTAAACCCGAGACTAAATGCTTCTGTAATAAGGGGAACATCCACTGGAGCAGGATTACCCTAGATACTTGGTAGATAAGAAGGTTGGCAAGGTAGATAGAAGTATATTGGATATACATTATGTTAATGTGTACTTTTCTAGTACTCCTAGTAGCACCAGGGTATTAGATACCGGTTCGGTTGCTAAGTGTTAGTAACTCGAAATAAAAGCTACGGAATAAACAGAGACTAGCTAAAGGTGAGCTGACAGTATGTGTTGGAAGTGTTTCCAAGGTTGATGTGATCAAGCATCGCACGCTATCTCCCTCTACCATCGAGATTGGTGTTAAAATAATTGTTATTTGGTGTTTGTGTTGAGCATAGACATGATTGGATTATGTCTATCGCAATACGGTTATTCATTTAAGGAGAATAATGGTTACTATGTTTATTTGAATAATACCTTCAATGGTATTGCACCTAAAAGGAATGGTTTATTGAATCTCGATCGTAGTGATACACATTTTCATGCCAAAAGATATAAGATAGTAATGATAGTACCACTTACATGTGGCACTGCCATGCAAGTTATATTGGTGTAAAATGCATGAAGAAGCTCCATGTTGATGGATCTTTGGACTCACTCGTTTTTGAAAAGTTTGAGACATGCGAACCATGTCTATTGGTGTATACGCATGAAGAAACTCCATGCAGATGGATCGTTTGGACTCACTTGATTTTGAATCACTTGAGATATGCAAATCATACCACATGGGCAAGATGACTGAAAAGCCTCGGTTTCAGTAAGATGGAACAAGATAGCAACTTGTTGGAAGTAACACATTTTTTATGTGTGCAGTCCAATGAGTGCTGAGGCATGAAGTGAATATCGTTATGTTCTTACTTCACAGATGATTCGAGTAGTTGAGTATATTTACTTGCTGAAACACAAGTCTGAATTATTGAATGGTTCAAGTAATTTCAGAGTGAAGTTAAAAATCATCGTGACAAGAGGATAAAATGTCTATGATATGATCATAGAGATGAGTATCTGAGTTACGAGCTTTGGCACGCAATTAAGACATTGTGGAAATTGTTTCACAATTAATACCGCCTGGAACATCATAGTGTGATGGTGTGTCCGAACATCATAGTTGCACCCTATTGGATATGGTGCGTACCATGATGTCTCTTATCGAATTACCACTATTGTTCATGGGTTAGGCATTAGAGACAACCGCACTCACTTTAATAGGGAACCACGTAATTCCGTTGAGACGACACCGTTTGAACTATGGTTTGGAGAAACCTAAGTTGTCGTTTCTTAAAAGTTTGGGGCTGCGACGCTTATGTGAAAAAGTTTCAGGCTGATAAGCTCGAACCCAAAGCGGATAAATGCATCTTCATAGGACACCCAAATAGTTGGGTATACCTCCAGTCTCAGTTCTGGAAGCAAAAGGGATTGTTTCTGGAATCAGGTCCTTTCTCGAGGAAAAGTTTCTCTCGAAAGAAATGAGTGGGAGGATGGTGGAGACTTAATGAGGTTATTGAACCATCACTTCAACCAGTGTGTAGCGGGGCACAGGAAGTTGTTCAAGTGGCATCTACACCAATTGAAGTGGAAGCTGATGATAGTGATCATGATGCTTCGGATCAAGTCACTACCGGACCTCGTAGGTCGACAAGGACGCGTACTACTTCAGAGTGGTACGCAATCCTGTCTTAGAGGTCATGTTGCTAGACAACAATGAACCTACGAGCTATGGAGAAGCGATGGTGGGCCCGAATTCCGACGAATGGCTCGAGGCCATAACATCCGAGAGAGGATCCATGACTTTGGAAGAAATACTTGATGGTCGTAAGGCCGTTGGGTAAAGATGGATTTTAAAAGGAAGACAGACAATGATGGTAAGTATCACCATTAAGAAAGCTCGACTTGTCGTTGAAGATGTTTTCCGACAAGTTCAAGGAGTTGACTACGGTGAGGCTTTCTCACTCGTAGTGATGCTAAGAGTCTGTTGGAATTGGATTAGCAGTTACTGCATTATTTATGAAATCTTGCATATAGGATGTCAAAACATTGTTTCCTTGACAGTTTTCTTGAGGAAAGGTTGTATGTGATACAACCAGAAGCTTTTTGACAATCCTGAAAGACGCTAACAAGTATGCAAAGCTCCAGCAATCCTTCTAAGGACTGGAGTAAGCATCTCGGAGTTGGAATGTACGCTTTGATGATATGATCAAAGATTTTGGGTCTATACAAAGTTTATGAGAAACTTGTATTTCCAAAGAAGTGAGTGGGAGCACTATAGAATTTCTGATGAGTATACGTTGTTGACATATTGTTGATCAGAAATGATGTAGAATTTCTAGAAAGCATATAGGGTTGTTTGAAAAGTGTTTTTCAATGGAAAACCTTGATTAGGCTACTTGAACAATAAGCATTAAGATCTATAAGATAGATCAAAATGTTTAATAATACTTTCAAATGAGCACATACCTTGACATAATCTTGAAGGTGTTCAAGATGGATCAGTCAAAGAAGGAGTTCTTGCCTAAGTTGTAAGGTATGAAGTTAAGAGTTAAAGCTCGACCACGGCAGAAGAGAGAGAAAGGACGAAAGTCGTCCCCTATGCTTCAGACGTAGGCTCCATAGTATGCCATGTTGTGTACCGCATCGGAAGTGTGCCTTGCCATGAGTCAGTCAAGGGGTACAAGAATGATCCAGGAATGGATTATTGGACAATGGTCAAAATTGTCCTTGGAGTAAATAAAGGACATGTTTCTCGATTATGGAGGTGATAAAGAGTTCGGCGTAAAGGGTTACATCGATGCAAGCTTTAACACCTATCCGAATGACTCTGAGTAGCAAACCGGATATGTATAGTGGAGCAACCATTTGGAATAGCTTCAAGTGGAGCGTGGAAGCAGCATTTACAATATGACATAGAGAATTGTGAAATACATACAGATCTGAATGTTGCAGACCCGTTGACTAAAACCTCTCTCACTAGCAAAACATGAATAAACCCCAGAACTTATTGAGTCTTAATCACATGGTGATGTGAACTAGTTTAGTGACACTAGTAAACTCTTTGGATGTTGGTCACATGGCGATGTGACCTATCAGTGTTAATCACATGGCAATGTGAACTAGATTATTGACTCTAATGCAAGTGGGAGACTGTTGGAAATATGCCCTAGAGGCAATAATAAATTAGTTTTTATTATTATATTTCCTTGTTCATGATAATCGTTTATTATCCATGCTATAATTGTATTGATAGGAAACTCAGATACATGTGTGGGTACATAGACAACACCATGTCCCTAGTAAGCCTCTAGTTGACTAGCTCATTGATCAATAGATGGTTACGGTTTCCTGACCATGGACGTTGGATGTCATTGATAACGGGATCACATCATTAGGAGAATGATGTGATGGACAAGACCCAATCCTAAGCCTAGCACAAAGATCGTAGTTCGTATGCTAAAGCTTTTCTAATGTCAAGTATCATTTCCTTAGACCATGAGATTGTGCAACTCCCGGATACCGTAGGAATGCTTTGGGTGCACCAAACGTCACAACGTAACTGGGTGGCTATAAAGGTGCACTACAGGTATCTCCGAAAGTGTCTGTTGGGTTGGCACGAATCGAGACTGGGATTTGTCACTCCGGTTAACGGAGAGGTAACTCTGGGCCCACTCGGTAGGACATCATCATAATGTGCACAATGTGACCAAGGGGTTGATCACGGGATGATGTGTTACGGAACGAGTAAAGAGACTTGCCGGTAACGAGATTGAACAAGGTATCGGCATACCGACGATCGAATCTCGGGCAAGTACAATACCGCTAGACAAAGGGAATTGTATACGGGATTGATTGAGTCCTTGACATCATGGTTCATCCGATGAGATCATCGTGGAACATGTGGGAGCCAACATAGGTATCCAGATCCCACTGTTGGTTATTGACCGGAGAACGTCTCGATCATGTTTGCATAGTTCCCGAACCCGTAGGGTCTACACACTTAAGGTTCGATGACGCTAGGGTTATAAAGGAAGTTTGTATGTGGTTACCGAATGTTGTTCGGAGTCCCGGATGAGATCCCGGACGTCACGAGGAGTTCCGGAGTGGTCCGGAGGTAAAGATTTATATATGGGAAGTCTTGTTTTGGTCACCGGAAAAGTTTTGGGTTTTATCGGTAACGTACCGAGACCACCGAGAGGGTCCCGGGGGTCCACCAAGTGGGGGCACCATCCCCGGAGGGCTGCATGGGCCAAGTGTGGGAGGGGACAAGCCCCAGGTGGGCTGGTGCGCCCCCCCACAAGGGCCCAAGGCGCCTAGGGTTTGGGGAGGGGGGCGCACCCACCTAACTTGGGGGGCAAGTTTCCCCTCTCCACCCCTTGGCCGCCCCTCAGATGGGATCTTGGGCTGGCCGCCGCCCCTAGGGTGGAACCCTAGGTGGGGGCGCAGCCCCCCCTCTCCCCCTATATATAGTGGAGGCAAAGGAGCAGCCCAACACACGAAGTTCTTTTCATGTTGGCGCAGCCCTACCTCTCTTTCTCCTCATATCTCGCGGTGCTTGGCGAAGCCCTACTGGATCACCACGCTCCTCCACCACCACCACGCTGTTGTGCTGCTACTGGATGGAGTCTTCCCCAACCTCTCCCTCTCTCCTTGCTGGATCAAGGCATGGGAGACGTCACTGGGCTGTACGTGTGTTGAACGCGGAGGTGCCGTCCGTTCGGCACTAGGATCTCCGGTGATTTGGATCACGACGAGTATGACTCCTTCAACCCCATTCTCTTGAACGCTTCCGCTTAGCGATCTACAAGGGTATGTAGATGCACTCTCCTTCCCCTCGTTGCTGGTTTCTCCATAGATAGATCTTGGTGACACGTAGGAATTTTTTTGAATTTCTGATACGTTCCCCAACAATCTTTGTATTTCCTGGGTGAATCGAATACGGTGAATCATGGGCCTCTTGCAAAATCAACTTCCGAAACTCCGGATCATTTGGAACATATACACGGTCCTCAAACCATAAGGTATCGTGCTCATCCTCACGAAATCCCTTAGCCTTTCCCTTGCTCATCCTTTCCTTTATCTCGGCAATCTCCTTGTCCGCCTTCTGAGCTTATCTGATCTTAGCCATCAAAGTAGACTGAACTTCGAATGCTGCTACATAGCCTCTCGGAACTATCTCCAAACATAGCTCACGAAGATCCTCTGCTAACTCCTTGGGTAACTCTTTGGTCATGAGTGTATTGACATGGCTCTTGCGACTCAACGCATCGGCTACGACTTTAGCCTTCCCGAGGTGATAATGCAGCTTCATATCATAATCTTTGATGAGTTCCAACCATCTCCGTTGCCTGAGATTTAACTCCTTTTGTGTGAAGATATAGTTCAAACTCTTGTGATCCGTGTATACCTCACAATGATTTCCGATGAGAAAATGTCTCCACATCTTCAAGGCATGTACTACAGCTGCTAACTCCAAATCGTGTGTAGCATAATTTAGCTCATGGGGTTTAAGCTGACGCGAGGCACAAGAAACAACTCTTCCATCCTGCATAAGTACTGCTCCAGGTCCTCGACTTGAAGCGTCGTAATACACTTGATAATCCTTCCATTGATCTAGAAGAATCAACATTGGAGTTGTAACCAAGCGTTTCTTCAACTCCTGAAAACTGGTCTCACATTCACTAGTCCATTTGAACTTGGTGTCCTTCTTCAGCAACTCCGTCATGGGCTTTGCAATCTTGGAGAAATTCTCAATGAACCTCCTGTAGTATCCTGCGAGTCCCAGAAAACTCTGGATCTCTCCAACTGACGTGGGTGCTTCCCAATTTGTCACGATGACAACCTTGGTGGGGTCTACGGCTGTTCCTTCTCGGGATATAACATGTCCGAGGAATCCAACTTCCTTCAACCAAAATTCACACTTGCTGAACTTGGCATATAACTGATGTTCTCTGAGCTTTCCAAGTACCAAACACAAATGCTCCTTATGCTCTTCTTCATTCTTCGAGTAGACTAATATGTCATCAATGAACACCACGACGAACTTATCCAAGAACTCCATAAACACTTTGTTCATCATGTTCATGAAATAGGCAGGCGCGTTAGTCAGACCAAATGACATAACGGTATACTCATATAGCCCGTACCTTGTGGTAAAAGCTGTCTTAGGTATATCCTGCTCTCGAATCTTCATCTTGTGGTATCCTGGCCGCATATCAATCTTGGAAAACACTTTAGCTCCTTGCAATTGGTCAAACAGATCATCGATCATCGGCAGTGGGTACTTGTTCTTGATCGTCACTTCATTCAATCCACGATAATCAACAACCATCCTCAACGATCCATCCTTCTTCTCCACTAAAAGCACTGGTGATCCCCAAGGTGAAGAACTTGGGCGGATATAGCCTTTATCCAGTAACTCCTTAATCTGCTTCTTAATTTCCTCCAAATCCTTTGCGGGCATCCTGTACGGTCTCTTAGATATTGGCCCTGTGCCTGGCAAAAGCTCAATCAAAAACTCAATGTCTCTATCTGGTGGCATGCCTGGCAACTCCTCTGGAAATACGTCAGGAAAATCCTTCATCACTGGTACTTCCTCTTGTACAACTCCTGATAGGGAATTCACTTGAGTCCTCTTTGGCACATGCTGGGATACATACTTAATCCTTCTTCCTTCTGGGGTGGTGAGCAAAATCGACTTACCCGCACAATCAATGTTCCCTCCATACTTCGATAGCCCATCCATGCCTAATATCACATACAGTCCTTATGACTCCAATACTATTATGTCTGAGGGAAACACATAGTTACCAATCCTTAATGGTAACCGATCACACCATTGACTAGCCATATACTCTGCTCCTGGCGAGGTTACTAACATGGGTGACCTAAGGGCTTGGGTTGGCAGTTTAAACTTATCCACAAATCCCCTTGATATGTATGAATGTGATGCACCAGTATCAAAGAGAATGATTGCAGTAAATGACTTAACCAAAAACTTACCTATTACTGCATCCGGCTGTGCTTCAACCTCCTCCACGCTAACGTGGTTCACTTGTCCCCTATTTAAAGGGTTGGGCTTCTTCCCAGAGCTTCCATTGCCATTTCCATTCTTAGCGTCGGGACATTCATTTGCATAATGTCCAGCCTTCTGGCACTTGTAGCAAGTAATGTGACTTAGATCCTTCTTGGTGGGCGTTGCTGGGTTGGAACGGTTCTGATCGTTGCTTCCTCCATTCCCATTCCCATTCTTGGGGCCACTATGGTTATGCGGAATCCCTCCATTGGAATTATGACCTCCATGGTTATGGTGCATGTGTCCTCCTGAGTTTGGGGTAAAACGGGGTTTCTGCTGAGCTCCCGAGTTGTACTTCCCTTTGGCATACTTCCTCTTGTGACTGTCTATCTGCTGCTGCTTTCCCTCAATCATGAGCGCTCTATCTACCAACTCCTGGTAGTTGTTGAAGTTTTCCACCATCAATTGCATGCTCAGTTCACATTCAGTCCCTCCAGAAACTTCTCCTGCTTAGCAGCGTCTGCAGCAACATCATCAGGGGCATAACGTGCTAGCTTACTAAAGTCATCCACATACTGGCCTACTATGCGTCCTCCTTGGCGCAAGTTGTGAAACTCGCGCTTCTTCATGGCCATAGCTCCTGCTGAAACATGGGCAGTGCAGAACGCCTGCTGAAACTGATCCCATGTGATAGTGTCAATGGGGTAAGTGGCTGTGAAATTATCCCACCATGATGATGCGGGTCCATCAAGCTGGTATGCGGAAAAACGCACTCTCTCCACATATGTGCATCCTGCAGTGGCCAACTCCCTTCCAATATTGCAGAGCCAATCATCTGCAACTATCGGCTCGGTGCTACTGGAAAACACCAACGAATTCAGCCTTAAGAAACGGGCTAAGTGATCAACAGGTGGTGGTGGTGGTGGGTTGTTGTTGTTGTTGCCTTGGTTCTGATTCTGTACTAGCAGCTACATCAGGGTATTCTGTTGTTGTATCAACTGGGTGAGTTCCGGTGGGAAAGCAAATCCATTGTCACGTCTCGGAGGCATCTGATGGGTTTCGAAAAGGTGAGAAAACAGAATAGAATGAGGTCTAGAAGGAAAATACTACCCATATGCTCATGAGACAAACACAATCAATATCACTTCAATCAATTCAAACAAGGGCATACAATCAGTCTACTATCGTTACAAAAGTGCTTGGACTATACTATAAACATGAGGGAAATACTACTGCTGATATGGCGGTCGACTAGAAAGTTTGATCAGTGGAAGACTCCATGATATCTGCTCCAGCTTCATCAACATAGGCATCATCGCTATCGTCGGGGTCCGAGTCGGTGTCATCGATTATGATGTAGATCTCTAGACAAGTGGAATCATCGTCTTCTCCTCCTGGCGCGGGGTCTCCCATGAACACTCCTAGCTCCATCGTGTGTAGACTTGAGTTCTTCTTCCAGCTCCAAAATCTTGGTCATGGCCTTCTTCTGATCTATCATGTCGGTGCGCATCTGGTTCTCCTGGTGACGAATGTGCTAGTTTAACTCCTGGATAAAAGCTGCAATGGACCTGTCCTTCCTGGTGCTGATCATCTCCCATTGCTCATCTCGGCGCCCACAAATCTGGTAGATAGTATCCTTGAGATCCTTGTGGTAAACTTCTCCAATGCGTCCCATGGCGATGTAGGCTGCCATGCTCTTTCCTAAACTCCAGGTTGGTGCATCAAAGTAAAACTCTATGGGCTTAGTGACTGGCATGAACGTCCTTCCTAGAACTTGAACTTGAATCATCCAACGCTCTTTTTCTGGCATAGTGGCGATGTAGGTCCTGGTGAAGCTGGGTATTCCTATGCTCAGGTACCTAGTGACTTCCTTCAAGTGTCGTCCAAAAGGTGTATCTTCATCTGGTTGCGCGAACTTGTTCCTTGCATCCGCCATCCTATAGAGTAGAAAAGGGAGAGGAGTCAGAAATGAGAAGAGAGTAGTGATCTAGGGCTTTAGCTTAGTGGTCGCGTCCTACAGTAAGCGTGTGCTCTGATACCATTTTGTAGCGACCAGACCTCAAACAGTCCGATCTCTGTGCATCAGTGTCATCCTTGGATCGGTAATGCTGACATGCACAGTACTTAAGGATTTATAATAGAGTAGCAATCACACACTTATTACATCGAATGTCTCAAAAGAGAACTTATTACAATAAATATGGCTTAGGCCATCTAAAACGATAACGGCGGAAGGCTTGGAAGATAAAGTGAGTCCATCAACTCCAACGGCATCACTGAGTGAAAGATCACGACCTAAGGCACCTTACTCGTCGTCTGAAAAGTCTGCAACATGAACGTTGCAGCCCGAAAATGGGTCAGCACATGGAATATGCTGGCAATGTAACACATAGAGAAATGAACAGAATAATTACTATCACTACATGCAATATGGCTGGTTTAAAGCTCTATGGTTTCAGTTTTGCATAAAGCCAATTTTTCCCTACAACAAAGGAATAGATTTTATTTAACTATCATGGTGGTTGTTAAACATTGAGAAGGTTCACCCAACTCAAACCCAATTAAGCATCATCATTAAACCCAAATCAAATTATATTAAGAGTGATGAGATCAACATGATAATCCAAGAACCAGATACTCAAGATGTCCATAATCGGGGACACGGCTAACCATGATTAGTTTGTACACTCTGCAGAGGTTTGCAAACTTTTCCCCACAAGACTCGATCTCCTCTATTGGATTTCTTGCACTGCATGATGTTTGAGAAAGGGATGACCGAGACAGTCTTTCAGAAGCATTAACTCCTTACTCTGGGTAGACAGTACCAACCTACATCCCCTACATCTGCTAGTCTACCACTGAAGAAGGTCACACAACATACTCAACTATGCTAGAGCCCATAATAGCGCGTGGCTGCACACGGAAGTTTCTAGCATGGATAATCTTATGATCCCTTTGAGCCTGGGTGGCGGTCCATAGAAAAATCACATGGTACCCCGGGATTTCCAAAAAAAACAGGCAACACTGGGTTCCCAAGGTGCCTCAATCCACCCAAATGTGTATTTAAGTTGCCACCTTAAGTTAACCATTAATTAACAATACTCACATCTGCATGGATACACTCACCCAATCCACGTCTACTAGCATAGCATAGCAATATAAGCATAACGCAGAAGTAACTCCCAAAGGTTTGGTAATAAACAGGTGAATAGGTACTACCTCATCTACTTCCCGAAACCCACATATTAATCAGATCCTAACCATGCAATTTTTTTAGGATTGATCTAATGCAATAAAACTGGGTAGTAAAGAGGTATGATCAAAGTGTTACTTGCCTTGATGATGCTCCGTCAAACCTAGAGACTCGTAGTAGCACGCTTTGCACTCCGGGTACTCTATCGCAAACAAACAAGCATACAATAAGCACTCAACTACAAGCACGGGTAAAACTCAAATAAGAGATCTAACCTGAAAGTTCAACTTAAGAACTCCGGTTTGCAAAAAGAATCAAATAAAACGAAGCAACGAAACTCAAACTGCGAAAGAAACAAGATCTGTTTACTAATCTGGACTTAGGTCAAGTTTTTACAGTACCAAAATCTTATTCAAGTTGGTGCAATAGAAAGAGGGCTTCGAAACGAAGAACTAGGCGCTTGAATCGCCTAATTCCGATAAATGAGCGAAAAGATAAACTAAAACTAAGTTTCGGGCTGAAATCTCGATCGAAAATAATCACGAAAAACCCTGGAAAAGAAAATTTGACGAACAGGCTAACGAACGAACGTTCGCTGTCTGGGGCTAATGGGTGAACACCATTTGTTAAAATGAACGTATGGACGAACACCCGCTATTTAGGTAAACCGAGAAAACCGAACCGATCTATTCTAAAAAAAATAAACCAAGTTTTCTAAAAAAACGAGTGGTTCTTAAAAAAACGAATCGGTGACGGCGACGGTTGCTACCTCTGGCGAGGCTCCGGCGAGGCGGGGCGGCTCCGGCGGGGTCGTCTTGCGGCGGCGGGGCTCCGGGCGGTGGGGCAACGGCGAGGTGCATCGGCGCAGCGGCGGCTTGCGGGCGGCGGCGTGGTTCCGGGGAGGCGGCGGTGGCGTCGGGTGGTGGTGGTGGTGAGAGGTCGTGGGGTGGGTATTTAAGGAGGGAGGGGCTCCGAACGGCTTGGAGGAGGGGTCGAGGAGGAGGAGTCCTCCTCGGACTCGGCGGCGGCGGCGGTGTACTCCGGCAGAACTCCTGATCGGAGTCGGTCGGGCGAGGCGGCTACGCGGCGAAGGCCGGCCCGGCTCGGCTGGGCCGCTGGCCCAGTCGGGCGCGCGAACAGATTTTTTTAAACAATTCCGCCGAAACTAAAAAAATCCTAGTAAATAAAATAAAAAACTAAAAATGCCAAAATAAATTTTCACCATCTAAATAAATATTTAGAAACGAGGAACATTTTCTTGGCCCAAAAATGCAATTTTGAAAACGTGTAATTTTTCTAATTCAAATAAAATTGCAATAAAACTACCAATAAAATACTTATTTGGTTTTAATATTTTTCCTCTAGTATTTCATTTATTTTGGGAATGTCCTTTTATTCCCTCTCTTTTATTTTGCAAATGAAATATACGGAGAGAAAAATAATTAAAACCAAACGATCCTCTTTCCAAATTTTGAGAAAACTCAAATATGAAAATAATAAAATCCCCAACTCTCTCCACGGGTCCTTGAGTTGCGTGGAATTTTGAGGATCAACCAAAAATGTAATAAAATATGATATGCTGTGATGATCTAGTATATAACATGCCAAATTGAAAATTTGGGATGTTACACGGTCGCAAGCTTCACAACGTCCATCTTTGCCCAATGCATCTTGACTCGGGCGGAGGCCATTCGCGCGCCTTTGATGCAGACCAACCACCTGATGGCATCAAGCCGAGGGCAGGCATTGAACAGCCGATTCACGAGTCCGAAGTAGCTGCTAGGTATGGCTTCGGCAGGCCATAGCCGGATTATTAAATTCTTCATGGCTAGTTCGGCCGCCCTATGCAGTTCGACCAGCTGTTTTAGCTGATCGCTAAAGGGCACCAGATGTTCTAGCGTAAGGTATTGTGACCAAAACAACTTCTTCGTAGAGCTCCCCTCTTCTGCTTGGAAGAATTCTGCAGTGTCTAACGCTGCGCGGCAGATCCGCAAACGCCCCTGGAGAACTACAAATTCGTGTCAGTAAGCAGAACCTTTTCTTCACTTATTTGCTCTGCATAATAAAGGCCTTACCCGCCGCAACTTTTCCGGCCTCCTGGATTTCCTGGAGGGTGCCCTGGGCTTCAACCCGGGCATCGTGTGCGATTTGACGGAACTTGGTGAGTTTGGACTCTTGATCCGCAATATTGCGCTCCAAGGACTCGCAAATTTTCATGGTGTCCTGGAGCTCTTGCTGGACCTCACTGACCCTGGCCTCATGATTTTTACGAGCAGATCGTTCCTTGGCTGCCTTCTCCTCGACCTCGGCTAGCGCCTTCTTG
The DNA here is from genome assembly GCF_002162155.2 of Triticum dicoccoides. Classification (NCBI taxonomy): domain Eukaryota; kingdom Viridiplantae; phylum Streptophyta; class Magnoliopsida; order Poales; family Poaceae; genus Triticum; species Triticum dicoccoides. Next base: position 552,753,255 of record NC_041381.1, read on the forward strand.
TGAGCCTCCACCTCGGTCGCCGCTCCTAATAAATATCATGAAATTTTTTACTCAGAACAAATTATTCATCCTTCCTGAATATAGACAAGGTTATTACATACCTTGGTTATCCTCCAGCTGTTTCGTCACGCGGCCGAGCTCTTCCTCGGTCCGCTCCAGACTCTGCTTTAGTCCGGAGACCTCAGCAGCATGGGAGGTGGCAGCCAGTAACGGCGCCTGCTTATTCACATAGACATTTCATAGTTAGTCTCCAGCGAAACTTGTTTGATCCTCTGTCCGGCTTTTCTTTTCAAACACCAGACAGTGTATCAGGGGCTACTGTCTATACTGTGACATTCTTTCTATATATAATTGTGTTGCTTACCTCAAAGCATGTTAGAAGGCTTGTGCAGGCTTTGGTCAGCCCGCTTTTCGCGGACTAAATCTTCTCAATCACTGTGCCCATAAGGGTACGGTGCTCTTCAACGATGGAAGCGCCTTGCAGTGCTTCCAGCAAAGTATCCGGTGCCTCTGGATGGACAAAGGTCACTGGTGGAATAGGCGCACCCCCTTCTCTTGATAGAGGTTGCTTGCGTGATTCCGGAGCTGTATGGGTCTCCAGAATTGTATTCCACTGGGGGCCAAATTCGATATGGCCCCCATCGTCAGTATCCATAGGGGTTTGCTCCCCCATGTGTCGGGCTGCCAAGGTTTTACCCTATGGCACCACCCTGACGGCCTCCTGAGTCTGTCCCTAGCCTGGGATCTTTTGGGACGACACCTCGTTGTTATCTATGTCCTTGGGAGAGGAGGCCGCTGGAAGGGTCCCGCTATCCATCGCCTCCGGGTCCAGCGAATCCTCCGATGAGGATCGCTCGAGGCTGGACTGAGCTGGACTACAAACACGTGATTCAACATGTTAATACTATACAGTAGTGAGGCCGGATATATGAACGTGCCCGGGGTTTTTAGTACTCACGATTTGGCCAGGGGCATCACCCTGTGAGTCCATTCCGAGCTACTGTCGGTGGCCGCGGTGGAGTCGTCCGAAAGGGAAGCTTTCCCCATCTTAGACGCTTCGGCCTCCAAACGCGTGGAGGCCGTCCTCTTCTCCCCCTCCCCCACAGGGGGAATGGCTTTCTTCTTCTTCTTCCTCCTCTTCCTCGTCATCCTTGGGGGCGGAGGAGTGAACCTCAGCGTCTTCGGACGTCACGTCCGAAGTACCCTCGCGACGGAGACCGCCCCTGGTCCCCTTGGCCTTCTTCTTGGCCTTCTTCTCGGCGCTTGAAAGGGCACCAGAACCAGCATCTTCGTCAGAAGCGGGATTTCTGAGTATTCGGGCAGCGGAGCCGGACAGTGAATCCGCTCCGCCTTCTTTGTCCAGGACTGAAAAGTTAATAGGAAGGCTTAGGCATCTTCCTTGAATATGCAAGTAAAGGAAACACCTTGAAAACATGAAAACATTTACCGGATTAGCGGGTCGGGCCAAATCATGCCCACGGTCCTCATTGGTGTCCGGTCGCGTCTCGTTGGCCTTGAAGAGCACCTTCCAAATGTCTTCGTGTGTAGTGTCAAAGAACCGCAGCAAGGTCTGGTGCTTGGCCGCTTCATACTCCCACAAATAGCAAGTCCGACGCTGGAACGGAAGGATCCGGCGAATCAGCATCACCTGGATCACATTTACGAGCTTGATATTCTTGTTTATCATGCTCTGTATGCACCATTGAAGCACTGACAGCTCATCCGATGAAGACCAGTCCAGGCCCTTCTCTGGCCAGGAGGAGCCGCATCGGGGCTCCAGGCCGAAATGCGGAAGCCGCCGCCCAGTTGGTCCCGCGCGGCTCCGTGATGTAGAACCACGACTTCTGCCACCCCTTTATAGTCTCCACAAAGGAGCCTTCGAGCCAAGTGACGTTGGGCATCTTGCCCACCATGGCAGCTCTGCACTCTGCGTGTTGGCCACTCACCACCTTCGGCTTCACATTGAAGATCTTCAGCCATAATCTGAAGTTGGGTGGGATGTGGAGGAAGGCCTCACACACGACAATCAATGCCGAGATGTTGAGGATGGAGTTGGGGGCCAGATCATGGAAATCCAGCACGTGGTAGAACATGAGTCCACGGACGAATGGGTGGAGAGGAAATCCCGGCCCGCGGACGAAGTGTGGGAGAAATGCAACCCTCTCATGGGGCTCCGGAGTAGGGACAATATGTCCCTTGGTGGGAAGCCGGTGGGCGATCTCCTTAGCCAGATATCGAGCCTCCCGGAGCTAAATGATGTCCTTCTCCTTGACGGTGGAGCCCATCCACTTGCCCCGCGCTCCAGATCCAGACATGGTGGGAGTGCTCTTTTGGGAAGGAAAAGATGAGAACTTGGGTGCTGGAGCTCGAGAATGGGGAAAGCAGAGAGAGAGAAGGCGTGGGTGAAAGAGGTGAATCCTTATCTCTTTATAAAGGCTGTGAATGCCAAACGCCTCCCCACTCGCCTTATAACTCGCCTATTCCCCAAGGGTCGTGCAAACGACACAGTTGGATTACCCATGCCACGTATTGATGAGAATCCCGCAATAAGGGGACACGATCTCTGCTTTGACAAGACGTGCAAATAAAACCGCATCTCGAGCGGCAGGCTAAGAACGGTTTGAATAATGGCCGGGCGGCAACATGATGTCACGCTACCAAAAATTTGTCAGCGGATTGGACTCGTGAAATATTATACTCTCTACGGTTGAGTGTGGAATTTGTTTTGCAGAGCCGGACATGATTCTTGTGTTCGAAGATTATTTTGGAATATTCGAAGGAGGAACCCGCCTTGCAATGCCGAAGACAATCTACGCATCGGACACCTTATCATTGAAGCCTGGTTCAGGGGCTACTGAGGGAGTCCTGGATTAAGGGGTCGTCTGGTGTCCGGACTGTTGATGTGGGCCGGACTGATGGACTATGAAGATACAAGACAAAAGACTTCTTCCCGTGTCCGGATGGGACTCTCCTTGGCATGGAAGGAAAGCTTGGTGTGCGGATATGTAGTTTCCTTTCTCTGTAACCGACTTTGTACAACCCTAGTCCCCTCCGGTGTCTATATAAACCGGAGGGCTTAGTCCGTAGAGGCATATACACAATCATAATCTCATAGGCTAGACTTCTAGGGTTTAGCCATTACGATCTCGTGGTAGATCAACTCTTGTAATACTCATATTCATCAAGATCAATCTAGCAGGAAGTAGGGTATTACCTCCATAGAGAGGGCCCGAACCTGGGTAAACATTGTGTCCCCTGTCTCCTGTTACCATCGACCTTAGACGCACAGTTCGGGACCCCCTACCCGAGATCCACCGGTTTTGACACTGACAGTGGCGGTTGGGCGAGGGAGGAAAAGGTGGGGGAGAGAAAGAGGGCGAAGTGGATTCGCTCGCTTGCTGGTTTAGGGTTTCACCGCTAAATTGTTTTTTCTTTTGTTTCTCTCGTTCGGTAAACTAGGCACAGTAAAATTGCCAGGTGTACACGCCCAACGAGCGCCCTTGTAGCGTAGCCTATTGTGTTTGATTTTTGATGAAAATAGTTTCAGGAGGGAGGTGTGCAGAAGCAGTGGTTAGTGCCGACTGCGGAGTCACTATCTCCATAAGACATGTTCCCTTCCTCGCGCTTCTGTGCTTCACTTGTATTCATTTGATGTTATTTTGATTTGACTAGCTGTGAATCGTCATGTTCCCTTCCTCATGCATCTGTGATTCACATGTATTCATTCATGTTATTTTGACCATTGGCGTATCCAGCGCGTGTGCAAGGTGTGCCGTGGCACACCAAGATATTTGAGAAATTATTTTTTACCATATAGTATTTTTGGCCCAAATCAAACAACACAGGCCCAACCCACTTCGCGTGAGCGGTTGAGCGAGCCAGAGCCCAGAAGAGGCAGCAGTCAGGGCCAGCGCAGCAGAGCAACCTAATCCATCCCGCTGCACTCGGGCGCTCGGCTCCTTCCATCAGGCCGCGCCACCGCCAGCAGCCAGGACGCACTGGCGCCTCCGCTAGTCCACTCCACCAGCCACCCGGACGTCCCGCCGCTAGCCGCTCCTGGCCTCCTTCCAACAGAACACAGCGACGCGCCGCCGTTCGCCTTCTCGGTCAGAGGAAGCACGGGACGGCGCCCGCCTCCCGTCTTGATTCCTGACCGTTGTCGCCGTTCTGGGTCCGGTCTTCCGAGCAGGAGGAGCTACAGGCTGCAGCTACTACCGGCCTACCGCCTCCGACCCTTCGCCTCATCCTCACAGCCGACCGACGCCCTCGTCCTAGTGGCCAGTTCTTAGTTAGTGGGTGAGCTCTTTTGAATGATTTTGTAGCTAATTTCTAATTTGCTTACAGTCAGATGTATGCAGTACTTACTGGATGTTAGGATGTATGAACTAATGAACATTGTGTGCATATTTTTTAGTCAACTACTCAATTTGCTTACAGTATGAAGTATGAACTGATAAACATGAAGTACACTAGTACCGATTGTTTGCTTTGTGTGTAGTCAACTTGTTTACAACTGAAACATTTTGTATTCAATTTGACATTGTGTATAGATGTATGAACATGAATGTATACGATTTTTGCTTGCATGTACTGTATACAATCGATACGTTGGGTATGGATGCTTATTCTTGTTTTGTGCTATTTGTTGTAATTGTAGAACCGAAGATGAAGAGGAATGGTGACATTAAGTCCTTTTTCCGGAATTATTAGGCTGCTAAAAAAAAGAAGGCTGCAGCCAAAGAGCAACCTGAATATGAAGATATAGTGTCAAATATTGAAGATGAAGCAGTCCTTCCTCCACCTCTAGTCCATTCTGCAAAGATTGTAGTTGATATTGAAAATGAAGCATTCCATTCCGATGCAGAGATTGAAAGTGATAGTGAAGATGAAGCGGTATCACCCCAACATCCATGTGCAAGGCCATATAATATTCAAAGGCTTCCTCTTGAACCAGGGGAGAGGATTCCTATTTCAGAGTATGATGTCGATGATCAAGATGAAGTTCGGAGACGATACATTGCAAAGCAAGCAGTCCAACCATATGCACACAACTTTCAAGTCAGGAAAATCTATGGTAAAAATTGACACTTCAACTCTGTTTGGTTTGAGACCTACAAATGGCTAGAATATAGTGTCAAATATGAGGCAGCATTTTGCTTTGTGTGTTATTTGTTCAAAGGGAAATTGAATGGGGGGCCTAGGGCTGATGCCTTTGTTAATGGTGGTTGGAAAAATTGGTATAAGCCCGATGCATTGGTCAAACATGTTGGTGGTATTAATTTCACAACAAATCTCAAGAGAAGTACAATTTATTTGTGACACCCCAACCATCAATTGATAACATTATTATGAGGGTGGATAAAGAGGATTTGCGTATGTACAAGGCTAGGCTAACTTATTCACTTAGATGCTTGAGGTTTCTTTTGAACCAAGGATTGGCATTTCGTGGACATGATGAGAGTGAAGAGTAGCAATATTGCTCAATATTGTTGGAGTTTCTTGTAAGTGCCATGGCATGCTTCAAGATGTTAGAGCTCAAAAGGTGTTGGAAGCACTTGAAATGGGTGAGATTGAAAGTAGAAGTGGGCTAAATCAAGAGATGGGACTAGCTAGACCCGACGACACTCGTTGGGGTTCTCATTTCAAAACCATTATGCACATTGTTAGCATGTATTCCACAATCCTTGAAGTACTTGATGCTATTGGAAAAGATCCTTCATAAAAAAGTGAGTGGACAAGAATACGTGGAGTTTCTCAAGCCTTTGAATTATTTGACTTTGTTTTCAATCTTCACTTGACGCTTGTTATTCTTGGCTATACAAATGAGTTGTCCAAATCTTTGCAAAAGAGAGATCAAGATATTGTCAATGCAATGACACTTGTTAGTTTGGCAAAGAGTAGAATGCAACACATGAGGTCTTATGGCTGGGAAGATTTTCTTGCAAAGCTAACCTTATTTTGCAACAAACATGACATTCAAGTTCCTTTGTGGGAGGATATTTATGAGCCTAATTGAAGATCACGTCGGTATTATGAAGTACAAACAAATGATGATCGTTATAGAAGAGAAGTATATCTTGGTGTCATTGATCAAACCATTCAAGAGCTTGACAATCGGTTTGATGAGGTTAATACGGAGTTGCTTATTTGCATGTCGGCTTTGAATCCCCTCAATTCATTTGCTTCTTATGATGCACTCAAGGTAATGAGACTTGCTGAATTCTATACCATGGACATTTCAAGCACAGATTTGATAAGGCTAGAATTTCAACTTACTAATTTTATTGATGATATGAGACAAGATGATAGGTTTAGAAATGCAAGTAATATTGGTGAGCTCTCTATTATGCTTGTTGCTACAAAGAAGCATGTTCTTTATGATTTGGTCTACTTACTCATCAAATTGATATTGATTTTACCGGTGGCGACGGCGAGTGTTGAAAGAGTGTTTTCAGCAATGAATCTAGTGAAAAATAAGTTGAGGACTACTACGAGTGATGATCGCTTGAATGATTGCTTGGTGACATTTATTGAACGGGATGTGTTCATGGAAGTAAGCGAAGATGGCATAGTTGATGCTTTCATGGCAATGCAAAAACATAGACTTACCTAGTGATGTAATTTTCTACTTGTGCTTCTTTCATGTAAGACTACTCGTATTGTAATTGAGCACATTTGAGATATATTTTGTGAACTAAATTGTTGTGAGATTTGCATTAAGCTACTCATGTTATTATTTTGCCATATTTTGTCTGACACATGGATTAGGTGGGAAGTTTTTTTAAAGTGTGCACACCCTTCATTTTTTTTCTGGGTCCGCCACTGATTTTGACTAGCTATGAATCAGATCTGTTAGGGACCGGGGTTGGCTATTCTTATAACTGACTGAAGTCTCATGAGTTCTTTGATGACTTCGGGTGTTTTTCCATAGAAAAATGAGCAAGAACTTTTTAAATTTAAACCACATCTGCCCACTTTCTGCCGGCGCCACACATCATGGTGTCGAGCATCTCTATTTTCGACTCCACCGTCTATGGTGTTGACTACGTTGCGCGGATACTTCAGAAAACGCGCGTATCCAGCTGGATAGTGTCCTGATACACGGATACAGCCCTGATACGGCCGATACATATCCCGTAAGTATCCCTCGATTTTTTAATTAAAAAAACAAAATAATGTTTGATACTTCTATAATAATTCTGCGATATGTTTTGGATACCTGAAACCCCTCGTTCAATGTGGCCGGCTATCACTAGCACTCGGCAACCGAGCGAGGATCTCTGGTGCTAAATTTTCACTAGTGGCAGCCGTGACTGGTTCTCCGCCACAGAAGTGTCATGGCATGAAGGTGTCTTTTTTTTTTTGAGAATATGAGAGGTGTCTTCGGATGTGCAGAGATAGCATGCCGCATTTCCGCCCAGTGCAATTTGCAAACGGGCGCCTGCAGTATTTCAAACTAGGCCGGCCCATTCTATTTTTTTTTCCTTTCTTGTTTTTCTAAAAGGAGCGCTGGATGGGGGATGGAACTCGCAACCTTTCCGTTGTAAGCGCTCGGCTCTAGCGACTGGGCTATCCACTCACGAGTGTAACGGTAGATCACTTTTCTCTTTTTCTTTCGTTCTTTAGCTTGGTTTATTCTTTTTCCCTTTTCCTCATCTTTTTTGTTTTACTTATTGTGCGCTTTTTTTAATTCCTGAACTTTTTCTATTGTGAACTTTTTTGAAAATCAATGAACTTTTTTATAAATTGTTCAACTTTTCTTCGAATTCGATGAACTTTTTTGAATTTTCATGAACTTTTTCAATTTCCATGAACTTTTTCTGAAATTCAATGATTTTTTTTTAAATTCTATGAACTTTTTCAAAGTTGATGAACTTTTTTTCAAGTTATATGAACTTTCTTCAAATTCGATGAACTTTTTTTCAAATTCACGAACTTTTTTTGAATTTGATGAATTTTTTTTCAAATCCAATGAACTTTTTTTGAATTCACGAACTTTTTCCATTTTTCTAAACTTATCCTTTCAGTGCATGGATCATACGAATGCCTTTTCAAATTGATGTATTCTTTATTAAAAAATTAAGTGGCGCGATAGATTTTTGCAATGAAAGAGCGCTGCAGCATTGTTATTAAGCATTTACCTCTGTTACTAATCGTAGAAAGCAAGGAGCTCGTGTGGTTGGTGGTAACTGTACACGAACTCGACATGGTGAGTTCAAACCTGTATATAGCAATTTTTTCACGTTTTTTTGTGAGCTTTTGCATTCGCCAGGCTTCGCATTTCATGGGCCGGCCCACCGTGGGGCGCTGCAGGCGCCAGGAATACGAACGGGCACCTACAGCGCCGTATAGGAGCTCCCATAGCACACGACGTCCGCAGTCGATAGGGAGACGACGACCCAAGTGGAGGAGTACTGATTTGTGAACATCTTCTGGCCCATGAACGCAACACACGAAATCACTAATTGAGGAATACTCCTTACAAATATCGCTCCCGCCTCCCCAGTTATGACAAGTGGTGCGCTGTATATCGTAACCTGAGAGTTTTCCCTTTTTTGTAAATTCGTTTATTTAAAAAAATTTATCTCTTAAATCGTGCGTCCAAATCTCGAACCGTTTTCACCGTCGGAATCCTCGCGTCGAGATCTTCAAAACCAAACCAGATCCCAAGTTGAATGATTTTGACTAACATTTTTTATGAAAAAAACGGACGACCCAACCAGGAGCACATCTTATTTTTCTTTTTTGAAGAGGCATGGCGGTGCCTCTCGCGAAAGCACAACCGTGCCTCTTCCGAAAGAAAAAAAGAATAAAAAACATATTTTTTTTTCGTTTCCGAGAGGCACGAGCGGAAGGAAAAAAGAACAGAAAATATGGCTGTTTTTTATTTTCGAGAGGCACGCTCGTGGAATCAAAACGGAAGTGGATCCTCTAACATGAAGGCTACAGTTTCCTAACTTCCCTTCTTCACATTCATATGAATATATGATTAAGGCTAAAATAATTTGAATTAATTTGCAAATTATAAATCTACTTTATACATTTACAAAATTTACATACAAACAAAATTATGATGCAATAAATTTGATTTTAAATTTATTTATGTCAACATTAACTATGTACAGTACCCTCTACAGTAGATAAATAAAGTGTTCGCTCCAATATCCGTGACTTTCCTTCTCTGTTTTACACTAGATTGCATTGTAGCTTATGTGACTTCCCTCCTTCATGTTAGAGGATCCACTTCCAACAAAAATGTGCCTCTCGCAGAATGAAAAATAAATAGAAAACTCATTTTTTTTTGTTTCCTAGAGGCACGGCCATGCTTCTCGCGGAAGCAAAAAAGAAAACGCGTTTTTTCGGAAGGCAAAAAGAAATAGAAAACGGGTTTTATTTTTTGTTTTCGAGAGGCACGGCCGTGCGTCTTGCGAAAGCAAAAAAAAAGGAAACATGCTTTTTTTTGTTTTCGAGAGGCATGGATGCACTTTTTCGTGCAATTTTATTTTTGAAATTTTGTTTTGATCCAGGAGCTAAGGAAGACCAGTGGAAAACAAAAAATTCAAAAAAACAGAAAAATACTGTTTTGAAAGCCAAAAGCGCATGCGAAAAAAAATACGAAGAAAGTGCCCATTGCGCGACACTTGGCGGTGGCCGGGAGCGCGCCAAGTGACGCGCTCTCAGCCCACCTGCAATTGATCATTGAGAGGCTCTGGAAGTAGCGCTCGTCAACTAGTTGCTCTCCACAAACATGATAGATATTCACGAAAAAAGAGGAATACGGTCGATATAGCCCCGGTCTAAAAGCTCACCCATATCAGGCCGGCATGCTCTTTTTTTTTTTGAGGCCGACGTGCTATTGTTCTACATGGGCTACCAGGGAGAAAAGTCTGGGCTGGGAGCCCGTTAAGTAATGGGAGCCAAACTCCAAGAGCCACTTCATTTCGCGCGGGACGTTTCAAAGATGCGGTAGGATCACAACCTCTAAAAAAAGTTGTCTAAAAAAAACCCTCCAAAAAAAGGTGAACTTTTCTGCATTTTTCTTAATTTATTTTGCTGCATCTTCAAGCCCCTAGAAAACGCCTGCAAGTTAGGATTTGTCCAGCTCACTCGCACGACACTACACCAGTGTTTGATTTTGGAGGTATATATCGGAGCCATACATGCCAAGACTTTCAGGTGCCTAATTGCAGGTCGACTGCACGTACTCCTTTCGGTTTGATTACTACTCATTCGTTTTGAAGGGTTTTGGAAACTTTTCTACATATGCATCTGGTTTTTAGGAAACACGTATGAAAATTTTATAGAAATACTTTCATTTTCTATGTTTTTAAAGGAATCTACACATCCACTCAAAGCTCATTTTGTGCATAGAAATGAGGCAAGGCAATTCCTTATGATGCCAAGTGCTATCATATCAACTTTCTGTACTATTCCTAAATCCTACGTTTTGGTTCCCTCCCAACCGAATGAGGCCTTACTTCACATAGGCTGGAGTTGACCCCTTCTCCTCCCACCTAAAGCGTCATGCAAGCATTCACATGCTGCATGGTTTCCATCTCATAGTCGTACGCATGCCGTCGCCTAATCTCATGGGTTGCACGGAGGGCGTTGATGTGAACACTTGCACATAAGCATCGCTATCTACACTCCATTGTCTATCTTTCCATCACAATAAGATAATGGCCATGAATTTGTTAGCGCTTCCTCCGTTGCCGTGAGGTAAGCATTATTTCTACAGGGCTGTATCCAGGGCTTCACTGGGTGAGGTTGGTTCTAATCTCTAGGACACCGATAATATTAAACACCCCTGGAAAACGATCATGATCTGGCCACAGATACAGATGTGGATTGTATATTCTCAAGTAGTGGGTTTGACCAAAGTTGTTATGAACGGCCTTTGGATCGCTTAGTCCCATAGGAGTTGAATTATTGGATGTTTGGGGGGTTGTGCAAAATTGCACCAAAGATCAGATAGACCTATTTTAGATGCCTCAAATCGGAAGGGGTAATAACGGCGAACCGTTCTGTTTCTTGAGAAATTAGCGTCTGTCTTATTTAGTTGCCTCAAATCTTACTAGTTTACTACAGTATACTACATCGGTTCCCAAATATTTGTCTTTTTTAGACATTTCAAATAGAGTACAACATATGGATGTATGTAGACATATTTTAAACTGTAGATTCACTCGTTTTGCTCCGTATGAAGTTATTTGTTGAAATCTCTAGAAAAATAAATATTTAGAAACGGAGGGAGTAGCGAACCAACCTGTGGTTGAATGGTTAGAGGGACATTGGTATCCCCAGCCCGCCAGGGATTAAATCCTGGTGCTCGCATTTATTCCTGGATTTATTTCAGGATTCCGGCGATGCGCATTCAGTGGGAGGAGACGTTCCGGTCGACGACGAGGTGCCTACGGTGACTTTGTAAATTTCAAGATGATATGCCGGCTCGGTCTTTCGGAGGTGCTCATATGGGTAGGGTGTGCGTATGTGCGTTTACAGAAACGAGAGTATGTGCGTGTATACGAGCGCTTGCGTCTGTACGGTGTTAAAGAAAACGGATGGAGTACATTTGTAGGCATCCCCTCATGCAAGCATTCACATGCATGGTTCATCTCACAGTCGTATGCATGCCGTCACACCTCACCTCATGGGTTGCATGGAGGGTGTTGGTGTGAACACTTACACACATAAGTATCGATATCTATACTCCATTGTCTATCTCTCCATCACATTACATAATGGCCATGATTTTATTAGTTCTTCCTTTAGTGCCGGGATGTATATCCAGGCTTTCACCTGATGCAATTGGCTCCAAAACTCCAGGGCATCTACCATACTCCCTCCGTTCTGAATTATTTGTCTTGAAAATGGATATATCTAGAATTAAAATACATCTAGATATATCCATTTCCAAGACAAGTAATTTCGAACGGAAAGAGTACTTAATAACCCTCCAAACGATTATAATATAGTAGTGTCAACTTGTCTTATGCATGATTTGTCCATAGATGTCAATCCGAATTATATAAATGCAGTACTAGTGGATATGAATGGCCTTTGGATCGCTTGATCAGTTGATCTCATTGGAGTTTATTTATTTTGGATGTTCCGTGGATTGTACAAAATTCCACCATTTTAGTTGCTTCAAATGGAAAGGGGTTTTTATTAGCTGAAAATATATATCAAACTACAGTACATACGACAGTTGGTGTCCGAGCTTTGTACGATGGTGGATTGAACAGTGTTGTCACGTATTGTTATACTTGATCTGCTGTACGAAAAGCATTCAGATATTATCGTGGTTCAAAAATATACAATCACCATTGGAAATGTTGCATCCAAACCAGTTTTTCTTTCCGTTTCTCTTTCTCTAGAATAAGAAATTAACTCCCTGCCTCCCTCGTGTCTTTGACTTTGTACCACTTCCACCACCATTGTTGAGCTCCGATCTGTTGCTTCCCATGCCCTCTTCCCCTGTCTATGATTGCTACTCGTCGATCTGCACCTCCATTCATTGATCCACTCATTGATCGGTGCCAGCCTAGCTACTAGCCGTGTCCTGTTGACGCACTGCCTTCCCGCCACTCTCTCTCTAAGTTGAGGCGGGCACGGGTTCTTCTCCAATGGGCAACCCACCCTTGAACCCTAGCCATTGTAGAGCACGATCGACCTCCGTCATCACCTCTCTGCCAAGCATTTCACCATGGCTCCACCTCACCTTAGCCTCTATGAAAATGGAAGGAGACAAAATGGAGCACCGTGGCAACAAAACTGAGTGAAGCTAAAGAAAAAGTTTCAGGCAGCCGAAAAATTAGAGGTGAATACAGTTACCACAAAAACATGCATCCACACTAAGCTTTCATGCTCACGTTCATTCCAACAAATATCATATATAGTACTCCCTTCGTCCCATAATATAAAAGCATTTTTGACACTAAAGAAATCCACCCCTCACAAAAATACGTCGGGCATCTATGATGCATCACCCGAGAAAATCAGCTATTGGTACAAAGCAATGCCCTCAAAATTGATGAATTCACTAACGAAATCGAATGAGCTCTCGGTGAATTGATCCCACTCCAAGCAGCTGGATAAAGGATCCCATGCCGGGGAAGCACAAGAAACGTCGGGTGACGAGCTCAGCTCTGCCGCCGCCGGGCCCGCTGGCTGCGAGTCTAACGAAGTTGTCTCAACTTTGGTCACCTTCAATCCTAGTTCGTCTTCTCCCCCCTCCGGCAAGCATAAGGCCTGCGGCAAGCGTGAAATCTCGCTCCGGCCATCACCGTCGTGAGAGTTTTGCCAAGGCGAACCGCTGGTGCTGCTCGCTGTGGCCGACCCGAAGTTGATGACGAACGGCTGCATCTTGACGTCTTCTTCCTCTGCGGCGGCGACGGCTCCGTTGCCTTGGCAGCAGGTGTGGTCGCCGAAGTAGGTGATGACGTAGAGGGAGAGGTCGTCGTCCGCCTGCTGGACCTGCCTCGTCGCCGGGCAGCCGATGTCGTGCTTGTAGGAGCACCTGAAGTAGAGCCTCGGGTGCTTGCTGTGCGTGATCTCCTTCTGCCCGTACTTCCTCCATATGAAGCCGTCCTCCGCCGTCGACCGCTTCTCGACTCTCGTCGCCGTCGATCCGCTGCTCGCGCGCATCCTGGAAAAAAACGAAGCGATTTTTTAAGTCGTTGCTCGCCGGAATTGAAACCGTAACGCCGGCACAAGAGTACATCATTACTACAGCTTACCATCTTTTCGGCCTGGTCTGAGCGGCTGCGCCGTCGGGCCCCGACTTGCGCTTCCTGCCGGCGTGCGCGATCGCGTCGACGCCGTGGCAGCCGTGGAGCGCGGCGAGTCAGGGTGGACACGGTCCGGGCCGGTCCGGTCCCTGACCGAGCCGCGCTTTGGACCGGCCGCGACCGGTCCGGACCGGACCGGACCGAAGTGCCCAGCGGGCCTGTTTTCCTGAACCGGACCGACGAGGAGAAAGCTCGGTCAGGACCGAGGGACCGAGCGATGGCGGGGCGGGGCGGGGCGTGAGCTGCGCGTGTGCCCCGGCGCCTGCATGTGTGTGCCCTGCGCGTGTGCCCAGCGTGCGTGCGTCCGTGCCGTACCCTGTCCCTGAAGAGCAACTCCTCCGGCTGTTTGCTGTAGACGAAGATGCAGTTCATCTATGGTAGCGTCTCTACCTACATCAAGCTCGTCCCGGAGAACTCCGCCGCCGGCCGGCACCGTCACCATCAGCACATACTGCGTGCCTACATCGTCGCTTCCAATTTCAGATTACTGATGAGCTTGTACTGCAATCATGGTGACTGTATGTGCATCAATTGACTGCAAATTCAGGCATCAGTTGTGGGGGACGGCCATGACGAGATCGACTCGGGGTTCCTGGGGAACAAGATGGGGCACACCAACGTGTGTGTGTGTTCACCGACGTGCTTGTCAGCACCCGAGGTGGGCTTGGAACGAACACACACGAACGAGAGACATCAGTGTTTTATTCTGCACACACTCCAGAGCTTTTCTGTTCTACAGTATATCTTTGCTATTTATTCAGACTTACAGAACAGGAAACAGGGCTTCGTGGCACCTGACTTTCTCTGTCATGATTCACAGCATTCGTGCCATCCAACGAGCAGACTGACGAGGCACGAGACTCGCTCAAGCTGTTAGACCCGCGAGCTGAACTAGCTAACAGAAAGAAAGCGTTCGACCCTAAGGGCATGTACAATGGTAGTATCTTAGGAGTACCACGTAGGATTAATGATGAGGTGGAGGAGAGAGAACTCACAAGAAAAGGTTTGTCTTTTCTTATTTAAGATAAGACAAGAGATGATCTCTTAGCACAATTTGTCTCACCATGTTTTAAGGAATGACTAGCTATTGAAGATAAGGTTAAGATATAAACCATTGTAGACATACTTTTTTGTCATCTCTAAATTACATGCAAGACTTAAGATAAGACTGTTTTATCAACCATTGTACATGCCCTAACCTGACGAGAAACCAAAGTGCTAACTGAACTAACTGAAAATGTGACAGGGGCTTGGGATTTATTCAACTGTCTTCGCCGACATCGCGGGCAAGATGGAGATGCAGTTCGTGCACAGGCGGCACTGCTTCATCGCGTCAGCAAGGCTGGCAGACGGCGGCCATGGTCGGGCAAGAGAGGATATGTGCACCGTGTAGGCGGCGTTCTGGACCAATTCATTGCGCGGTCGGAAGATGGCGATGCGGCGGTGCTCCAAGACGCGGTGGTTCAATCAGGGGTTGCCGGTGGCCGCGACGACGAGGAACGGCAGCCCCGGTGACTGCGTTTTGTCGGTCCTGCTCGGGGGCTCGGTCAAAATCCGGACCGGACCGAGAGTTTGTCGGGCCTAATTCCTGAGCTCGGCCCGACCGAATTTTTTACCGGTCCAAGACCGTACGGTCCGGTCCATAACGGGCCGCGAGCCGGGCCAAAAGCCCGCTCGTCACGTCCAGGCTGAGCGGCGAGGGCGCGGTCGCAGCAGAGAAGAATCTCCGCTGCGAGCTCCCGGATCCCGCCGTGCTCCTGCGGCGAGCTCCCCTGGAGCAAGGCCTCGAGGACGGCGGCGGACTCCCGTCCCCGCACCACCAGCTCGGACACCACTGAAGCAGCCGGAGTGACAAGTGCCGCCATGACCTCCACTAGAATCTAGACTACCACTAGTCCCTGTTTGCAATTGAGATCTTTCACTTTTGTCTCTACGCGACTCTGGATCTGCCTTGCCTCGATGGAAGGAAGCCTCGATCTAGCTAATTGCTTTGCCCGAGGTGGAAAGGTGGCCATTTATACGCGCGGCTGAGCTCGGTTGGATCCATCATCGAGCTCGAGCTCGATCGCGAAGTGAGAGCAATTGACCGCACGTGCCACGCGCGATCGCTTCGATCATGCGCCGCGTTGCATGGCGCGTTGCTGAGCTAAACTAACGAGAGTCTTTGCATGGGAGGGGACCAACACGAGAGTTCACACTCACACACCACATCGATACAATCAAATTGCACGGGAATTTAGGTGCTTACCGTGACTAGATTTACATGTTTTAACAAAGCATCGACAACGCAAATCTTGACCGGACAATTGAGAACTTCAGAAAAGACAAGACGAGCTACGTGCATATCTATGCCACCCACCCTGCCGCCCACCCATCAGCATCAAGGTGGCATGTTTCTTTCGGAATACCTCACGCTGGCTACTTCATGCAACTGAAGGAGCCATAGTTTAAGATAATTTTATTGTCCAAAACTTCTGGCTAAGCCAACCATCGTTCGGAACAGAAGTTGACCTAGCGGCCCATTAAGCTGTGACACCGTTGGCAGCTCGGCATTGGCAAGAGCTGGTGCAAATTCTCCTTTACTCAGTCCGAAGTGAACTTGAGTACATTTATTATTATCATTTAACACTTGTGGTTTATATTTTGGTGTGACGTGACATCTTTATTTTGTGCAAAAATCTAGCTCTGGATCTCCCAAAATGTGGTC
>NC_041381.1:552769939-552784784 GCF_002162155.2 Triticum dicoccoides
TCCTGATGAACGATGACAACTTGACAGCCTAGCTAGCACGTCAAGACACACCTCAGGGAGTATCTAATGTGCGCGACACAGTTGTCTAAAAACGTGTCCATTACATCATTTGCAGACGGACCACTGAACTGACGGGGGGCGACGGGCATGGCGACTCGGGGCGGGCCGCCTCTCCTCTCCGGCGATGGCCGGCGAGTCGGAGGCAGATTTTGGGCATTGGCGGACGCCGAGTAGGAGGATGCAGACGGGGATGCGTACGACGCTCCGCCATCGCCGCCGACGCCAACTCCCTCCGACCACGTCAATGAATGGTTTAATGCTGGATATTCGGAAGGGGAGATCGCATCATCCATTAGCGGAGTCTTGCCCCTTCATGATCCGGCAAGGAACAGGCTTCTCGAGGGCGACGAACGGGAGATGGTTCGACACCTAGTTCATCGGAGATTGTCGACGGCGGCGGTCAAACCTTGGAGGGGTCCATTGCCGAAGGTGAGTCTCCCTGATCTCACTGTTTTCGATCTTATTAGGCCGGAGTCTTGGATCGTGGTTAATCGCAAGAAAAAAAGTCGCCGGACTTCGGCCAAATTAGCGCCGGCGGTGCGTGCGGCCGTCTCGCCGGTTTTTCCGAGACTCGGGATCGCTGCGTCCCGTCAACATCGTTTGAACTCGATCTTAGGCCGTGAGGGGCCGAGCGAGTGTGCTCTTGGGCTGACTTCGGTTGGGCTGGCGTTAGCTGGGTATGAGGCCCATGCTAACCCGGTGCCAAACCAGCCGGAGCTGGGTGTCGATCTGGGCCTCGCGGGTGGGCTGGTCGGGGGTGTCTCACCTGGGTATGTGGCCCAGGTGGAGCCGGTTTTGATCGCGGCTGTGGACGACGGGGCGTCGTTTCCATCGTTGCGTCGTCCCTCGACATCGCCCGCTAGGGTTCTACGTCGGCGTAGCCAGAACCTGCGTACGGTAGGGAGTGGGAGAGTGCGGCGCATTCCACCGCTGGGACTGATGACGGGTCGCGGGGGAGCTCTGCCGCGGGGGAAGAACGCTGGGACCGGCCGTGTCCAATCCGTGACGCCGCAGGGTACCGGCGCTGGCCGTGGTGTCGCACCGTCGCCAGCCTCCGGGGTTGGGGTTGGCCGGGGGCTGCCTCCTGCTCCGAACCTTCCTGCTGGCAGAGGGGTCCCTGTGGGTGGCTCGGCTTCGGGCCGAGGTGGAGGGGGCACCGGACCCCGACCATCGTACCCAGTCCATGCAGGGTCCCGGCCCCCGGCGCCGGCTGCGGCTGGGGTGGCCATGGTGGGCCGTGGCGGTCAGATCCCTCGGCCGCCCATCCCGGCTCCTATGGGTCTCCGGCCTCCCGCGTCGGGCGCTGTTGGCCGTGGTGGTGCGGTGCCGAGGCCACCTGCATCCGGGCCATCAGTCGGGCAGCTACCAAGGCCGGCTCCGCCGCCTCACGTCGTAGCGAAGCCACCGCCGAACAGGGTCGGGATGGTGCAAACGCAACAACCTCCGCCGCCTCAAGCTTCTGCGGCGCCCAAGGGACAGTGGGGTGATGATGGTTTCGATGCATATGGCGCTGGTAAGCACCGTGGATCCTCGTCCGCGGGCGGTGGTCGGGGCTACGCTTGGCAGAGCGATGGCACGGCCGAGCGTCCGTTCTTGGGGCCCACATGAGGCTTTGTTGAGGGGGCATCTGGCCCGGGTCACCAACAGAGGGGTGGATTTCGTGGTCATCGAGGTGGCCAAAGGGGGCGGGGTGGCCGGTATCGTCCACGACGGCCACCACCACCTGCTACTGACCAGATGGTGGTTGACGAGGCCGTTGAGGAGCCGGTTCTGTTTGGGCACGCTATGGAGGTGGTTTCGGCGCTCGCCTCGGCTGAGATTCCTGGAAAGGAGTCCGGGTCGGCAGAGATAGTGGAGGTGTCTGACAGGACTGAGTCTGAGAGGGTGGCCAAGTGGGCGCGTAAGAAAGAGAATATGTTGTGCTATAGATGTGGTGGCAAGGGACATTTTATTGCGGAGTGTGTGGCCGAGCTGTGTGGCACCTGTGGTAAACCGGCACACGAGTTGGGGGACTGCCCGTTGGTGAGAGATCAGGCACCATCACTCATGATGTATGGAGTGTACTGTGTTGAGCTTACTTTTTTTGAGTCTCCAACGGAGATGGACGCTCCTGATGAGTCTTTGAGTTTGATGACTGGGTTAGTCAAAATTGCCAAAGGTGAGGTGTCGGAGGCACAGATTGTTCAAAGGCTCAAAGAGTTAGCTCCTGGGGATTTCTTGTGGGAGTTGGTTACTATGGAGGACAAACTGTTTAAGGTTGAGTTCCTGTCCGTTGACGATCTTCAGAGGCTTCTGAGCTTCGGGATGTGTAAGGTGCCGGGTACTGAGGGTGTGCTTGAGTTTCACGAGTGGAAGAGGATTGAGCCTATGGGCAAGCCTCTGACGCAGGTGTGGTTGCGGTTTTCTGGGGCTCCCTCCAAGCCGTTGCAGGATGCCCGGGTCGTGGCCACCTTGGGTATCATGGTGGGCAGACCGGAGCGAGTGGATATGGACTTCACCAGGGCCCACGGGATTGCCCGTATTCTGGTTAGTGTGATGAACATTGAGTATGTGCCTGAGGTGGTAAAGTGGGCATATCGAGGACACATCTATAACCTTGTCATTGAGTTCGAGGATGAGAGTTTGTTTGCTGAGGTGGCCAACGGGACGGACACTAATATGCACGAGGGGGATGATGGTTCTGCTCTAAAGGAGGCACCAACAGCTGACAGTGGGCGAGAGTTGTCCAAAGCTTCGGGTGGTGACTCTCAGACTTCTGCGGATGGTGTAGCACCAACTTCTGCGGTACCCATGACTGCTCTTAGATTCGGGTCTTTCGAGCCGACATCTGCACCTCCGAGTCTTTGGAGTGAGCGGGTGGAGTCTGATGATGTGTTCGAGCACATGTTACCGGCTCTGGAGTTCGAGGAGCCCGTGGTTCCTTTTGTTGGAGCGTCGCCGATCTCGGTCAGAGCTGGGGCGGATGAGACTGCTCTCGCTGGCGAGGGTCCGGAGATGGTGATTTCGGAGTCCTACACAGCGGTCGTCGCACCTCCGGTTCAGCAGGTGGTGCGTTCTGTTGATGGGGGCGTGGGGCAGGAGGCCTCGGCGCTCTCATCGGGGCTTGCGGATGACGAGTTTCGGGCGGTGCAGCTTGATGCTTCCGGAGGAAGGCCGAGGCTGCTAGCCACAGCTCCTTCCTCCACTTTTCTCGGGCCGGTTTCGGTGGCACCGGCGTCGCTTTCCGGAGAGGGCTCGAGACAGGTGGTCCCGGGGCCTTCTTCTCCAGGGGCGCCTTCGGAGGCCTGCTTGCCTTTGGCGCCGGCCATGTTGCCTGGCCGGAGGGCCGGGGTGGATGGAGAGCTCGGGCAGGTGGCCCTGGTTCAACTGTCCCCCGGCTTGGTGGTCTCGAGTGCTGCTACTCGGGAGGAGGTGATTGCGTTTGGGGGCATTCCGGATCCGGTCTCCGAGGGGCGACGGTTGAGTAGCCGTCTCTAGGACCATCCGGAAGTGGACGACATTCAGCAGCGGTGCGCTATGAGGGCGGCCAAGCTTCGTGACGTGGAGGTCACTACTGGTATGTCCGTCAATACCTCTAATTCTATATTGCATTTTACCAATGATGAGATTATCAATAATGCAAATCAACTAGGTATTTCACTAGGTAGTAATGATAGTGAAATCTCAACCTCGGTTAATGATATGCTGGATTTAGAGGCCGAACGGGCGCTTGAGATGATTCGTAACTTAGCGGCGGTAAAACCTATGAATGATTCTGAGATCGACGCTCTAGGGGTCAGGGCGCTCGATAATCTTTGTGCGGATCTGACTCAACCGTCTCCTGAGCCTGAGGAGGAGGTTGAGTGACTGGATAATGTGGAAATGCGCACCTCTGTGGCTGGTTGTGAGGACCAACTGCAGAGTTTTAATGCTCCTAAACGCAAATGGAAGCGGAAGATCTACCCAGTTTCCGCAGTGCGTAGGAGTGCTCGGATTCGAACAACTAAAAAATTCCATGACGAGATATGAAAGGAATCTTTTGGAATAGCAGAGGTCTAAAAGACTTGGCTAAAAGAAGGTTTCTTGCCGAGGCTTCTATTGAGCATAAGTTGTACTTTATCGCTTTGTCGGAAACGGGTAGAGCCAACTTCTCGCCACAATTTCTTAATACTCTTTCGGGGGGTATTGATTTTGATTGGCATTGTCTACCTTCGTGAGGAAGATCGGGTGGGATTTTACTCGGGGTTAGATGTGACTCGTTAGAAGTCCGAAGCGTGGTCATGGGAGATTTCGCTGTTAAGTTTAGGGTGCGGTCGAAGTCAGATGGGTTTAACTGGGCTTTGCTGGCGGTATATGGTGCTGCACAGCCTGAGCATAAACCGGATTTCCTGGCTGATCTGGTTAGTATTTGTGGTTCTGAACAACTTCCTATCCTGGTAGGGGGTGATTTTAATATTATCAGAAGGAGTGATGAGAAGAATAATGACAATTTTGACGGCCGATGGTCCTTCGTGTTTAACACAATCATTGAGAGCCTAGATCAGCGTGAGATAGAGCTTTCGGGCCGAAAGTTTACCTGGGCTAACGCCTTGCCAAATCCGACGTTTGAAAAGCTGGATCGAGTCCTGGCTAGCATCGAATGGGAGCAGAAATTTCCATGTGTTACGGTCCAGGCGCTTACTCGTGGTATTTCTGATCACACGCCTTTATTCCTTGACTCTGGAGAGGCTACCCATTTGGGAAATAAAAATGTTTTCTCTTTCGAGCTTGCTTGGTTTGAGAGAGAAGGCTTCTTGGATCTCGTAGCCAGAGAATGGGCTAAGGATGCAGGAGGTCGGTCTGCGCTTGAGCGCTGGCAGAATAAAATTAGGCATTTGAGAAGTTTCCTACGTGGGTGGGCTAAGCATCTCAGTGGGATTTATAAGGCTGAAAAGGAACAGCTCCTTTTGCTTATTCAGTCCCTTGATGTAAAGGCCGAAACCACGATCCTGCCAGCCTCGGAGCTTCATGCCAAGATAGAGGCGGAATTGAGGCTGAAAGAGCTCCTTCGTGAGGAAGAACTAAAGTGGGCGCTTCGGGCTAAGGTCACTAGAGTCATTCATGGGGATGCGAACACACAATTTTTTTCACCTGATCGCCAATGGTAAGTATAGAAAAAAGAGGATCTTTCATCTTGAACAAGACGAGGGAACGATTCTTGGTCAGGAAAACTTAAAGCAATATATCACTGAGTTCTACAAGCAGCTGTTTGGGCCTCCAGAGGACAACTGTGTGTCGCTGGACGAGTCTAGGATTGAGGATGTGCCTCAACTTACGGCTATTGAGAATGATATTTTAGTCGCTCCTTTTTCTGAGAAAGAGGTATTTGAGGCCATTTCCCAGATGAAGAATAATAAGGCTCCTGGCCCGGATGGTTTCCCGCCAGAGTTCTATAAGAAGTGTTGGCATATTATTAAAGGAGATCTCTTGCCTTTGTTCACCGATTTATTCTTGGGCCAGCTTCATCTTTTTAAGCTGAATTTTGGAACTATAACCTTACTTCCAAAGAAGACAGAGGTTGTGCGGATTGAGCAATTCCGGCCTATCTGTCTTCCCAATGTTAGTTTCAAAAATTTTACCAAGGTCGGGACGAATAGGCTCACACAGATTGCGCATACTGTGGTGCAACCTACTCAGTCTGCTTTCATGCCGGATAGGAACATCCTCGAAGGAGTTGTGGTCCTACATGAAACGCTCCATGAGATCCACACGAAAAAACTTGATGGTGTTGTTTTCAAGGTGGATTTCGAGAAAGCGTACGACAAAGTCAAATGGCCTTTCCTTCAACAGGCACTCCAAATGAAGGGTTTTGATGAAGCGTGGAGGAGACAAGTGGAATCCTTCACGCAAAAAGGGAGTGTTGGAATTAAAGTGAATGACGATATAGGCCATTATTTCCAGACACACAAGGGCCTGAGACAAGGTGATCCAATGTCTCCTATTCTCTTCAATATTGTCGCAGACATGTTGGCAATCCTGATAGGTAGGGCAAAGGAAGCCGGTCAAGTAGGTGGCTTGGTGCCGCATCTTGTTGATGGTGGTGTGTCCATCCTGCAGTACGCTGATGATACAATTATCTTTATGGAGCATGACTTGGCAAAAGCGAGAAATATGAAGCTGGTGTTGTGCCTTTTCGAGCAATTGACCGGCCTGAAGATTAACTTCCATAAGAGTGAGTTGTTCTGTTTTGGGAGAGCCAAAGAGGAACAAGATGCTTATAAGCAATTGTTTGGTTGTGAAGTGGGAGCACTTCCGTTCACTTACCTGGGTATCCCCATCCATCATCATAAGTTGACAAATAGCGAATGGAAGTGTATTAAGGATCGGTTTGAGAAGAAACTGAGTTGCTGGAAGGGCAAACTCATGTCGTATGGAGGCCGATTGATTCTCATTAACTCGGTGCTCACGAGTCTGCCTATGTTCCTTTTGTCCTTTTTTGAAGTTCCTGTTGGAGTCAGGAAAAGACTGGACTTCTATCGATCCCGTTTCTTCTGGCAGAGTGATGAGCTTAAGAGGAAGTACCGTTTAGCCAAATGGGACGTCATCTGCCGACCGAAAGACGAAGGGGGTCTAGGTGTTGAGAATCTTGAGGTTAAGAACAGATGCCTCCTCAGTAAGTGGTTTTATAAGTTAGCAGCTGAGACGGATGCACTACAAGAAATGTGTTAATACATGACGGATACAGTCTGTCACAAATGTGTGCATAACTGTCATGTTAGGGCATTCATGACAGATTCTAAATTCGTCATGTATATCGCGTCATAATTTGGCCACAATGCACTCCTTGACGGATCACCAAATCCGTCATGGATCCATGACGGTTCCTGACCGTCACAACTTACTATTAGATAACGGCGTTAACTAGGACTTCCACATCATCATCTGACATGGCAGCCAACATGGATCTGACATGGCAGCCCATATGTCCAGAATTTTGGCCCACTAATTTTGTTATGGCCCTTGTGATAAATGGCCCAAAGAAATTTCTGGCCCATGTTGTAATTAGCACAAATAGGGTTTGCTCACTATTGATTTATTTTACCAAATCAGTTGCCAATTAGTTTGTGTCAACTCAGATTTCGAGCCTACAAGTTGTTTTTAGATTTCTGTTCATATCAAGTAAGAACAAATTAAACTAAAATGGACAACTAAGAACAATAATTACAAAGGAAAAACAAATTACATCCAGGAGCAAAGGCAAAACGGACCGCTAAAAACAAAAATTAAAGGAAAAGCAAATTACATGCAGGAGCAAAGGCAAAACGAACCACTAAAAAAATTACAATGGGACATTTACAACGAAGGCCACAACCCCCGACTCCATCTGCACCCATCGCTTCATGGTGGATGGCGTGACTCCAGTATCCTTGATGGTGGCCCTCCTCGCTGCTTTAGCTCGATTCAGTGTCGCTTTTGCACATCAGATGCGCGGCGCTGGATGGGGATTACATGGCCGCACCAGTACCCATTACCCTGGGACCTCGAGCACCAGTCCCCATTGCCCTGTATCTCGTCGTCCAAGCTACAGTTCGGTGCGGCCACGACCGGGACCGCTCGCTCAATCCAGTTACACGGACACAACCTGCATCAAGGGCATCGACACCTGGATGACCTGGATCGAGCCAGTGGGGAGGAAAGGGGCAGGGGAGGCTAGAGGTGAGGGAAGGGGATGGCCTCATCGGGATCCACCCACGGTTGCCGTGGACTCACGGATCTCGACGGGGTCCGGTTGGGGATGAGGACACTGCGGCGATGCGGTGCGTATGCAGGGGGCGTGGCCGGTTGAGGGGAAGATGGGCACGGCGGGGAGGCATCGGGAGAGGATGATGTGTGCACGAGGCGAGAAGCCATGAGGGGAGAGGTGGGTACGGCGGAGAGGGTGCTGGTGTTCGTGTCCCGGCGGCATGGGGGCGCTTGTGTAGCAGCGAGATTTGGGGGAATCAGAGAGGATATCTCTGGAAGAAGGCAGTGCGTGGGTGAGTTGAAGAAACACAATGGAAAGATGGGGGGTTTGGTAGCCGTCGGATCTCAGAGTATCAGACGGTTCTGAATAGCGATCCGTGGGACTGTATGATCAACCAATGAGAGCGCGAGTTTTCCCTCATAGTGGATTGCCACATCAGCAGGAGCAGCTCGTTTTTATCCTAAAATAACAGCAGCAGGCCGTGACGGTTTGGACGACTTATACAAGACAAAGCTACATCTTTTTTTTGCGATAAAAACAAAGCTAGATCTGGCAATCCGTTCTATCAGCTTCTCCTCACCAACCATGACGGAGAAGTAAGACTATGTTTATTCCCATCTAGATGAAGTTAACAAATTATATTCATATTTTTTCGAGTAAATGTCACATATTATATATATATATACTTGTTATATACGAGTGTATTTTTTATGTACGCAATCTTTCACACCACGATTTTTTGACTAACTCATATTGAACTATTCAAGTAGGTGAGGTGCGTGGTCTCATTTTTCACCTAAAACAAATACTTTATGTTTATTATCAAAATGAAAATGTCAGAATGCACCTTTAGTCGGGATGGTAGCATAGTTATCACGCGCTAGTATCTTAACCTAAGAGAGATTGGGATCAAGCCCCAACTGCGTTTCTTTTTATTCAAAATTAAAATCTACAGTGTTCATAAAAAAGTAATATGGGCTTCGTGGAGTTTCTGGGTACATTCACATATTGTTGAGCGATGACGGT
Source organism: Triticum dicoccoides (assembly GCF_002162155.2). NCBI lineage: Eukaryota > Viridiplantae > Streptophyta > Magnoliopsida > Poales > Poaceae > Triticum > Triticum dicoccoides. The sequence continues at coordinate 552,778,728 of NC_041381.1, forward strand.
TTCCATGACGGACAAGAAAAAGCCGTCACCGACTATGACGGAATCTCAGAACGTCACCAGAAATCTGTCATGTATTAACAGGTTTTTTGTAGTGATGCAACTTAGGCGCAGCTTTTGCGTAATAAGTATTTGCACTCAAAGACTTTGTCGCTGGTGACAGTCAGGCCGACTGACTCGCCGTTCTGGAAAGGGCTTATGAGAGTCAAAGCTACTTTCTTTAATAGAACAAAGTTTATTGTTGGTGATGGCAATAGTACTTGCTTCTGGAAGGATACTTGGCTGGGGGAAGCGCCGCTGGCGCTTCAGTATCCCTCGTTATATTGTATTGTGCAGCGACGAGATGCTCTGGTTGCAACGAGTTTGCAGTCCAACCCCCTTAATATTCAGTTTAGGAGGGTGCTTGTTGGAGATCGATGGGAAGCTTGGCTTCATCTGGTGAGTAGACTGATGGAGGTTCAGCTTACTCACTAGCCCGATCAGTTGTGCTGGAAGCTTACTACTTCTGGGGAATTCACAGTCAAGTCGATGTACCTTGACGTCATCAATTCTAGTGTTATTCCTAGTTCCATACATGTTTGGAAAGTTAAGGTTCCGCTAAAAATCAAAGTGTTTATGTGGTTTTTACATAAACAAGTTATCTTAACGAAAGATAATTTGGTTAAGCGCAACTGGACAGGCTCTACTAGGTGTAGTTTCTATGATCGGGATGAAAATATCAAGCACCTCTTCTTTGATTACCCGTTGGCGACGGTTCTGTGGCGCTCGGTATAAATTGCCTTTAACATTACTCCTCCGAGTTCGGTCGGGTCGTTATTTGGAACGTGGCTTGTTGGGATAGAGTCCGAAACAGCTAGACAAATTCGAGTAGGAGCATGTGCGTTGTTATGGGCAATCTGGAACTGCAGAAATGATTTGGCTTTTAACAGAACATCAACTATCCATTTTTTGCAAGTTTTATTCCGGGTTACTGCGCTAATCCGTATGTGGTCCTTACTCACTCGATGGAGGCCAGGGAGCGTTTGGTTACTGGATCTCTCCGGTGGGAGATGGTAGCGCGGGATATCTTCAACCGGTTTGGATGGCGGTCATGTAATAGGATAGACGATTAGTTTACCTATCTATATTTTGCCAGCCGGTTGTGGTTTTTGGGCCTTTTTTGTCTTTGTTTCTATTGCTCTTTGTGAGCTATCATTTTCTTGCAGACTGCAAGACATTATTGAACTACTTTATTTTATAATAAATGTGGCCGTATGCATCGTTCTGATGCAGAGGCCGGGGAGTCCCCCTTTTCGAAATTTTTTTTACATCATTTGCAGTGATTTTAAAAGCATCGAATTTTATCTCAATGCAGCCCTGGGTGGACCGTCAACAACTTGCAGTTGTGAATTCAGCTGGTGCCATAGCTGGCTGGCTAGTGTGTGCTGTGTGCACATGACTTATGACTAGATGTTGGCAAGACTACACGGAAAGCACCGTTCGGGCATCATTTTATTTATTTTGTGTGGGAGCCATTAATTATGTCACAACACAATGCTCAAAATACCGTTTATGGCATCAACATTAGCTGAGGATAAGCACGTACTTAGCTAATCAATTGTCCATGCCGACTAGTAGGGCTGTTCTAGTTTATTTTTATTTTTTTTAAAAGGAGGATGACCCCCGGCCTCTGCATCTTGGCGATGCATACGGCCACTTTATTAATTATTCTCACAAGACCTTACAAAGTCATACAACAGTAAGACTAAAGCCGCTATTTAAGCAACAAACTGTTACTACACCTATCCAGTTGATGAAGAGGCGCAGATAGCCTGGGCCTAATACCAAACAGACATTGCAGCCAAGCCTAACATCTAAGACCTGAGACCCCAGCCTAGCCACTTGTCGGGTCTGGGGCACACACTGGTCCCGCGTGCTCTCAGAGGCCGCCGCCGCCAACTGCCACCGCTCCATCTTCAGAACTGTACTGATGCATCAACCTTGCTCGGTCCAGCTATCGTCGACGCCACCATGGCGCCCAACGTCACCTCCTCCCTGCGCGCAAACAACTGAACACGTCGCGGTCGCCACTGATACACCTCAGCGCCATGCTGCCAAGTACCACTAGCCGACACAGCTTGAAGTCCTTGGAGGATCTGTTGTGCGTAGCACCTGCCGACCAGGCATGACCAAGCGTAGCACTTGTCGGTCAGGCATGACTTGACATCTCCACCGAAACTCCGTGCAAGACGAAGCCGCTCCACCTCCTGCCTCTGACTTCCAACGCTGCTCCACAAAACGATGCTCCCAAGAGAGAAGCGACATCGCAGTGCCGCCATCGTCCGGTCTGGAACACCAGATCCTAGGGTTTCCCCCGGAGCAATACGAGTGGGTCGTCGGTAGTCACATGATGATGCCTTCATCAAGGTAACGACGTGGAACGCGGCCATCGCCCGCCGTCGACTCGGTTTTCACCGGCAACTACGTATTCCCGACTCGCAGCTGGTGCCAGATGACGGATCCCGAGATCCGAACACCCAGCCTCAGGTCGACCACCTCTGATGGAAGAGATGACCACCACTGTCGGCTGCACCGGTCAGAACAGATCAGATCGAAGGTGCCGCCGACGAAACCACCAGGCCCTCCACGCCGCCGTCGCTGATCTGAAGGCAGCATGCACGCCACCGCAGCCAAGCCGGCCTCCGCCGACCGCAGCCGCCGCCACCGCCCGAAGGGCCATACGCAGCGCCCGCAACCCTAGCCTCCGACGCGCCAAGCCATCGCCGTCCGAGGATGGGCCGGCCTCCCACCGCCTGCAGCCATCCGCCGCGCCGCAGATCCCAGATCGGTTGCGCCACCACACGCCTTGGGGTCCGCCCCACCCCGGAGACGCGCGAGAGAGGAGATCCCTCGCCACCGCCGTCGGCCCCCGGGCTTAGCCCGGCGGCGTCTTCCGGCGGCGGCGGGGGAGAGGAGGAGGGAGTTTGCGGCGGCGGCGGCTAGGTTTCTGGCCGCCCGAGTCGCCCTAGGGGGAGGACGACGCGGGCGTAACTTTGTGAGTTTGAGGTCTAGTTTATTTTTATTTTTGCAGGAATTTATTTATATTATTGCTCCTTGCAAGATGCTCTTAATTTCCGGCTAACAGATCCAAGTTAGCTTGCAAATGAATTGTTTTGTTGCCTTTTTTAAAATCAAGTTAATTGCAACAACTTGTGTTTGTCCATTTCTTTGCGAACTCTTCTTCGATGGAATTATAATATGATCTGTTAGACCAACTCTAGCAGAGTTGTCATATTTGCGATCACCATAATGCATATGCGGCACGCTCCATATGCATTGGAGGCTGAGCAGGCGACACACAAACTCAGAGTCGTCCTATATCAACCTCCATGTTTTCTCAGTCAAACACTTCGATTCCCTCCAAATTTAAACGTTTAGCACATCAAGCAAACATGTACATAGTTCTCTAAAAGTTGCATGAAGAAAAACATTAAAACTTGCACATTGATGGAGGCAGGGGCGGAGCCAGGATTTGAGCATACGGGAGGGGGGGAGGGGGGGGGGGCGAGATGTCAATGAAGCCAAAAAAATTGCGCCCCACAACTTTCCAATAGTTTTATATGTAAGCCATGTCAAGACACTAGACACACATTTTTTTCTCTTGCAGCTGAAGTGTGCGAAGCTATAGCTAATATTGGTCAATAGTACGAAGTTGATAATCAAACTACTATGAATACGGCATGAATTAAATTGCTTGCTATGAAACTTTATCATATGGAAATTTAAGTTACACGAACAATAACAATCATTGTATAACTAAATGGTTGGCTTACTGTCTTTTAGCTTGCATCTATACATGTTTGAATAGACCATTCGAATTTTTTATCACTGATACAATGTTTTGTTATTGTATTGGAAAAAATGATCAATGTTGCTGGAACACATACCTAGAGAATGAAACCTGGACCCTGCTCATCCCCCTGCCGTTATGTCATAGTAGATTGGTTGATCATTGTTGGCGGGCGCGCAAGAACCATCCATACTTACCATGCTTGACGAGGCATCGACTGCTTCGAGCTTTTGAATGATCGCAGGTGCCTAGGGCCTAGCGAGACGATGCATCGCAAATCACACAATCTAATTAAAATCTGATGCATCAGATCGACATGATACAAGATGAGAATAGAGAGATTAATAGATAATATGATGTCTTGACCTTGGCTAGTTCATTGGCAGACTAAAGAATTGGTACAATTGAAGCAACCTGGATAGCCGTCGTAATCAGATCTTGCAAGGAGAGCACAAGCGCATAGGCGGCAGGGGCGCATGATGACGGCAGCGCAACCCTAACCCATGAGACTTAGCGGACACTAACCTGGCCTTGCCATTGACCTGAAAGTAACTCTGCAGTGGGCTTTCACATGGGCCCACAAAGCGCATAGGCGGCAGGGGCGCATGATGACGGCAGCGCAACCCGGGAGCTCCTATTTGCCGCATTTTGCGGCAAATAGTTGGAGCGACGCATACTAGTGCCTGCACTGGGCCGGCCCATCAGTAAAATACGCGCATTGGAGAATTGGCAGACTAAAGAATTGGTACAATTGAAGCAACCTGGATAGCCGTCGTAATCAGATCTTGCAAGGAGAGCACAAGCGCATAGGCGGCAGGGGCGCATGATGACGGCAGCGCAACCCTAACCCATGAGACTTAGCGGACACTAACCTGGCCTTGCCATTGACCTGAAAGTAACTCTGCAGTGGGCTTTCACATGGGCCCACAAAGCGCATAGGCGGCAGGGGCGCATGATGACGGCAGCGCAACCCGGGAGCTCCTATTTGCCGCATTTTGCGGCAAATAGTTGGAGCGACGCATACTAGTGCCTGCACTGGGCCGGCCCATCAGTAAAATACGCGCACTTCACTTAAAAATGATGTAAAAGGAAGAGACGGCGCGAGGATTCGAACCCACGACCTCAGATCACAGGTGAGTTCGTCCCGCCACTAGACTAGACAGGGCTAATTGACTATAAGAAGCGCGAACTTCATAAGAACTCAAAGTTGCGTTCACATATGAAAACATGTTTGGGAAAAACGAAAACATTTCCTTAAAAAATGTGTTTTTTTATAAGGACGAGTGTTTTTAAAACAGGACCATTTTTTGAACAATTTTTTTGAAAACGGGAACATTTTTGAAATTCTGAACAAATTTTGAAAGCGCAAACATTATTTGAAGCTCCCTGATTTTTTTTGAATTTATGAACAAATTTTGAAAACAAGAACATTTTTTGAAATTCTGAACAAAAATTTGAAACCACAAACATTTTTTGAAATTCCGAACATTTTTTGAATTTGTGAACAAATTTCATAAAGACTTGTTTTGGAAATTCTGAACAAATATTTGAAAATTTCAAACAAGTTCAAAAAAAACAAATTTGAAAAAGAAAAAAGTAAAAAATGAAAAATATAAATATAAAACGAATATGTTCAGAAATTCATGAACATTTTTTGAAAATTGTGAACAATTTTTGAAATGGAAACATTTTTAGAAATCGCGAACATTTTTTTAAAAGTTGTCAAAATTTTGAACAAAAACATTCTGAACAATTTTGTTAACACAAAATATTTTTTGAAAATTCCGAACATTTTTTGATAAATGCATACCGTTTTTGAATTTATGAACAAATTTTGAAAACACGAACATTTTTCAAATTTTGAACATTTTTGTAAAAGCGCGAACATTTTTTTGAAAGAGAATACATAAACTTGAAAAAGAAAAAAGAAAAAAAGAAAAGAAAAAGAAGCAGAAATAGAAAAAGAAAGGAAAATAAAAAACCGGTTCAGGAATCTTCTAGAAGGTTCCCAAAACCGGAAAAAAACCAGCTGGAAACCTCTAGAAGGTTCCCAAAACAGGGCGCGCTGGAACGGTTAAACGGGCCGGCCCGTTGCGTCGCTGCTTGGTCGCTCGCCTGTGCGAAGCGCCGGCAGTTTGACACAACGAGCGGCATATAGGATTTTCCGCGCAACCCTAACCCATGAGACTTAGCGGACACTAACCTTGCCTTGCCATTGACCCGAAAGTAAC
>NC_041381.1:552785019-552825484 GCF_002162155.2 Triticum dicoccoides
GGGGGGGCTGGGCTGGGCCCTGCTTGTCCCCCTTGTCTCCGTCACTGGATGGAGGCTTCGATCCACAAAGGTCACTGAAGGAACAAGTCCACGAAGGACAATCACCCATGAAGGGTTCACGAAAGAACAACCAACCTATGACATCATGGCTTACGCCCACGAAGGACTAGTCCCATTAAGGGTACATCTTCGTGAAGTAGGTGATCTCCGGGCTCATACAAACTTCTTGATTTCTTCACAAGCTTGATGACTCCCAAGCACGTAGCCGATCTAGATGAGGATGCTTGGTGATGAATACGTTGCTCTTGTGCTTAAAATGATAATCTCCTCAACACTCAAACTCTCTCAAGATTGGGCCTTTGGATTAGAGAAGTAGATGTGCAAAGCAAAGAGGAAGATTATATCTCAAAGAAGTGGCTTGATGGTTGGAGTAGAAAGCCCTTGAAATCCGCACAAGAAGTAGAGTCTCTCTCACAACATAGGATATGAGTGGACTTTGCTTTGCCTGAACATGTGGGATAGGTAGGGATATAAAGAGGCCGGACAAGGAATCTGACCGTTGTAACTTTTTTAAACAACTCAGAAGCTCCAAGTAGCTTAGCTCGGAGACTTCGACCTGTACAAAAAATGGTAACTTTCAGATAGCTCGGTCAGTCCGAATGGATAGCCTTTGGATGCTTCGAGGCAAATACCTTGGCAGTGACACACTCTCCATAGTCTCTTCGGAAATTTCGAGCGAGGGGTGTTAGGAAATTCCGAGCGGACAACAATGTTGGTTGTTCTGAGTGGAATGGTTGGTAGCTCCAAAATGCTAGGGTTTGTACCTTCTATATCTGGATGAACTACTCGGAGTTCTGACTAGAAGAGCATGGCAACTCCGAACATATGGAAGTTAGGTAGATATAGTTGAGGAGTTAAAGGCTATTGAGGAAATTTAGAGTTTCATCTTCAAACACATATAGAGAAAAACTCATCATAACTTCCACATTCCCATTTGATAGTATCGACATGCCTATGGACTGAATGTGATCTTGGATCAGTAAAATGAAAATGGAGAATCCTAGATTTGGCAACACTTGTCTTCATGGTAATTTTGTGTGTGTGTGTGTGTGTGTGTGTGTGTGTGTGTGTGTGTGTGTGTTGGGGGGGGGGTCACCTATAGTTTCCTTTATTCACCCACAAGGAACTTCCATGAGATAAGCTTGATAAAACGTTGTTCATTGAGATGTGTTGACATTAATTACCAAAGCCCACCAAGGGGATTGGATGCACTTTCAATGAGGTGCGGGCCTAGGCGACGGCGCCCGCCCGTCGGAGGCATAGGAGGCGTACAAATCGCGGGTTCTGACTCTAAACCAATGAAATCAGATGAGTTGGTCGAGGCGCCATCCATGCCGTCATCGGTAGAGGCTGGTGAAGACGAAAGGCGGTAAAAGGCGGCGCTATTGTGAGGGAGGTGAAGCGACCAAACTCTCCATAATGGCGGTCATTATGCCGGCTGCGCCGATATGATGGCTCTGCTAGCATTGCTCTTAGTACATTTCTCATACATTTGTGTTCCTTCAGAATAAAGGGGCACCTTCTAGCTAATATTCCACATAGAAGACCAGACGGGCACAAAATGAAAAGCTAATTAATTATTATTTTTAATTATTATTACATTTAGCATGAGAAGATAGGCAACTAACCATACGGCCGCAGGCCTGTTGCACTCCAAAGGTTATTAAGCGCAAGTCTGTTATACTTCTCAGAAAAACATTTCTTGTACTTGTGCTGTCATACTACTAGCATTACAACACTAGACCGTGTACATAAACGCTCACGCGCATCCATGCAATTATTCAGGTTCAGGTAGTTATTTGGACGCAACAAAGTGATCTAGCTAGCGAAAGGCAATAAGTTTCACAGAATAGCTAGCTAGCTAAGTACCACCTCCCGAGTGATGACTAAAAAGTGACTTGATCTCCATCTCCATCTCCCACTCCTTCGGTGAGAGCAACGGCAAGGAGGAATAAGAAGCCAGCTCATCATGCGTGTAGCTAGGCACGGTCACTGACATTCCTGCACCTTCCTCTTTCTTCAACCTCCATACACCAACAGCTGAAGAGAGCGATGCTTTGGTGAAGTCGAGCACTTGTGAGTTAGCAGTAGCACTGTTTGAGCTGCTGTGTGGTTGATCATCAGCGGGGAACAAACTACTGCATGTGTGGTCGTTGATCAGGGTGACCATGAACACGGGAGGGTCGCTGTTGTTTTGCTGCTGCACAAGTTTCTTTGCCGGGCACCTGTGCTCGTCGCTGTATCCGCATCTGTAGTATGACCTGCAAATAATTAACCAAGTGTATGATCACATATAACACTTTTTTACGTTCTTTGCTTTTGCTTGAACAAAATGGATTACGTTTTTGAGAAAACACATAATAAGTTGTGTTAAATTCCACAGAGTTTCCTGTATATATATCACACGGATCGCAAAGAGCACACACTTTTAAGTTTAGAAATATGCAAGATCGTCTTTACCTTGTTGATATGACACAATGCTAACGTCAACCTAAGTGAGTAACAAATTAAAATATGTTCTGGTAAAATTTCATGTTTTCCCACAAAATAAAAAATATCACATATATTTCTGAGTAGATCACCTCCATTGTCATACTAGTCCCCTGGAGTTTGTATGATCATGAGCAAAGTGGTTTATTCCATAAGCAATCTTCATCATAAAACTCAATGATTGATATTCATATTCACACGAACCTTTTTACGCCATCCAAATATTTGCAGATAAACAAGCTTAAACATGTGCATGATTGACCTGTGTACAGCCATGAGAATGGTTTTATGCTCCACACACATGCAAAGAAAAGAATATATACATAATATAAATTTTCCATTAACAGTGTAAGCTCAAATATAGTGCTATCACATATACACATACTAATCCATTTACGTGCTTCAACTTTGATTGAAAAAGATTGGAAGCCTAAGATGCTCTCCTTTACGACCAGGGACTAAACAAATATATGCACTAATCTTATAAGAAAATTGAAGACGCATGGAAGGCACATATATGTGATATGCCGCAAATGTGCCCCATGCCAACCATAATTTTTGGAGCAACTAAGGGCATTTCTAACCGATCTCTTATAACCGGTTAGAGGAGTAAAAATACAGTTTACTCCTCCAACCGGGACCTAGCCGATCCCTTATCCACCGTAAGGGAGTAAAATTTTACTCATCTCCCTAACAATCTCCTTATATTTACTCTACTGCACGGCGGCTGAGCAAAAGCCGTGCCTCTCCTCCACTGCCTTCCCCCTTCCCTCCTGCACTGCCCCGTCCACCCCCCGCCGGCGCCCCCCGCCCGCTGGGGACACTCAATAAGCTCTACAGCTGTCCCCTACCGCTTGGATTTGCGCCGCCTCGTCCCGCGGCTGGCAAAAAACTGGTGGATCTGCGGCCGCCGCCGCTGGATTTGGCGATTCCGGCCGGCGGCGTGTGTGCCTTGCCATGGATTGGTCAGGAAGCGGACCACACAGCCACAACGACGCCTCCGGGATGCATCCATGTACCGGCTCATCCTCTAGCCACTCAAATCTCTCCTGTCGGAGGTACGCCGACAAATACACGCCCGACCGTCGCCCGGGCTCGGCGCTGGCGCAGCGGCTCGCCGATGCCGGTCATACAGTGTGACGACTGCACGAAGAAGGTGGTCCGCCGAGTTTCTACCATGCGACAGCACCCCGGATGAGTGTTCTTCAAGTGCACAAATGTCAGGGTATGTGCTTGTTTTGATTCGGTTGTTCACCGGATTCGATGCAATTCCGCAGCTCATCTATGTGCTTGTTTGGTCATCTATGTGTGTAGGTTGGGTGCAAGTTTTGGTATTGGGAAGAAGAATACATCGATCTATTGATAGAACGAAGATTGATAGATGTTTGTGTACTCGTTGCTAGAATTGAGGATAGAGATGAGATTAGATGCGAAGCAACATCTACTTCTTTAGAATCGAAGAAGAAAGAAGTGTTGAAACTCAAGAATCCGCAGTTCAACAATGAAGACATAGAGAAGATATTAATTCAACTAGTGGGAGCAGATAGGGAAGTTGGATATCTTCTAAACTGTCTAATTGTGGTTATTATTTTCTTTGGTCTTGCTCTCGTGGCAAAGAATTGATGAATTATGTACTCTAATGCCATTGAATGAAATAAAAAAGTATGGAAATATGTTTCAGTGGCTGAATATGTGATGCAAATGGATTTTTTTACTCCACTAAGTTTAGGGGATCGGCTAGAAACGGCCAAAACTTAGTGGAGTAAATTTACTCAACTAAGGTTTACTCTGCCGTTTTACTCCTCTGTTTTCAGGGGATCAGTTAGAGTTGTCCTATAATTAATGTGAGGTGAGTATCCATGCCAAGCCACATACTGCTTAATTTAGCATCAAAGTACTTTGGTGTTTTCATTCTAGTAACCATAGTTAAATATAATTAACAATTGAAGTACTATGGTTCTTGCTTTATGTAAAGACTTTTTAGATAATGAAAGACGATAGATCTCCCCTGGATTCTAGATTCAACGATGCATGCAATCCAAAATTAGTTGAGAGTCCGCTATGTAAAAGATGGAAAAGAGTGAGAAGCTACAACGAGACCAATAGGCAAAGGTGTACTGCTAACGACAAAGGTACTGTTTACACTTTTTTTTCTTCGAAAATCTGATTTCTTTTTCTCTGTTTAATCCATAGGAGAAAATACAAGTAGTACATATCCATAAGCTAATGCCAAATTAATGGATAATTAGACAGAGCTTCTTGAGCCTTCAGTGATGAAACTCCGTCAATCATACCTTGAGTCGAGATGGTTTAGTTTCGCCGTAACCGAGTCGAGGACGCCTCGGAAAGAAACTTCCCTATCGAGATAACTAGGGTCAGCCTGTGATAAATTCCCCTGGCGGCGACGTCTAGGGTTCGCTATATCTCCTAGCGGTGACGTTTTAGGGTTCAGATTGTTTCGTGCTCCAGAGCCCACCTTTGAAGATTTGTTCATTGCGACGAGGCTTGTTCCTGCGGGGCTAGCGATGGCGGGGTCTCAGTCCTCGGCGAACAGCGCGAAGGTGGCGGGGAGACCTGCGGGTGTGGATGAATTGTTAGGCAAACTGAATCTCCAGGAGCGGGAGGAAGATGACCTGAACTTCGAGGAGGAATTCCCGGACGAGGCGGATGGGGCAGAATTCATGGTAATTGCGAGGGTGCACACTGATAGAACCTTCAGCCGTGGTGCTTTCTATGATCAGATGCGTATAGCATGGAGCTTGGCACAGGGTGCGACGTTTACTGCTGTTGGCGAGAATCTATTCACCATCACGGTGAATTGTCTGGGGGACTGAAAACGAGTTACAGAGGAGGGCCCTTGGCTCTTCCGTGATCACGGCGTTCTAATTGAAAGCTATGATGGTTTTACCAATTTTGATGAAGTCGTCCTTAATAGGCTCTCAGTCTAGATCCAAATAGTTGATCTCCCTCCGCTGTACAGGAAGGATGCGATCATTAGATCCCTGGCAAAGAAGGTAGGGAAGGTTACTAGCGTGATGTTAAACCCTAGATGGGGCAATGGCAGAATTGTTCGGGTACGAGTTCAGTTGGATGTTGATCAGCCTCTTATGCGTTTTGTTTCCATCACTAAAAACCAGAAGAAGGTTTACTACTCGGTTCTTTATGAGAAAATCCCAGTGTTTTGTTATGTATGTGGATGCATGGGTCACACGCACTTAGAGCACGGCAACGGAAAGCATGAACCTGAGAGTATGGAGTGGGGTGAGTGGATGCTGGCGCTAAGGCCTGGTATGCAAGTTCAACGCGATCATGGGAGCAACAAAGGACTGAAAGAAGTTGATATGAATAGAAATCTGAAAAACATGAAGGATGGATTGGTCGAGGTGCCTTCTAGCAGGAAAAGATTGAACAATGATATAGTTGTTCCCGATCCAATGTCAAACCAATTGGGCACGTTGCAAGCTGCTACAGGTACAGAGGGAGGTGCAACAACGATGGAAATTCAGAATCATGCACTGGTAGGTACTGAGGTGGAAGATGATGATACTTTTGCACATGATTTGAAGAGGTCAAAGAAGGACAACACGGCTGTGATGGATGCCAGCCACCAGATATCGGCGAGCTCCGAGCAGGAGCTCGACCGGACGCAATGAAAATTTTATGTTGGAACTGCCGCGGGATGAGGAAGCCCGCGGCAGTTCGTGCGCTCTTGGGGATCCAAGGGCGAGTCAGGCCGGATGTGCTTTTTCTGTCTGAAGCTCATATGAAAAAAGGTAAGGCAGAAAAGTTGAGAAGGAGGCTTGGTTTTGATGTAATGGAAATTTCAGAAAGCGATGGGAGAAGCGGAGGTTTGGTCATGTTCTGGTCTAGTTGTCTTGGTGTCACATCAACTGATGTGCAACCAAACTATATTGACATCCGAATTAATGAAAATATTACTGGAGGGTGGCGCTTTACAGGGTTCTATGGAGAACCGAGCGCTGACAGGAAGCACTTGTCTTGGGATTATCTAAGGCAGTTGCATGCGATGAATAACCTTCCATGGCTCGTAGCTGGTGATTTCAATGAGATTTTACACGCTGATGAGAAAGACGGTGGCGTTGCACGTCCTCAGCGCTGTATGCAAGTTTTTAACGGCGCCTTAAGTAATTGTGGCTTGGATGATCTCGGGTACACGGGCGACAAATTTTCTTGGCGCCGTGGGAAGATAAGAGAACGTCTGGATCGAGCAATTGGAAATTTGCAGTGGGCTGATCTTTTCCCTGGTTTTAGTGTAAGTAATGAGGAGTTTGATAAATCAGACCATAGGCCAATTCTTATTACTACAGATCATTTGTCAGACTTGCAGCCGAGGGGGCCATCTGGACCTAGGAAATTTGAAGCACGATGGTTAGCAGAAGAGAGTATAGAGATGATTGTTCAAACGGCATGGGATACTCGAAAATCTTTTGGTACAGAATCATTAGTTGTGCTCACGGCTGATGTGCATCATGCTTTACACTGTTGGGATAGGGAGGTTCTTAAGGGACCACGTACTAGACTCATGGAGTTACAGAAGAAGTTAAACGAGGTTCTCTCGGGTCCCTTAACAGATGATGCGGTGGTTAGACAACATGAACTACACTTGGAAATTGAGAAGCTACTAGAGCAGGAGGAGCTTTACTGGATGCAACGGGGCCGAGCGGACTGGCTCACTCGCGGGGATCGTAACTCTGAATTTTTTCACAGAGCAGCAAATGGACGGCGCAAGAAAAATTTCATTAAGCGCTTACAGGAAGATAATGGCTCATGGATCGAGGACCAGGAGGCAATTAGAACACATGCTGCAACGTACTTCTCTAACTTATTCACGGGGGGTGTGCTTGCTCCAGACTTGAATGTTGTTGAGAAGGTGAAGCCGAGAGTGACTAACGCAATGAATGACGAGCTGAATAAGCCCTATACAAGAGAGGAAGTTAAAAAAGCTTTATTTAATATCGGTGATTTAAAAGCTCCTGGTCCGGATGGGTTACATGCTGTTTTTTACAAACGATTTTGGCATATCATTGGTGAGGATTTGGTTGATGAAGTATTGATGGCTGTTAATTCTAGGAAGATTCCAGAAGGGTGGAATGATACCACTATCGTGCTCATACCGAAGGTCGATGATCCATCAGTCATAACTCAGTTTCGGCCAATCAGTTTATGCAACGTGGTGTATAAGGTGATCTCAAAATTACTAGCTAATCGTCTAAAACATATTTTGTGCGAGATTATATCTCCCAATCAAAGTGCGTTCGTTCCGGGACGTCTTATCATGGATAACTTTTTGGTAGCTTTTGAGTCATATCATGCAATCAAAAAGAAGACTACGGGTAAATATGGGACATGTGCGGTTAAGCTTGACATGCACAAGGCATATGACAGGGTCGAGTGGATTTTTTTGGAGACCATACTGTTGCATCTAGGGTTCACACCAAACTGGGTGGCAATGATCATGGAATGTGTATGTACAGTGAAATATCAGGTATGAGTAAACAATGTGTTAACTGATTTTTTTGTCCCTTCCAGGGGGCTCCGACAGGGAGACCCTTTATCACCATACTTGTTTTTGCTCTGTGCTGAGGGCCTAACAAGCTTGATCACATATGAGGAGGAGGGTGGTAATATTATGGGAGTGAAGGTGTGTCGTGATGCTCCTTCGGTATCTCATCTTTTATTTGCGGATGACTCTCTTATCCTTATGCGAGCAGACGCCACTAATGCTATCAGCCTCCGGCGGGCACTTGATGATTATTCTGCAGCTTCTGGACAAATGGTGAGCGAGGCCAAGTCCAGTATTTTCTTTAGTCCTTGCACCCCTGTTGATATTAGAGTGGAGGTTTGCACTGCACTAAATATCATGGTGGAAGCCATCACAGATAAATATTTGGCATTGCCTCCAATTGTAGGTGTGGACAGAACAGATTGTTTTCAACACCTCATTGACAGAGTTTTGAGTAGAATAAGAGGTTGGAAAGAGAAATTGTTATCCTATGGAGATAGGGAAGTGCTACTTAAAGCTGTCATACAAGCTATTCCTTCTTACGCTATGTCAGTTTTTAAACTACCCAAACAGGTTTGCAATAGTATCACCACAACTATGTCTAAATATTGGTGGGGAGATGATGATCTGCAAAAACACATGCACTGGTTTGCTTGGTGGAAAATGTGTGTCCCAAAGGAAAAGGGTGGAATGGGTTTTAGAGACTTGCATTGTTTTAATTTGGCTCTTCTCGCAAAGCAGTGTTGGAGGTTGTTATGTGAACCAAATTCTTTATGTGCTAGAGTTTTGAGAGCAAAATATTTTCCTGATGGAGACCTTCTTAACTGCGACCTTAAGAAGGGTAGTTCTTATACATGGCAGAGTCTATGGAGTGGAATTCAGTCTTTTAAGCGAGGGCATATTTGGAGAGTTGGAGATGGGGCACAAATTAACATCTGGGAAGATCCTTGGATACCAAGTAGTCCTACTCGAAAGTTAATGACGCCAAGAGGTAACATTGTGATCACAAAAGTTTATGAACTCATTGATACAGAAAATAGAGTGTGGGATGAACAGTTGATATCGGAGTTGTTTTGGCCTATTGATGTGCAACGCATATTAAATATCCCACTGGCTTTGGGGATGATGGATGATTTTGTGTCATGGCACCATAATAGAAGTGGAATATTTTCGGTTAGATCGGCATACCATGAAGAGTGGGAGCATCAACACGGACGAAAGTTGAGGATGACTAACTCAATACAAGCCTCAAGTACTAGTCCAGTTTGGCGTACCATTTGGAAATTGGGTGTGCCGGCAAAAATAAAAATTCATGTATGAAAAACTTTGCTTGGCGCCATCCCTTGTAATGGAGTCCTTGCTAACAGGCATATGATGACAAGCTCTCAATGTCCTCTCTGCACTTTGGATTGTGAGAGTATTAGACATGCCATGTTCTTGTGCCCTAGAGTTCAAGAAATCTGGATATTGGGACTGCAAGATGTGGTTCAGGAGATGTGTGCGCTAGAAAGGGATGGCGGATCGGTGCCGGCTGATCTTCTTCTATCAACGAATAATAATATGGCTCATATGAGTGATGTTCAACGCAATGACCTTGTGGCCACTAGAGTGTGGTACGTTTGGTGGGAAAGACGCTGCTACACTCATAGTGAATATGTGTATGAACCAAGCAGGTCAGCGCAAGCAATTTTAGCTCTTGCTAAGAATTTTTCCAAGGCAAAGTCGAAGCAAGCGAAACTGAGAAGATATGGATGGAGTAAGCCACCGGAGGGAGTTATCAAACTTAATGTCGATGCCACTTTTGATCCTGATAGGGGAACAGGGGGTACGGGTGCAATATTACGAGACGAAGCTGGTTTCTTCGTCGCAGCTTCATGCAGTAATATCCCTTTTGTGGAAGATGCGGCTACGGCAGAAGCTAGAGGTATGCGAGATGGGCTCTTACTCGCAAATGAAGTTGGGTGCAATAAAATTTGCGTCGAGTCCGATTGCATGGAGGTCGTCGATGTCATGCAAGGGGGTGGTAATTCGCTAGGCCCGGCAGCCGCAATTTATGAAGAATGTTCTTTTCTTGCTAGAAATTTTATTTCTATTATGTTTTCCTACTGTCCTAGGGAGGCCAATGCGGCGGCAGATTTATTGGCTAGAAACTCGGAGTTGTCTCATACCATTGTTTGGAAATCGGAACCTCCGGGATTTCTAGTAGATGTGTTGACAAACGATGTATCACTTTTTGCGCATGAAATATAAACCGCCATGACGGCTTTCCCTCAAAAAAAAATCATACCTTGGGAAAACAGCATTCAGGATCTTCTTCTCGCCATATTTCCTCCAGTGGAACCCATCATTTTCTGGTGTCTCATTTAGTACCTCCCTGCTGAAGAAATAAAATTAACTGAACTCAGCTTTACTGCACACTTCCCTAGCTAAGCTAATCATGAAATATAAATCACGGTATGCAAAGAAACAAACATATGCTACAGCTCCATGCCTGAACCGATGAACGGAATAGCAAGATCTACCGACAAATTAACATTTCTTTCCTTCTATTCCTTGTATTACCATCTCTTTCCTTCATATCGCTTTGAACGTTAGATCTAGAATACCAGGGATGCCAAACCAATCCATGCATGATTTCCGTTTTTTGCACAGAGTTAAAGATGATAATATATGAAACAGGAAGTTAAAGAACAAACGGACCAGCAAAAAAAAAAAAAAAAAAACAGCCGGACTAGCAACACTGCAGGCATGGGGTAATGGGGTTAGATCCTCACTGAAAACCAGACATAAGTGTGTAGTAACATGGATCTGCCAGTAAACGATTCCTCCCTAGCACAGATCCCCACAGATACGCATATGCTACAGTAGTATTCCTTGAAGCAAACACAAAGTCACTCACATTGGAAGCTCCTCGCCATGGGTGCCTCGCCGGTGCTTTGCCTTCCTGGTGCGGGCAATGGCTCCATTTCGTGCCCCAGTGCCACCGCCACTACCAGAGGCGCCCGCAGCATAGGCCGCCGCCCCAGGGTCGGAGGAGGAGCGGCTGTACTGCTCTCTGTTGGACTCCAGCATAGAGGCGGACGACACTAGGGCCGTGGAGATGTTGCTCACGTTGGCCAGCGCGGCGCTGCGGCGACCGAGCTCCGGGATGAGCTCCAGCTGTTGCCGGAGGCAGTCAGCCAGCTGGGCACCCTTCCTCAGCTCCTCGATGACAGCGTCCCGCTGGTCGGAGGGCGGCGGGGACATCTCGGACTTGGGCCGCATCGCCATGAGGCGAGGGGATATTGCTCTAGTCTACTGCCTTCGGGAGGCGGATGTGAGTGAACTCTGTGAATTTGGATTAGGTGTTGGATTCTTAATTGGAGGAAATGGCCTAGCTGAGAGACATGAGTTGTTAAGTGTCTGTACACATATAAAAGAAATACAGTAGTATTTACCAATTAAAATAGTTTCTAATTATTGCGTGTTTTGGTGCAAAAAAGAGAAATGTCTAATCTGTGTGAACCTCAAGTAATGCCTAGCTTGATGTGTAATTGAACGTGTATTGGAGAATGAGTAGCTAGGTGAAAGGCAATGACCAAAAGAGAACACTAGAGCTAAAAAACCTAAATCTGTACGGTTTATTGTCACTTTACCCGTCTGCATGCAGGATGTTGCCTCAATTTTTATGTGATTGGATACTGTTTAGGTGAAACCCATAAGTTCGAAGCAAGATTTCAGGTTAGTGTTGCGAACGGCAAAAAAAACCGAGCCACTCCTGCCGAGGGCGACTCGGGGGCGACCTTGCCAACCCGCCGCTGTCTCAGCTCTTCCCCCAAAGGCTGACGGCAGCGGCGGTGCTTTCTCCTATGGCGTGCTTCCAGGTCATGGGCGGTGTCTCTTGCACCATGTGCATTTCACTAGTGCAGAATCGGGCAATAGCACCAGTTCGTAAGGCCCTTTAGTGCCGGTTCCATAACCGACACTAAAGTGTGGGCACTAAAGGTTCCCCTTTAGTACCGGTTCAGCACGAACCGGTGCTAAAGGAAAACCACGTGGCACGAGCCAGCTCCAGGGGCCTGGAGCCCTTTAGTACCGGTTGGTAAGACCAACCGGTAATATAAGGTTTGGTTTTTTTTTAGTTTTATGATTTCTTTTTCATTTAATTTTGTGTTTCCATTTTAATTCTTTTTCGTTTGCTGGTATTTTACGATACTACACATTGTACACGTTATGCATATATATATATATATATATATATATATATATATATATATATATATATATATATATATATATATATATATATATATATAATTTCTAGTAGAACCAATCATGCATATATATATCATCAATGTCTCACAAACCATCATATTAACTAATTCACACATACACACATGTATAGCTATATACGATTTCTCCTACATATGCATGTTGCCTTCGGAGCCAGTGGCATTAGCCTAATTGATGCCTTCGGAGCACGATGACAATTGGAAGTGGTTTTCATGAGGGCGGTAGCGGGTAATAGTATTCTCCCTTCGGATTTATGACCTGGTCGAGCAAAAATCCCGCTATTTCCTCTTGAAGTGCTTCTACGCGCTCCGTTTCTAGGAGCTTCGCCCGCACCTCTCTGAACTGTTAAGAAGAAGATCAATATGCATGTGTATTAGTTGTGTGACTAGATATCGATAATGATGTAAAAATTGTGAATAGTGTTTTGACAAGCGTACCCATTCCTGTCTTTGAGATCTGCTCTTTTCGGACGCCATCATGCGAATGTTCTCGCAAACGCAGAATGCACACAGATCAGTCCCCTGCGCCTGCTTCAGGGCCTTTATGAGAATGGAATTTGATCAGATAATAATTAATCAAGCATGATAATTAAAGAGATGGCAGCTAGCTAGCTAGCTAGTACTACTTAATTACTTACCTTGGGTCTTCCCCATTGAAGCTTTTGTTTCCATTCGCCTTCCGTGACGCTGATGAACCTTGCCCAAGCCTTGCCCGCCGACAAAGAAAATGAATAAAGGGGTTATTAAATAGTTCATATCATGAAATGACGAACTAAATAGGCCAAAATATATAGTTAATAATGATTGAAATTACCTGTTGACTATCCCAAACAAGATGTTATAGTCAGTTTTTTCTTTGAGTAGTGAGTCCAGTATTTCAACTGTTCCGGCGTTAACTTTAATGATACATAAGACCCAGTGAAATCTACATGCACACACGTTTGCATGTCTTAATTAAGCGGGCATATGTAAGCAAAAACATGTAGCTAGCTAGTAGGCAAAAACAGAGAATTTGTCGTACAAGACAGTGTGACTCACTGGAAGTTGTAACGAAGTAGTATATCTTCATTGTATTTGAGGCGCTTCAAGAACTCTAGCATGCTGTCATCTACGGCCTTTGCATGACGTGCATCTATTTTCCATGTGTATTCATTAACGGTGTTTGGGCCAATGAACCCAATGCCATAGCGTCCACCTTTTCTCATTTCATACATCTTCATCCTGCATATAATACCACAGAAAAGAATATAGTGAGGATAATTACAGGTAATGATTGATCAAAAGGATCACTACAGCTAGCTTGAGACTTAAATGATAGAAAGAAATCACTTACAGACAATAGCAACTGACGATAGATTTGTCGAGTGCGTCTTGATTGTATAACTGAA
This sequence comes from Triticum dicoccoides, assembly GCF_002162155.2. NCBI lineage: Eukaryota > Viridiplantae > Streptophyta > Magnoliopsida > Poales > Poaceae > Triticum > Triticum dicoccoides. Next base: position 552,798,753 of record NC_041381.1, read on the forward strand.
ACAGTTCAGAATACTCAACGGACACAGCTTTCTCATGGTAGTAATGCTCCTTCTTGACATTCACCATGAGGGACAATCGATCGTAAATCTTGGTAATGTTCATGTACCATTCGTGCAATTCATACATTCTCGTTGGGAGGTTCTTGACCTTGTCTGGCTCGACCAAAGGTTGGCCCCGGACATATTTCTGTTTTATTTCATCCTCTCTAAGCATAGGCATGGGCTCGATCTCGAGGAGTTGTCCAACAGTGATTTTGAGAACTTCAGCCTGCATTATATGCTCCTCCGTTATTACCATATTGCCCACCTCAGGAACGTAAATTGTTTGCCCACAATAATATTGGGCGCGCGTACTGTCACGTGTTGTTGGCACAACAAGCGAGGGGATCGATTGCGCCGCCTGTTCTCCCAGCTGGGGAATGGTTTTCTCGCATTTTTTGACAACTGCTTCTTGTTTGCTCGATCCCGAGCTCGCCTCCTTACGTAGACGTGCTCGATTTAACTTCCTGATGTGGCGCTCATAGTCTGTGTCAACAGGCTTGGGAGCTGGTGGTTGAGCCATACGAATGAAGTGGTCAATCGTTTCCTCGGGCACTTTCTCCCTTGGCGGCGGTGGCGGTTTCGGTGCAAAATGGGCTTCCACCTCGGACTTCGATATGGCTGCGATTTCCTCCTCGGACCTGTCATAAGCCCTCTGCGGAAGAGGCGTGAGGCTTGGACCATATTTATATCGCTTGCCTCCGTCTGTACTTCCTGTACTACCTCGACTCATACCGCTATGCACCATAGCTGTGGGGTGTCTCTTCTGTGATTGCTGAGGCGGCGGAGACGGCTGACGGGGCTGAGTTGGACAAGGAGGAGTGGCCGCCTGAAGCTGTGCCGGACTTGGAGGAGGAGTGGCCTGAGGTTGTGCCGGACTTGGAGGAGGAGTGGATGTCTGACGCTGTGGCGGACTTGGAGGAGGAGGAGTGGCCTGACACTTTGCCGGACTTGGAGGAGGAGTGGCCTGACACTTTGCCGGACTTGGTGGACTTGCAGGAGCGGGAGACTGCTGACTCGATGGCGGACTTCGACGAGGAGTCGGCTGACGCGGTGTCGGTGGCCTTCGAATGATGATGCAATCCTTTTTCCATAGGATGATACGATGTTTGGCGTCTTCGAGAAAACGCTCGTCGTCACCTCCAGGATAGTCAAGCTCTAGCTCCGAATATGGGTCCACCACCTCATCAACCAAGACACGAGCATAGCCCACTGGAATCGGGTTGCAATGGAAGGTTGCCTCGGGGGGATTTGTAAAAGCAACGGCGTCCGCCACCTTCATGGATATGTTCTTCATTTTGACGTGTAGCTCGCAGCTAGTGTTCTCCGTGATGTCATCCACGGGGTATCTACCCAGCATTGCGTCGTCCGGGGCGGAACCCACGCTGCTTCTCGGCATGGATGGGGCGGTGCTATCCAATGCTGGATCATTCGCTAGCTGCTGCAGCTGCTGAGACCCCCTTTGCTGGGTAAGTGAGTCGATCTGCTCCTATTGCCGCTGGAATTTGACTACCAATTCTGCTTGACTTGCTTCTAGGCCTTGAAGGCGTTCATAGTCCCGCTTCCTCTGCTCCTCCTCCATCTTCCTCTTCTTCTCCTCCGCAATCTTCTTTCTCACACGGGTTCTGTAGTCGGTGTTCCAGTCTGAGAACCCCTCATACCACGGAATAGCGCCCTTGCCTCGTGTTCTTCCCGGGTGTTCAGGATTTCCCAGGGCACGCGTAAGCTCGTCGTTCTCTTTGTTGGGCTGGAACACCCCCGATCGTGCCTCTTCTATTGCAACAAGTATCGCATCATCGGCTCCCTTCAGACTTGCCCTCGTCGAAACATTGCCTGTCTTCGGGTCCAACTCCCCCCATGCGCATAGAACCAAGTCCTGACCCTGGGGGCCAGCTCTTAGTAACCGGAGTGGCACCTGCATCCTCCATCTCTTTCTCAGACTTATCCCACTTAGGCATTGCCACCGCATAGCCACCTGGCCCCAGCTTATGGAACTTATCCTTTTTTTCGGCATTCTTCTTGTTTATTCTCGACCGTTCCTTAGCTAATCCCGAATTCTTAAATTTCACGAAATCGTCCCAATGAGCACGTTGGTTCTCTAGTGTTCCCTCGAATACTGGAGTCTTCCTTCCTCCCTTGACGTACTTGTCCCATTCACGATTCTTGTGGTTCTTGAATGCAACCGCCATCTTCCTAAGAGCAGCGTCCTTGACTTTCTGCACATCTGCTTCTGTGAAATGATCTGGTAGGGTGAAATGTTCCATGAGAGTATCCCAAAGCAGATCTTTTTGATTCTTGTCGACAAAAGTAACATCTGAACGTGGAGCAGCGTCCTCTTTGCCTTTTTGTCTTTTGTCTTTTGCTGGCTCTCTCCATTCTTGAAGGGAGATCGGGAGTTGGTCCTTCACAAGAACTCCGCACTCACGAATGAACTTGTCCGCAATCTTCTTAGGCGCTAATGGTTCGCCATTAGGTCTGACTGCCTCGATATTGTACTTTACGCCCTCCTTCAACTTTTTGTTTGGGCCTCGTTTCGTCCTTTTGCCGGAAGATTTGCTCGATCCGGATGGCTGAAAGAACAAAGATCGATTCGTTAATATATCTTCAAGTCATTTAAAACATGTGATCATCACCAGATACCTGCTTATATAAATATATATACCTCGCCGGTCTTTGTTGTTTCAGGATCAACATGTTCTTCGTCATCGTCATAATCGTAGTTCATGACTTCATCAATTCGGTCGTCATGATCGAATATCATATCACCCTCTCCGGTGTTGTTTAGAAATTCGGAGCCGTCATAATCTTCTTCATTCTGATCATCATTTGGCCCGCGTATCATATCGAACATGGTCTGTTCTCCCTCTCTGTCGGTATTGTCTGCCATAGCTTTTATTTAACTAATTCAAAAGAAATATAAAACAATTTAGTATTCAAATTACATCGTCTCGAATAATAGATATAATCTCGAATACTTCGTCTAGAATAATAGATATAATCTCGAATACATCGTCTCGAATAATATATAATATTGAATAATACATCACTGGCTAGCTAATTAAAGATCGAATACTACAGAAGAATCTAGGACACTCGCGGTTCCTGCGGCGCGGGCGGTGGACACCCAAAGAGAAGGAACCCTCACAGGATCATAGCTGAAGTGAGATCCCCGAAGATACTGCCAGGTATTGGAGAACCTGCCGCCCTCTAACGCAACCATGTAGCGATGGACATGCTCGTCCTCCTCCCTGACACGGCGACGTACCACCTCCGGCGGGGCCGGGTCCCTCCGCACCGAAACTGGCCCACGCGAACGCCACCAAACGAGATCAGGGTCGATGACGGGACCCGGGGCCGGGTTCCTCATCAAGCGGCGCGCCCCTCCAGGCAGCACCTCCCAGTGCCAGCCGGCGGAGCCCAGTCCCGGACATGGGTCGGCTGGACGTCGTCGCGGACGGGTCGACGGCGAGGATGCGGGCCGGGCATCGTCGAGAACAAATACTAGCTATATGCCCGCAAAAAGTAACAATTTTTTAATGATTGGATTTTGATAACTAAAATTTCTAACATTTCTATATAACACTAATTATGCTAATCTAAATAATCTAAATAACACTAAAATTTCTAACATTTCTAACATTTCTATATAACACTAATTTCTAACATTTCTATATAACACTAATTTCTAACTGATTAAACACTAATTATATCCATCTAATTAACATGCATTCATACATATATAATCGTGAAAAAAAATAATCTAAATAATCTAAACTAATTAAAAATACAAAATACGTGTATGTGTGTGTGTGTGTACTAATTAAACACTAATTATAAACTAATTAAACATACAAAATAATAATCTAAATAATCTAAACTAATTAAAGACTAATTATCTAAATTAATTAAACATGCTTGTGTGTGTGTGTGTGTACGGGCTCGGGGAGGGCTCACAGCGGGCGACGGCGACGGCGACGGCGAGGCGACGGCGAGGCGAGGCGACGGCGAGGCGACGGCGAGGACGGCGCGACGGGGATGGGGACGGCGCGACGGGGACGGGCCCGGGGCGGCGACGGAGACGAGGGCGGCGACGGGGACGGGGGCGGCGACGGAGACGAGCGGCGACGGAGACGATCGAGGGCGGCGGCGACGGCGACGGAGACGGAAACAGAGGAACGAACAGAGAGGGAAACTGAAATTTTCGTAGCTGTTGTATATATAGAAGGCACCTTTAGTACCGGTTGGAGCCACCAACCGGTACTAAAGGCCTGTTTTGGCCAGGCCAAGCGGCGGGAAGCGACCCCATTTAGTACCGGGTGGTGGCACAAACCGGTAATAAAGGCCCCCCCTTTAGTACCGGTTTGTGCCACGACCCGGTACTAAAGGAGGTGCGCTGGCACAGGTGCGGTGCAGCAAGTTTAGTCCCACCTCGCTAGCCGAGGGGCGACCGCACTGGTTTATAAACCCCCGTGCGGTCACTCTCTCGAGCTCCTCTCCAAAGCAGGCTTACTAGGCCTACGTGTTCTTTGCAGCCCTGTGGGCCCACTTGGCCTTTGCGGGCCTGCATCCTGGCCCAACTACATGTTGGGTTTCTAGTCGTATGCAGGCCGCTCTGGCCTAGTAGGCGGGCTTATTTTTATTTTATTTTTTGCTTTATTTATTTTTGTGTTGTTTTTTTTTGTGTATTTAGAGTTTCTTTGTGAACATTTTTGTTTTAGGTACAAAAAATTACAAACTTTCTGTTAGGGCTTTTTTTTATTATTTTTTTGCTTTATTTATTTTTGTGTTTTTTTGTGTATTTAGAGTTTCTTTGTGAACATTTTTCTTTTAGGTACAAAAAATTACAAACTTTCTGTTAGTGCCCGTAGTTTTCAAATTTGAATAGTTTAAATTTCAAATTATTTGAAATTAGTGTGAATCACTAGTTTCTGAATAACTTAACTTTAAAAATCAGTAAAGGCATGAAAGAATTTGTTTGCACATAAAATTTCTTCGTGTTTCAAATGCCAAAACACATAACTACCCTAACTATTACAGAGATTCCCCTCTCGGTGCGAAACACAGAAGAAAGTGATGATAGCTAGTGAAGCCGATCACATCCCAGATCTTTGGGTGTGAAACTTTTTCTTCGCGTGTGTCCCTTTGCGCCGTAACCATGGAAAATCTTCATCATTTAACGGGATGCTCGGGTCAATATTCACTATGAATGGAGCAATTTCATCAAACTTTTCATAATCTTCTGACTTGTCTGTCTTGTCATCCACTCCCACGATGTTTCTCTTCCCAGAAAGAACTATGTGCCGCTTTGGCTCATCGTACGATGCATTCGCTTCCTTATCTTTTCTTTTTCTTGGCTTGGTAGACATGTCCTTCACATAGAAAACCTGTGCCACATCATTGGCTTGGACGAATGGTTCGTCTGCATACGCAAGATTGTTGAGATCCACTGTTGTCATTCCGTACTGCGGGTCTTCCGTTACCCCGCCTCGTGTCATATTGACCCATTTGCACCGAAACAAAGGGACCTTTAAACCACGTCGATAGTCAAGTTCCCATATGTCCTGTATATAACCATAATATGTTTCCTTTCCCGTCTTGGTTTTTGCATCAAAGCGGACACCACTGTTTTGGTTGGTGCTCTTCTTATCTTGGGCGATCGTGTAAAATGTATTATCATTTATCTTGTACCCTTTGAAAGTCATTATATTCGAAGATGGTAACTGGGACAGCAAGTACAGGTCATCTTCAATAGAGGTGTCATGCATGGTACGTGTCTGCAACCAGCAGGCGAAACTCCTGGTTTGTTCACGTGTAATCCAGTCATCAGACCGCTCCGGGTGTTTGGAGCGTAGCAAATTCTTGTGTTCATCCATATACGGAGCCACCAAGGCGGAATTCTGTAGAACTGTGTAGTGTGCTTCAGTGAGAGAATGTCCGTCCATACATATTATTTGTTCCCCTCCTAGCGTGCCTTTTCCATCCAGTCTGCCCTTATGCCACGATTCAAGAACACCAATCGGCTTAAGGTCAGGAATAAAGTCAATACAAAACTCAATGACCTCCTCATTTTGATGGCCCTTGGAGATGCTTCCTTCTGGCCTAGCACGGTTATGAACATATTTCTTTAAGACTCCCATGAACCTCTCAAAGGGGAACATATTGTGTAGAAATACAGGACCCAAAACGTTAATCTCTTGGCACAGGTGAACTAGGATGTGTGTCATGATGTTGAAGAAGGATGGTGGGAACACCAACTCGAAACTGACAAGACATTGCACCAAATCATTCTGTAACCTTGGTATGATTTCTGGATCGATTACCTTCTGAGAGATTGCATTGAGAAATGCACATAGCTTCACAATGGCTAATCGAACGTTTTCCGGTAAAAGCCCCCTCAATGCAAACGGAAGCAGTTGCGTCATAATCACGTGGCAGTCATGAGACTTTAGGTTCTGGAACTTTTTCTCTGCCATGTTTATTATTCCCTTTATATTCGACGAGAAGCCAGACGGTACCTTAATACTGAGCAGGCATTCAAAGAAGATTTCCTTCTCTTCTTTGGTAAGAGCGTAGCTTGCATGACCCTGATGTATGCCACCTTCTCCGTGCATACGTTGTTGGTCCTCCCGTGCCTCAGGTGTATCTTTTGTCTTCCCATACACGCCCAAGAAGCCAAGCAGGGTCACGCAAAGATTCTTCGTCACGTGCATCACGTCGATTGCGGAGCGGACCTCTAGGTCTTTCCAATATGCCAGGTCCCAAAATATAGATTTCTTCTTCCACATGGGTGCGCGTCCGTCAGCGTCCTTTGGAACAGATTGTCCGCCAGGACCCTTTCCAAATATCACCTTCAAATCCTTGACCATATCATGTACATCAGCACCAGTACGGTGGCGAGGCTTCGTCCGGTGATCCGCCTCACCTTTGAAATGCTTGCCTTTCTTTCTTACGGGATGCTTGCTCGGAAGAAATCGACGATGTCCCAGGTACACATTCTTCTTACAACTATTCAAATATATACTGTCGGTATCATCCAAATAGTGCGTGCATCCGTGGTATCCCTTGTTTGTCTGTCCTGAAAGGTTACTGAGAGCAGGCCAATCATTGATGGTCACGAACAGCAATGCCTTTAGGTCAAATTCTTCCTGTTTGTGCTCATCCCATGCACGTACACCTGTTCCATTCCACAGTTGTAAGAGTTCTTCAACTAATGGCCTTAGATACACATCAATGTCGTTGCCGGGTTGTTTAGGGCCTTGGATGAGCACTGACATCATAATGAACTTCCGCTTCATGCACAACCAAGGAGGAAGGTTATACAAACATAGAGTCACAGGCCAGGTGCTATGGTTGCTGCTCTGCTCCCCAAAAGGACTAATGCCATCTACGCTTAGACCAAACCATACGCTCCTTGCGTCATCTGCAAACTCCTTCCTGTACTTTCTTTCGATTTTTCCCCACTGCGACCCATCAGCGGGTACTCTCAACTTTCCATCTTTCTTACGGTCTTCTCTGTGCCATCGCATCGCCTTGGCATGCTCTTTGTTTTGGAACAAACGTTTCAACCGTGGTATTATAGGAGAATACCACATCACCTAGGCAGGAATCTTCTTCCTGGGGCGCTCGCCCTCGACATCACCATGCTCATCGCGGCTGATCTTGTAGCGCAATGCACCACATACCGGGCAAGCGTTCAAATCCTCGTACTCACCGCGGTAGAGGATGCAATCATTAGGGCATGCATGTATCTTCTGCACCTCTAACCCTAGAGGGCAGACAACCTTCTTTGCTTCATACGTACTCTCGCGCAATTCGTTGTCCTTTGGAAGCATATCCTTTATCATTACCAGCAACTTTCCAAATCCCTTGTCAGATACACCATTCTCTGCCTTCCATTGCATCAATTCCAGTGTGGTGCCCAGCTTTTTCTTGTCACCTACGCAATTCGGGTACAATAATTTTTTGTGATCCTCTAACATGCGCATCAACTTCTTCTTCTCCAAATCACTTGCGCAGTTTCTCTTTGCATCGGCAATGGCCCGACCTAGATCATCAACGGGCTCATCTGATGCCTCTTCTTCAGCTTCTTCCCGCATTGCCGGCTCACCTTCTTCCCGCATTACCGGCTCAGCTTCTTCCCCCATTGTTTTATCATCGTATTCAGGGAACCCATGGCCAGGATAGCTGTCGTCGTCCTCTTCTTCTTCATTGTCTTCCATCATAACCCCTCTTTCTCCGTGCTTGGTCCAAACATTATAGTGGGGCATGAAACCGGACTCAAACAGGTGGACGTGAATGGTTCTTGATGTAGGTAATTGCGACCATTCTTACAGCCAGCACATGGACAAGGCATAAAACCATCCGCCCACTTGTTTGCCTCAGCCGCAAGCAGAAAAGTATGCACGCCCTCAACGAACTGGGGAGAGCATCGGTCACCGTACATCCATTGCCGGCTCATCTTCATTACACAACACCGAATAGACCAAATTAATACAAGTTCATACATAAAGTTCATACAACACTTAAATGCAACAAACAAATAACTCTCTAGCTAAAGCATTTAAATGCAACAACAAATGCGATCAAGATCGCAACTAAGGTAACAATTGATCCAACATCATAATGATACCAAGCCTCACTATCGATGGCATATTTTCTAATCTTTCTAATCTTCAAGCGCATTTTCTCCTTCTTGATCTTGTGATCATCGATGACATCGGCAACATGCAACTCCAATTCCATCTTCTCCCCCTCAATTCTTTTCAATTTTTCTTTCAAGTACTCGTTTTCTCTTTCAACTAAATTTAACCTCTCGACAATAGGGTCGGTTGGAATTTCCGGTTCACATACCTCCTAGATAAAAATATCTATGTCAACTTGATGGGCATAATTTGTCATAAACACGAAATGCAACAAATAGTTTTAAAATAGAATATACCACATCCGAATCATAACAAGGACGAGGGCCGACGGGGACGGATATCAAAACCATGGCACTATGTATAACAAACAACGTACGGGTAAGATAATTATTATACGAGTAACTATATATCCAAATCACACAAACATCAATTTTTTATATAAAATTTCATGAACAAGAGGCTCACCACAAGGTGGTGCCGGCGACGGGACGGTGCGGGCGATCGACGGTGGTTACGTCGGAGATTTAGAAGGCACTAAGTAAACCACACCTACATATGCAAACTAAGTGTTATTTTAACCTCAAATTTCATATAAATCAAATACTAGCACATATATATATTTCCTCCCAAATTACTAAACTCACAAATTAATAACTATATAAAGCATTGCAAGAGCTAATATAGCAATGAGAGATGAAAGGACAAAGTTGCTAACCTTTGTGATCATTTGAATGGATGGGGGCCTTCAAATCCTGACAAATTTTGGGCAAAATGTGTGATGAGCTCGAGAGGAAGAGGGGAAGAACAGAGAGGAGAGGGGAAAGGGGAAGAACAGAGTGAGCTCGGGTGGACGAAGGGTTTATGTAGGACGACCTTTAGTACCGGTTCGTGCCATGAACCGGTACTAAAGGTGCTGGAGGGGGCCCAGACTGACAACATCCTGCCACCACTCTCATTAGTACCGGTTCGTGGCACGAACCGGTGCTAAAGGTTAGCCACGAACCGGTACTAATGAGAGCGGCCCGGCTAGCCGTTGGAACCGGCACTAATGTATACATTTGTGCCGGCTCAAATACAAACCGGCACTAATGTACTTCACGTTTGACCCTTTTTCTACTAGTGTTTGTGGCATCTCGGAGGTCGGCTTGCGCGACGAGGTGCCTAGGCATGTCATGGTGGCGGATCTTCGGGGCTGTGACGGGTCCGGACGGGCTCGCGGGGTGGTGGTACGCTCATCTCCTCGCGGGTGGTGAGTTGTTGGTCGTTGTAGTGCTTGGAGGCGGCACATTCGCGGGAGGTAGGTGGTGGCGGTGGATCCATGACAGATGCGCCCGAATTTTCTTCCTGTCGGCGATGGTCCCTTTGGTTGGCTCGGGTTGGACAGATTTGGGTCGTCTGCCCGGATTTGTCTAGGCTGACACGACCTTTTCTTTTATGTTGGTGGGTGTCTCCTCGAGCGCCTATGACTCAAGATCTCCTGGTTCGAAGGACTACCATCGGGGAGGAATCATTTTCTAGACCAGCCATCGCGGATGATGCAGCAACCACTGCGGGCGCCACTAACCTCCTTGGAGGGTCTCGTCACAGTGGTATTCCGATCGAGCTCTGGGGAAACCTAAGGTTTAGCTTGCCAAATCGGACAATGGCGGCGTGCGGCGGCATCTACGTCCTTGGAGGCACTATTTTGGAGCTCAAATCTACCAGGGTGATCTCGGAGGCATAGGGGCGTTGGACCACCATGTAGACTCATCTGGAAGGGCCGTTTGCTTCAGGGGAAACGCTTGATCTTCTCTTCCAAATTGGATGATGGTGGTGTCTAGAGCCACACAACCTCCTGGGGGCATTGTCCTTGGAGCAAGTGCTGGCTAAATGGGGTCCACGGGTGGAGTGGCGTTGTTTCTACCATGTCGATGACCATGGGTCTCGGTGGGAAGGCACAACAGAGTCTCAATGGCGGATGCATTATGATGGATGAGCGCAGGGCGGTGGCGCTGTTTTCCACCGTGGCGGCGTCAAAGACTGGCCTGGCATGGACGATGCAAATGTCTACCAAGAAGATGGATCGATGGTTCGATGGTGGTGGCGGATTTTGTAGCGTCTACAAACAGTATACATTTAGGGTCTTCCTATACCTGATGTGAGCTCCCAGTATGCTTTGCGGGCGGTTCGGTGATGCTCCCAGATCTAGCTGGTGGGGCATTATGATGGCATTCCCCATCATCGAGTTTGCAGGTGTGGCATGGTGTCTTCGAGCGTTGTGATGGTACATTAATGATAACATCCCTACCACCGTTACACTCATAACCTCTGCCATTACATGGATTAGAACAATTACTAGAGCACACTAATATCAACTAAATCATCAGGTACTTTCGTTTCTTGGAAATATTTCTGCTGTTCATGAGAATATGATGCTGTCTAAATCAGATATGTTTGTATTAATTAGGAATGAAGGTCGTGTCATAGACAAGAAGGATGGGCATTGGATCACAATCAAGCTTGGAGAACAAGGCAAGCACATAGGGGGTGACAAGGGCGTTCCAGGTGAAGATTCCACAACTTTGAGGCCATCGTCATGACGTGAGGAGGCATATAAGAAATATACAAAGACCATACTTCATATTTTCGTCTCTAGACATATATAGGTGTACGCCACCTCATTTTTAGAGTATGTATTGATAGGGAAAAGAACTTCGGATGAAATTTAGTCCCATCTTATGAAGAGTGGACAAAATTCTCCTCCATTTCCCTATAAATACAACCTGCAGTGCGTCATTTAAATTTGGGGGTTGTTTAGATAAAAGTTTGCCATCGGTGCAACTTGCGTACTTTGCTTGTGTCCAACGATCAGGTCAATGTCCAGATTGCAAATCTTAGTTCTTACTTTTTTCTTTTTTGCGTGTACGAATTAGACCTTCGTGGTGAGGTTGATTATGCTCGGGCGTGGTCAATAATCTCCAGGAGTTGGTTTAGAGGTTGCTAAGGCGCGATGTCCTCGCACGTTCATATCGGATCGTCAAAGTTTACTCCACCCAAAACGATAGTTACCCCTCATCGGAAGATCGTGATACCATTGCCTCTATCATAAATACCCCCTCTATTTCCTTATACAAGGCCAAAACTTAAATTAAGGTACCAATGTAAAAATCAATACGTGCTTTACAAGTCAGCTTGTATTCTGGTTTACCGGTTTACCGAGCTAATTAATAGGACACATGCAAATTGAAGAAAATTGAGTGGGTGGGAGGGAGGAAGTAGTTGAGAGTGTCATTATAATCCATTGCATGCACTCGAATATTCAAACTATGGGTTGCTAGGACGAGACAACATCTTCAATTTTTGCCTCGGTTACTATTTTTATTCTTGTATAGCTGCAAAATATATTTTCCACACTGGCCTTTTATACAAAAATGAAAGGAGTATCATTAATTCTTTTTTGATAAAGATACTATTCCCTCCAATCCATATTAATTGTCCCGATTTAATATAAGTATAAGGTTACTAAATCAGTGACGATTAATATGGATGAGAGGGAGTACTATTACTCGCTTATTTCGTACTTTTTTTTGAACAATGAAAAATTTAGTATTGCAAACATAAATCTTGTAAATTGTAAAGGTCGTTCTCCCACAGAATAGAACGAGGTCATCAATGACATTAAAAATCTTAAAAATAAAATATACTTAAATCTTAAATTTACTCATCTCCCTAACAATCTCCTTATATTTACTCTACTGTACGGCGGCTGAGCAAAAGCCGCGCCTCTCCTCCACTGCCTTCCCCCTTCCCTCCCGCACTGCCTCTTCCACCCCCCGCCGGCGCCCCCCGCCCGCTGGGGACACTCAGTAAGCTCTGCAGCTGTCCCCTACCGCTTGGATTTGCGCCGCCTCGTCCCGCGGCTGGCAAAAAATTGGTGGATCTGCGGCCGCTGCCACTGGATTTGGCGATTCCGGGCGGCGGCGTCTGTGCCTTGCCATGGATTGGTCAGGAAGCGGACCACACAGCCACGACGACGCCTCCGGGATGCATCCATGTACCAGCTCATCCTCTAGCCACTCAAATCTCTCCTGTCGGAGGTACGCCGACAAATACACGCCCGACCGTCGCCCGGGCTCGGCGCTGGCGCAGCGGCTCGCCGATGCCGGTCATACAGTGTGACGACTGCACGAAGAAGGTGGTCCGCCGAGTTTCTACCATGCGGCAACACCCCGGATGAGTGTTCTTCAAGTGCACAAATGTCAGGGTATGTGCTTGTTTTGATTCGGTTGTTCACCGGATTCGGTGCAATTCCGTAGCTCATCTATGTGCTTTTTTGGTCATCTATGTGTGTAGGTTGGGTGCAAGTTTTGGTATTGGAAAGAAGAATACATCGATCTATTGATAGCACGAAGATTGATAGATGTTCGTGTACTCGTTGCTAGAATTGAGGATAGAGATGAGATTAGATGCGAAGCAACATCTACTTCTTTAGAATCGAAGAAGAAAGAAGTGTTGAAACTCAAGAATCCGCAGATCAACAATGAAGACATAGAGAAGATATTAATTCAACTAGTGGGAGCAGATAGGGAAATTGGATATCTTCTAAAATGGCTAATTGTAGTTATTATTTTCTTTGGTCTTGCTCTCATGGCAAAGAATTGGTGAATTATGTACTCTAATGTCATTGAATGAAATAAAAAAGTAAGGAAATATGTTTCAGTGGCTGAATATGTGATGCAAATGGATTTTCTTTTACTCCACTAAGTTTAGGGGATCGGCTAGAAACGGCCAAAACTTAGTGGAGTAAATTTACTCAACTAAGGTTTACTCTGCCGTTTTACTCCTCTGTTTTTAGGGATCAGTTAGAGTTGTCCTATAATTAATGTGAGGTGAGTATCCATGCCAAGCCACATACTGCTTAATTTAGCATCAAAGTACTTTGGTGTTTTCATTCTAGTAACCATAGTTAAATATAATTAACAATTGAAGTACTATGGTTCTTGCTTTATGTAAAGCCTTTTTAGATAATGAAAGATAGATCTCCCCTGGATTCTAGATTCAACGATGCATGCAATCCAAAATTAGTTGAGAGTCCGCTATGTAAAAGATGGAAAAGTAGTGAGAAGCTACAACGAGACCAATAGGCAAAGGTGTACTGCTAACGACAAAGGTACTGTTTACACTTTTTTTTTCTTCGAAAATCTGTTTTCTTTTTCTCTGTTTAATCCATAGGAGAAAATACAAGTAGTACATATCCATAAGCTAATGCCAAATTAATAGATAATTAGAGAGAGCTTCTTGAGCCTTCAGTGATGAAACTCCGTCAAATTAAAGAATCATACCTTGGGAAAACAGCATTCAGGATCTTCTTCTCGCCATATTTCCTCCAGTGGAACCCATCATTTTCTGGTGTCTCAGTTAGTACCTCCCTGCTGAAGAAATAAAATTAACTGAACTCAGCTTTACTGCACACTTCCCTAACTAAGCTAACCATGAAATATAAATCACGGTATGCAAAGAAACAAACATATGCTACAGCTCCATGCCTGAACCGATGAACCGGAATAGCAAGATCTACCGACAAATTAACATTTCTTTCCTTCTATTCCTTGTATTACCATCTCTTTCCTTCATATCGCTTTGAACGTTAGATCTAGAATACCAGGGATGCCAAACCAATCCATGCATGATTTCCGTTTTTTGCACAGACTTAAAGATGATATATATGAAGCAGGAAGTTAAAGAACAAACGGACCAGCAAAAAAAAAAAAAGAACAGCCGGACTAGCAACACTGCAGGCATGGGGTAATGGGGTTAGATCCTCACTGAAAACCAGACATAAGTGTGTAGTAACATGGATCTGCCAGTAAACGATTCCTCCCTAGCACAGATCCCCACAGATACGCATATGCTACAGTAGTATTCCTTGAAGCAAACACAAAGTCACTCACATTGGAAGCTCCTCGCCATGGGTGCCTCGCCGGTGCTTTGCCTTCCTGGTGCGGGCAATGGCTCCATTTCGTGCCCCAGTGCCACCGCCACTACCAGAGGCGCCCGCAGCATAGGCCGCCGTGTTGGTGTTGTTAACCATTGTTGTTTAGTAGTTCATCTAGTTTATTTATGTTTGGGTCTGTTTAGTCTAAGTCTAGTACATCGATGCATGGCATCATGGTAAAGTGGACTGATGGATTGGCAATGGTGCGAGCTGATCATCGGTCAAGTGAAGCCAGGAGTTGTGAGTACATGCATAGGTACTAGGTAGATTTGATCAGTACATGCATGCAGCCGAGAGCGAGATGGATCCGTACGTTGCCGTGCCAAGAGACTAGCTCAAAGAGAGCTGAGTTAGTTGAGGCAAAGACGTTGAGTTGATCCATCAGAGTGGCTGGATGTGCATGCACTTGTTTAGTGGAGTACGTGTGTGTGTGGAGCGTCAGTTTAGGATCAGGCCGGTGTGTGACTTGGCCCGTGCGTTTGCTTCCCTTTTATATACCCTGTAATCACTTTGCTTAATTAAGAGAAAGAGAGTCAGAAAAGGCACAAGTAGTGCGGTGCCAAAACTCCTGTGTGCTCTTCTTCTATCTTGTGTGCGTGAGTTCATCTCCTACCCTGGGCAGAGATAACATTTGGTATTCAGAGCCATGGTGACTGAAGGTTCGCGCACTCCATCGCCGGGTCGCCGCCGTGTCTCAGCCTCGCCGGTGGTGCGCCGAGGTCGGAGCCCGACGCGGCGTGGCTGCCGCGAGGTGGTGGTGCAGCAGGAGGTCGTCCACCAGGCCAGCAGCTCCGTCGTCTACCCGCCGCTGACGGCGACGAACTACTTCGAGTGGTCGCTGATCATGAAGGTGAACATGGAGGCCCAACGCGTGTGGCACGCCATCGAGGGAGGCGGGAGCTTCAGCCAAGACAGGGCGGCTCTTGCGGCAATTCTGCGAGCCGTGCCGGAGGAGATGCACTCCACGCTTGCCGTGAAGGCGACGGCAAAGGAGGCATGGGATGCCATCAAGATCATGCGGGTTGGCGATGCCCGCGTCCGTGAGGCCAAGGCGCAGACTCTCCTCAAGGAGTTTGATGCCGTCCGCATGAGGAGCGGCGAGACCCTCGATGAGCTCGCCATGCGCATGAACGGGATCGCCAACAAGCTGCGCACGCTCGGCGAGAACCTCGACGAGGTGAAGGTTGTGAAGAAGCTTCTCCGCATCGTGCCGTCCAAGTATACCCAGGTAGCTATTGCCATTGAACAGCTTCTTGATCTTAAAACCATGTCCATGGAAGAGCTTGTGGGAAGGCTCAAAACGGCGGAGGACCGGAGCGACTTGGACGAGGGCGCCAGCAACTACGACCACGGTGGTGGGAGTCGCCTGCTCCTCACGGAGGAGGAGTGGCTTGCTCGCTACCGCAGCGGCGCCGGCAAGAAGAAGAGAAGCTTCGACATCCGCAAGGTCCGCTGCTACACTTGCCAAGAGTATGGGCATTACTCGAGGGACTGCACCGAGCCGAAGAAGGAGCGGGCGCTTCTCGCCGACGCGACCGCCGACGACAACCCGGGGCTATACTGAAGGTCGCCATGGAGTTCTCAATAAAGCACAACAAGGTTAAGGGGGTGATTGTTGGTGTTGTTAACCATTGTTGTTTAGTAGTTCATCTAGTTTATTTATGTTTGGGTCTGTTTAGTCTAAGTCTAGTACATCGATGCATGGCATCATGGTAAAGTGGACTGATGGATTGGCAATGGTGCGAGCTGATCATCGGTCAAGTGAAGCCAGGAGTTGTGAGTACATGCATAGGTACTAGGTAGATTTGATCAGTACATGCATGCAGCCGAGAGCGAGATGGATCCGTACGTTGCCGTGCCAAGAGACTAGCTCAAAGAGAGCTGAGTTAGTTGAGGCAAAGACGTTGAGTTGATCCATCAGAGTGGCTGGATGTGCATGCACTTGTTTAGTGGAGTACGTGTGTGTGTGGAGCGTCAGTTTAGGATCAGGCCGGTGTGTGACTTGGCCCGTGCGTTTGCTTCCCTTTTATATACCCTGTAATCACTTTGCTTAATTAAGAGAAAGAGAGTCAGAAAAGGCACAAGTAGTGCGGTGCCAAAACTCCTGTGTGCTCTTCTTCTATCTTGTGTGCGTGAGTTCATCTCCTACCCTGGGCAGAGATAACACGCCGCCCCAGGGTCGGAGGAGGAGCGGCTGTACTGCTCTCTGATGGACTCCAGCATAGAGGCGGACGACACTAGGGCCGTGGAGATGTTGCTCACGTTGGCCAGCGCGGCGCTGCGGCGACCGAGCTCCGGGATGAGCTCCAGCTGTTGCCGGAGGCAGTCAGCCAGCTGGGCACCCTTCCTCAGCTCCTCGATGACAGCGTCCCGCTGGTCGGAGGGCGGCGGGGACATCTCGGACTTGGGCCGCATCGCCATGAGGCGAGGGGATATTGCTCTAGTCTACTGCCTTCGGGAGGCGGATGTGAGTGAACTCTGTGAATTTGGATTAGGTGTTGGATTCTTAATTGGAGGAAATGGCCTAGCTGAGAGACATGAGTTGTTAAGTGTCTGTACATATATAAAAGAAATAAAGTAGTATTTACCAATTAAAATAGTTTCTAATTATTGCGTGTTTTGGTGCAAAAAAGAGAAATGTCCAATCTGTGTGAACCTCAAGTAATGCCTAGCTTGATGTGTAATTGAACGTGTATTGGAGAATGAGTAGCTAGGTGAAAGGCAATGACCAAAAGAGAACACTAGAGCTAAAAAACCTAAATCCAAATAAAGTTATCTGTACGGTTTATTGTCACTTTACCCGTCTGCATGCAGGATGTTGCCTCAATTTTTATGTGATTGGATACTGTTTAGGTGAAACCCATAAGTTCGAAGCAAGATTTCAGGTTAGTGTTGCGAACGGCAAAAAAACCCGAGCCACTCCTGCCGAGGGCGACTCGGGGGCGACCTTGCCAACCCGCCGCTGTCTCAGCTCTTCCCCCAAAGGCTGACGGCAGCGGCGGTGCTTTCTCCTATGGCGTGCTTCCAGGTCATGGGTGGTGTCTCTTGCACCATGTGCATTTGTGGCATCTCAGAGGTCGGCTTCCGCGACGAGGTGCCTAGGCATGGCATGGTGGCGGATCTTCGGGGCTGTGACGGGTCCGGACGGGCTCGCGGGGTGGTGGTACGTTCATCTCCTCACGGGTGGTGGGTTGTTGGTCGTTGTAGTGCTTGGAGGCGGCGCATTCGCGGGCGGTAGGTGGTGGCGGTGGATCCATGGCAGATGCGCCCGAATTTTCTTCCTGTCGGCGACGGTCCCTTTGGTTGGCTCGGGTTGGACACATTTGGGTCGTCTGCCCGGATTTGTCTAGGCTGATACGACCTTTTCTTTTATGTTGGTGGGTGTCTCCTCGAGCGCCTATGACTCAAGATCTCCTGGTTCGAAGGACAACCATCGGGGAGGAATCATTTTCCTAGACCAGCCATCGCGGATGATGCAGCAACGTCTGCGGGCGCCGCTAACCTCCTTGGAGGGTATCGTCACAGTGGTATTCCGGTCGAGCTCTGGGGAAACCTAAGGTTTAGCTTGCCAAATCGGACAATGGCGGCGTGCGGCGGCATCTACGTCCTTGGAGGCACTATTTTGGAGCTCAAATCTACCAGGGTGATCTCGGAGGCGTAGGGGCGTTGGACCACCATGTAGACTCATCTGGAAGGGCCGTTTGCTTCAGGGGAAACGCTTGATCTTGTCTTCCAGATTGGATGATGGTGGTGTCTAGAGCCACACAACCTCCTGGGGGCATTGTCCTTGGAGCAAGTGCTGGCTAAATGGGGTCCACGGGTGGAGTGGCGTTGTTTCTACCATGTCGATGACCATGGGTCTCGGTGGGAAGGCACAACAGAGTCTCAATGGTGGATGCATTATGATGAATGAGCGCAGGGCGGTGGCGCTGTTTTGCACCGTGGCGGCGTCAAAGACTGGCCTGGCATGGACGATGCAAATGTCTACCAAGAAGATGGGTCGATTGTTCGATGGTGGTGGCGGCTTTTGTAGCGTCTACAAACAGTATACATTTAGGGTCTTCCTATACCTGATGTGAGCTCTCGGTATGCTTTGCGGGCGGTTCGGTGATGCTCCCAGATCTAGCTGGTGGGGCATTATGATGGCATTCCCCATCATCGAGTTTGCAGGTGTGGCATGGTGTCTTCGGGCGTTGTGATGGTACATTAATGATAACATCCCTACCACCGTTACACTCATAACCTCTGCCATTACATGGATTAGAACAATTACTAGAGCACACTCATATCAACTAAATCATCAGGTACTTTCGTTTCTTGGAAATATTTCTGCTGTTCATGAGAATATGATGCTGTCTAAATCAGATATGTTTGTATTAATTAGGAATGGAGGTCGTGTCATGGACAAGAAGGATGGGTATTGGAGCACAATCAAGCTTGGAGAACAAGGCAAGCACATAGGGGGTGACAAGGGCGTTCCAGGTGAAGATTCCACAACTTTGAGGCCATCGTCATGACGTGAGGAGGCATATAAGAAATATACAAAGACCATACTTCATATTTTCGTCTCTAGACATATATAGGTGTTACGCCACCTCATTTTTAGAGTATGTATTGATAGGGAAAAGAACTTAGGATGAAATTTAGTCCCATCTTATGAAGAGTGGACAAAATTCTCCTCCATTTCCCTATAAATACAACTTGCAGTGCGTCATTTATATTTGGGGGTTGTTTAGATAAAAGTTTGCCATCGGTGCAACTTGCGTACTTTGCTTGTGTCCAACGATCAGGTCAATGTCCAGATTGCAAATCTTAGTTCTTACTTGTTTCTTTTTTGCGTGTACGAATTAGACCTTCATGGTGAGGTTGATTATGCTCGGGCGTGGTCAATAATCTCCAGGAGTTGGTTTAGAGGTTGCTAAGGCGCGATGTCCTCGCACATTCATATCGGATCGTCAAAGTTTACTCCACCCAAAACGATAGTTACCCCTCATCGGAAGATCGTGACACCATTGCCTCTATCATAAATACCCCCTCTATTTCCTTATACAAGGCCAAAACTCAAATTAAGGTACCAATGTAAAAATCAATGCGTGCTTTGCAAGTCAGCTTGTATTCTGGTTTACCGGTTTACCGAGCTAATTAATAGGACACATGCAAATTGAAGAAAATTGAGTGGGTGGGAGGGAGGAAGTAGTTGAGAGTGTCATTATAATCCATTGCATGCACTCGAATATTGAAACTACGGGTTGCTAGGACGAGACAACATCTTCAAATTTTGCCTCGGTTACTATTTTTGTTCTTGTATAGCTGCAAAATATATTTTCCACACTGGCTTTGTATACAAAAATGAAGGGAGTATCATTAATTCTTTTTTGATAAAGATACTATTCCCTCCAATCCATATTAATTGTCCCGATTTAATATAAGTATAAGGTTACTAAATCAGTGACGATTAATATGGATGAGAGGGAGTACTATTACTCGCTTATTTCGTACTTTTTTTTTGAACAATGAAAAATTTAGTACTGCAAACATAAATCTTGTAAATTGTAAAGGTCGTTCTCCCACAGAATAGAACGAGGTCATCAATGACATTAAAAATCTTAAAAATAGAATATACTTAAATAGTATGTCTAATTCAGCAAATCCAGCTCGAGATGTAGATGTGTTTGTAGAATAATCTTTTATTTGCGGGGATGTAGAATAATCAAATTAGCCGATCAACATCCACATCTCGACAAGGTCAAATATAACATAGAAAACTCTGATTGGCGTCTTTTAGTGGAATAATATATCCTTCGTGAGTCCTCCTCCCAAAATATTTGTCCTTGTACTCAGAAAAACTCTTTCTCGGTGTTTGGAGTATATGCTGAGAAAATCTAGCATAATTATTGGATATTTTTTTCAAAACGGAAATTATTGGATTATTAATTAGATCTGGTGCTTCTTTAATTAGCCTGTGCATATGGGCCGAGGACTGATATATACTGAAACATAAGGAGGAGTTAATTTGTCTATGGTATTAAGTTCAGGTTTTTCGTTCCCTCATTTGAAATAAATAAATAAAACCCCTAAGTTTGTCTTAAGTCAAATTTCTTATTTTGACCAAAATTATCCGGAAGATATCGACATTTATAACAAAAAGAATCAGATTAGTTGATTTATTGTGAAATATATATTGATGTATTTATTCGGTATATTAAATTTTAACATTTCTCTGTAATATTGGTCAAACTTAAGAAATATTTGGGAAGGAGGGAGCACAAATAATTGTGCATGCATGCGCGTTAATAGGTTTGACCAGGGTATTGAAAATGTAAGCTAGACTGAGAACAAGTTGACGACGCTTTCCAACCGCGATACTTCCTCCTTTCCGGTTTATTAGGCTCCTTTCATTTGTTTGGTTTTTTTACATTATAAATCTTAGACTGGTTATAATGGGGAGTATCATATTAGTATCACGCATATGATACTAGTGTATGATACTACCTCCGTAATGCATGGTATAATATGTTGGTATCATATATGACTATATTTATTGACATGCATGACATAAAGTAGGACATCATTTAATATGGTACGGTATCATGATATGATACTCAACCCTCTCTTTCTTCATTTAGAGCAAGTATAATAAACCTAGTTAGCTGGCTATAAGGTTTTACATGTCAGCAAAATCCTCGCTGGAGGAGTGAGAAACGAAGAGAGAGAGAAGAGCCGGCGTTCCGTGTATCGCCCTGCTGCAGCTCAATCTCCGATGCAATCCAGCCAGCATGCAGCCGGCGTGAGTGCTAAACGCAAGCGCTTCGTCCTTCCTGCCAATCATGTGCGCCTGTTTGACCCTCTTGGCATGCAAACACTTTAATTAATGCAGATTCAAGAATGTGTAATTTTGTAAACCGGAAAGTAGATAAATAGCATACCGACTCCCATGTTCAATTGTTCATGCAACTGTCTGTGAGGTCGAATTAGATAGCGGCGGGTGGCTTTCGCTTCACGTGATTTTGCGTCGATCTATCGAAGGGCTTCTCAGCCTGACGTAGCTCGTGTGACACCCGGTGTCTGACCACTGAACTGATCCGGCCGGCCACTAGGAGTATTAAGATTAGCTGAATTGCTGCATTTGGCGAGGGTGTGCCGGAGTATATGCTCACGATCAATCAGTGACGATCTGAAAACGTGTAGTAAATGCATGGGGCCTGCACCAATCGAGACGTTGTCTGCCACCCACGTTCCCATCCACTAGTCGCATCAAGCATCGCATACATATGTGCCCAGGTTCATGCATCCACCTGCAACTTGCAAGCAACGCACGTACGTACGTACGTCAGGCCCCGCACGTCACCACCGTGACGCCCCAATTGTTACGTCGGCAGCTGCATATTTTTTGTATCGTCGTAAATATAATTCTATATGATTGCTGTGTCTTGAGAAAGGGGCAAATAATTGTGTTTGTCAGCTGGCTTTTGGAGACAGGTCAATTCTCCGTGTATCGGGTGATGCTATTCTATTCAGGTGAGACTTTTGATCAGGTGAATGGGTGCGTGTGGTCTGCAGAGGCTTACGGGAAACGATACGATCGATGCGAGTGGGATGGAGGAGGTCGTCGACATGGATGGATGCACCGCATGGTTTCACACCGCCCACCTCGAAGTCCCGTAGACACCAAGGCCGTCGCTGGCACTTTTCCATCTCGTCCTTGCTCTGTCTGCAAGACAATACACACGAGCTGCCAGCGCGGATTCGCCGGATCATGCTGGGCAGATGGATCACCGTGAGTGGTGCCCAAGCGCAGCGGTGAGAAAGGCGCAAGCGCTGGAACTCGATCTTCTCGCCGTCACATGCTCCCTTCCTTCGGAAATACTGTCATTGAAGTGTATGTATTTAGATGTATTTTAGTTCTAAATATATTGAATTTTATTTATTTGTGCGACAAGTATTTTCGGATGGAGGGAGTAGTATACTATTTCAATCTCTACTACTTAAAAAAGGAACGTAAGGTTTTCATTTCACCTCTCTTCCCACCACCCCTTTGTCCATCCTTCCATGTATATAATAATCAATCACCTTAATTTACTTATCTTCTGAACCAATTACACTTTAATTTACTAACCAAATTTCGAATCAAAATATAAGGTAATTCACGAGCAGAATTTGATGAACATTTATTTACGTAATCGGATTATTATTGATAGGTAAAAACATGCTAACGTACTAGAATATTTGTATCCCGTTGTAACGCGCGGGCATTGGCGCAGTACCGGGAGTACTTTCGAGTACTTGCCCCTTTGATTCTTATTAGCCGTTCGATCTGATGGGGGATTAAAAATGAATAAACCTAATTAGTTTCATCCAAGAGCGGCATAATGGTCTAGGGTAAAATATTGTGGTTTCAACAGATCACGTCCATGACTAGAACCATGTCTAGTCGATCCAGGAGGTCAAGTCCTCGTTCTCGTCCTCTTCCTTCTGTCCGACGAGCCCGGCAAGAGGAACCAATTCACCATCATCGGCGTCCTCCTCCTCCTCCCCTTCACTATAAAAAACGTGCCCGGAGGCAAGAAGAAGAATAAGGTGTCAGTGTCACATCTGCGGCGGCAGTGTCGGCAGCGACGCTATAGGAACTCACCCCCAGCCGATCTCATCACTTCCGGACTTACATCCTAAGGTATGAATCGCCCGAATCTCAACTTACTTGAATTCATAGCCTGCACTTTCTACTTAGATTTGTTTAGTCATCATCGATTTAGGTTTCCCTAGTGCATGCAATTCAATTTAGAATTTTTCATTATCCATGGTCACTTCACTAGTTTATGGGGGACCCAGTTTATGGACGTTAAAGATCGCTTGCCATAACTTGTACAAGGAGCGAAGTTTAAAATTCCACGCAAGATTTCATACTGGTTTTGCATGCATTTTTTTGTCATTTCAGATTTTTATTCATCTAAATGGTGATGCAGGAAGACATGGCGGATGTAAGTCATGAGTCAATGCCGGAGTACTATCATATTGCCAACAAGATGTTTAATAGTGAGGATGAAGGTTATAAATTCTATAACAAATATCGTCTTGAGAAAGGTTTTAGTGTCCGAAGAAGCTATGTCGAGTGGGATGGATCCAACTGCCATATAATTTTAAGGAAATTTGTGTGTAGTCGTGTAGGGATTCGTGTAGGGATTGGTGAAGAGAAGCACATGAAGAGGAAGATGGAAGATAGAAAGAGGAGGCCATGGAGTATAACTCGTGTAGGGTGTAAATCTAAATTGGTGATTGCAAGACAGGAGGAAACATATCAGTGGTTTGTGCAGGATTTCATCGATGAACACAACCATCCTCTAGCCCCACGGGATCTGTCGTGTCTTTTGCGTTCACATAGAAGAATTAGCGATGAGCAGAAAGCGGACATTGCATACATGGAAAAATCAGGGATCAGGAAACACCATATTATGGATATTTTGTGCATGCAATACGGTGGATATGATGAGGTTGGATGCACAAGAGGGACATTTGCAATTTCTGCCGTGCTAACAAGCAGGAATCAATCGCTTCCGGGGATGCTCAAACGGTGATCAATCACATGGTGGCGCGGCGAGAGCGAGATTCATATTTCTTTCTTCAAGTACTTGGTTGATGAAGTTGGCCATCTGAAAGGACTGTTCTGGTGTGATAGTCAATCCCGACTTGACTATGAGGCTTTCAGAGACGTTATTGTTTTGGATAGCACATATAGAACCAATAAGTACAATATGCCATTTGTGCCATTTGTTGGGTTGAATCACCACCGCAACACTGCTATTTTTGCATGTGGTATTATTTCTCATGAAACAAGCAAGGCATATGAGTGGATGTTACTGACCTTTTCTGATGCTATGGGATGGAAGCATCCTATATATGTGATCGCAGATGGCGACCTTGCAATGCAGAGAGCAATCATGGTGGTGTGGCCTGACTCAAACCATATGCTATGTATATGGCACATTCATCAGAACATTGTACGTCATCTGTATGATGACGCGGTAAAGGAGGAATTCTGATCTTTAATATAAGATACATCTTCCATTGAAGAGCATGAGCAAAAATGGTCACAATTCTTACAACGGAGTAAAGTAACAAGTGAGGAGTCCTGGCTGCATCAAATGTATAAGATGAGAAAACTGTGGTGTGCTCCATATCTTAGGGGGTGTTGTTTCCTAGAATTGAGCAACAATCAACAAAGTGAGAGTTTAAACTCAGTGCTACATACGCATCTTGAGGCTAAGATGGCGTTGTTTCAAATTCTAAAGCACTATGAGCGTTGCCTTGCGTCGCGACGCTTGAATGAGGCTCTCCAAGACATCGAGGTCTTGCAGTTTGTTCCGTTGATAGAGGAAAATGCTTCAAGTCTTGAGAAACACGCTGCCAAAGTTTTCACTCCTGCTATGTTTAAGTTGGTCTTATGGAGCATAAATGCTGTAAGCAAATGTGAGGTCAAAGAGGTACTTGATGCAGCAGAAGTGACCACATACGTTGTGTGTAAGAAGGAAAGGATGGATAAAAAGATCAAAGTGTGCACGGAATCGAAGGAAGGTCTGCTTCACAGGATCAGTTGTTCTTGCCGCAAATTGGAATGCGCAGGCACACCATGTTCCCACATATTTTACATATTGGGAATTTTACAAGAAGAAACACTGCCCAGGTATTATGTTCCCACTAGGTGGACAATGAGTGCAAAATGTCCATTCACACCGACCAGAAAGAGAGAGATGTATGAATACTCTGCAACCTTGTAAAGGTACCGTAATTATGGAATTTTAGTCACGCAACATGTTTCAAGGCATGCCACTCCGATGAGGCATTTCAGCATCTAAAGAGGGTTTTGGAAGGACAAGATGTTTGCAAGGGATCAACTATTGAACAAGCTGACAGCAAGGGATCAACTATTGAATAAGCTGACACCAAGGGATCAACTAATGCTCAGAGTAACAACATTAGGTTTGGCCTGTTGATGCCACAATCGGCTAACCTTGATGGTGAAGGTTTTGATAAGTTTCTGGATCCCGTGCATGTGCCAGGACGAGGTGCTCCGAAGAAAAGGCTACAGGCAAAGATGAAGAAAACAACGTCACAGGGTAGATGTGGCTATTTTCATGTGCCAGATGGTCACAATCTACATACGTGCACCAAATTGTTTGAGGTACCTAATATGTCGTAATTTAATGTTTGCATTTGTCCAAATATATTCCATGACATTAATTATATCCTTCCGTGTAGGATCTCGAAGCAAAACTCTGATAGCTACAACATTGTGTGCACAGTTGGAAAGCAAGTATGTCGACGATGAACCTGATGTTGCTGTGTGCATTGTTGTCTATGTCTAGTACCGTGTGACCTTGTCTCTAAAATATACTTCATTGTGTCAGCTGGTCAGTGACTTCCTCATAATTATTTGTATGTATGACTCAACTATTTTGGTGGTCCACTCCCTTGTAACAGTATGACTTTGGGATATTTGGTTTGCATTTTCAATGCGACTTTTTGATGTGCAACTTCAAGAATCATGGTTTCTTCGTGGCCAGCGTGTAGCTTATGTATTTTGCATGAGAAAATTTGGAAATAGATGTTAGTGGACGAATTAAATTTCGCTCGCGGAAGAAAATATAGGCTGATAAATCTGAAAAATACATCAGTCATCCATGCTCTCCAGTTCAAGAATACACACGATGAATACATACTTTATTGCATATGATGAATCAGATTCATCCTGCATATCCTCCAACTAGAGTGCAAGGAAAACCCATGCTTGTAACAATCTAATAGATGAAGGTATATAAGCAGGTACTCCCTCCATTTTTATATACAAGGCCACTATGGAATATACATTTTGCATCTATACAAGGCCACCAACAGTAATCGAGGCAAAGTTAATGATATTTTCTCGTACTAACAACCTGTTTAATACTTGCATGCATGTAGTCATAATGACAGTCAGCTACTTTCTCCAGTCAGTTTCTTTGCATGCATGTGGAGTATTAATGATCCCAGTAAACAAGAAGAAAAGTTGACTTGTAAAGCAGGCATTAAATTTTACATTGGTA
>NC_041381.1:552825651-552868323 GCF_002162155.2 Triticum dicoccoides
CTGGCACGAGATCGTCGCGACGTGGGCTGGCCGGCGCTGCATTTCTTGTGGGTCGGGCTTTGGGGTGGAGGCAGGGCCGATGTAGGAAACTTAGCTTTGGGGGAGGAGGCAGGACCGATATAGGAAACTTGCATGCATGCATGGCATCGGTAATCACGCCTACACGAACAAAGTCCACACCCCACCATGGATCATGCGGGGATATCGGACTCGGGCCCGACAGGCGTAGACGTGTTGGGCCCGCACCGATTAGTTCGGTCGGCCTGTCTCCAAGTGACGACGTGCGCGTGTGCGACGGCCCTTCCACATGCTCTTTGGCGGGGATCCGCCTACGCTTCGATGCGCCCTGACACCGCACTGATCCCGGAGCAGATCTCGCCAGTTCTGAGTGCACGGATCCCAAGGATGATTCGCCAGCACTTTTGTCTGCTAGTGTCACATAAAATGTCCGTTTAGTTTATTTCACGCACCATTTTGCACCAATTTTTTCAGTCGCAGTTGTACATGATCCCGCAACACCTGGCGCGCGGTCTTTTGTGGTGTACACATCGACAACCACGTAGCATGAATGGAAATAAATATTCTGAAGTGTCCGCACATTTTTTACACAAAAGGCCTGCTCACAAAAAACTACTCCCCTCGTTCCTAGATATAAGGCTTTTCTAGAGATTTCATTATAAACTACATACAAAGCAAAATGAATGAATCTACACTCTAATAAACGTCTATATACATCCGTATGTGGTTCATATTGAAATATCTTAAAGGACATATATTTACAAATGGAGGGAGTATACGGTTGGATATAAACACATGCATGTCGCGTCAGAAATGGAAATTACATTCTAGCAAAAATATTGTTAAAAGACCTCCATCGTGAATGAATTGTTTCATAACTGCAAACATTCGTAAAAAAATCAAAAATGTTGTCTCAAGCTTAAACCATTTCAAATAACATTAACCCTCGTACGGAAGCTTGTCTCCGGTGCCAAAATCCAGTGACTTCTTCGTATTGGTCGTTGGAGTTTGCATCGGGCTTGGCGACGACCCACCTTCTCCCATATTTTTACACGGTACATCGATGTAACCTAAGGAGTCCAGCTGTCCCTCTACCTCAAGCTCTCTAGCCAGACCCTCCGCGTCCTCCATATCTCTGATGCGCAGTTCCTGTCAAAAATGATACGAACGTATTAGGACAAACTTAAGGATGATGAAGCCGTAAAATTGAGGTAACATGAAGAATAGGAACCTCTGAATCCATGTCCGAACACTCATAATCATCTTTTGGTGGACGATTATACACCAAATGCAAATGACATGTCTTGCTGCCGTTCTGAAGAGAAATCATCTTTGCAAAATCACCTGCTCCTGAAATCAGGAACATTCCTTCTGGTAGTTTGCACGCATACTCAGGTAAGAAGTGGTACAAATCTGAATCCTTTTTATAACCAAATCCAGCCATTTCTTTCATGAGAAAAGTGTAGTCCAATACGCCTGGTTAAACAATCTCATCTCGATGGGTCTTTCCTCATAGTATCCTGACGGGACATGCGAAAGCTCATAATCCCTGTAAATGAGAAATTCCATTAGTAACACCTACATGCGAGTATCTCACCTCAGACTTAATGCATTGCAATCACCAAAGTGCCATACATAATTTCGGATGTGCGTAGCAACATCGCGACAAAGTTACCTTATTATATGGGATGGAATCTTCACCTGTGGTGATTCGGTATTGTTTCTTCTCTGGATGTTTAGCCTACATATGAATCGCCAACAGAGAGTTACACACAAATTAAAAATGCTCATACAAAAGCTGGATGTGCATGTTTACCATGGGTGCGAGGTACTTACAGGGGGGATAATTGAAGACCTATTCTTCGAGTGAAGTACTGTAGCATTCAATGGGTGACACCGATATCGCTAGGCCTTTAGTGTTTGGGGATTGTGCCGCGTTATGCTGCTTGGCCTGCATATGAATAGCTTACACAAAGTTACCCACAAATAAAAACTATCCATACAGAATCTCGGTCGTGACTGAATAACATCATTGCAACGACTAACAGGGGGAGAACTGAAGACATGCTCTTGAGGTCCATTACATTGAACGTGGGACTGTGACATCGCACGGTCTTCAAGTATCTTTCTTTCCATCATGACCTGCTCCATCATAGCCTTGTAGTCCATTTCCTTTCACTCCTGTTGTAGCCTAATGTCCATATTGGCACGTGCCTGCAACACATTGGCGTCCATGTTGACACACTCGGTCTGTATAAGGCCTTCGACAACCTTCCGGTCCTTTTGCAATGTAAGCTCCATCTCCTTGTACGCAAGATGGAATTTCTTTTCCATGTCCTCGCAGTCGTGCTGAAACTTTTTTTCCATCTCTTCACGCATCTGCTTAATTTCTTGAGACATATCAGCACACTCATCTTTAAGCATCCTGTCGACACATATGCACGTTCTTGTTTGAGTGTCATGTCCATCTCATCATGTTCGTGCTGGACCTTCACGTTGATCTCCCAGCAGGCTTCACGCAACAACCTGTCGTACTCCACATGGTTCTCATGCACGTGTGAATCCATGGCGCCTACAACACCAGACAGTAGAATGCAATTAATGAGATCCAAATTGTCAAAATATACTGATTCTCACTACAACATATACCTCGTAATATAGAATAGCATAGTATGTGAGACAAACTGAGTGCTGAATTTCCACCAAAAGTTGTAATCTCCTAAAATTCGTATTCCTAATTTGCTAGGAACAACCTCATCGAAATTAGTCCTAATAATCCAGCAACTCCTTCAACATTACCTCCTTTACTATAGTATCAAGAACAATTGTGTACGGCACATCTAAGTGGCTAAATCAAACATCATCCAAATCATTCCTACTAATGCAACATAGTGTAAAGGTCTAGTAAAGTAACTCCACCAACAAAAAATATATATCCATAACCAGATCGTATGATCAGTTACCCCTAACAACCAATCGCAAAGCCCTTGCATAAAATTCTTCACTCCAACCTCATGCAAATCATTCATAGTAATCCAGTATAGCTCAAAGGGCTAGAAAATTAGCTCCACCGAGATAATATATCCGTAACCAGATCATATTTTCAACTAATCACATATAATCTCATAACATCCTTTACTCCAAGTAAAGACAATCACACACACAATTGCATGAAAAGAGTACCTCAACGAAAAACAAATCCCCCAGGAGCAAATACAAAAGATCTTGCACACAATATGGCATCTCTAATCTCATCACAACTGCCTTCTTGGTCCAATCAACAGAAAAAAGTATGAACGCTTCAAGAAATGGGAGGAGACGTGGAGGATGATACCTTTTTCTTTTTTACTCCGGCATCGGCATGGGCATCTGCAGAGCAATGGCGCGACTCCCGGCGACGGATACCTCAGGAGATCAAAACTTGATGGGGTGGTTAAGATAGGAGCGATATGCGAAAAAAGATGGGAGGGATATGCGGTACAATGGAAGGGTACATATCTGTGATGGGAGGGATATGCCGTATGATGGGAGGGATATGCCGTATGATGGGAGGGATATGCAGATCAATTATATGTTTCCATGTAATGCTCATGGATGGAACAATACCCGTCCGTGATTTTAGTGTCAATTAGTCAGTGCGAAGATTTGTTAGTTAGCGTATTTAGAGGGAGCATGATCCTTTGGTGCTGGTGTTAGGGTTTGATGGCCCAGCGGACGAGCGAATATTTTTAACAATAAACATCCCTAGTTCTTCTCTTACCCAAAGGATTAGGGCCACCGTCTATCATTGCCGCCTCTCCTGACACCAAATCAACCACGTCGTCGTCGAGCTCGATTAGGTGTGCGCTGAGGGGCTGATCAGTTGATGTGCCCCTGATCCCTTGCCCTGACTATGGCGAAACAGTGAGATTCTATCTCTCCGGTACCGAAGGGCACGATGGCTAGGTGTTCTACAAGTGCAAGCACCACAATGTACAATCTCTTCATACTTTGCATTGAAATTTACTGCATGAGTATTTTTTCTACTTTTTCAATAGTGCTGGTTTGATTTGTGTTCACTTGATTCATACGATTCATGTGATTTTTGGTGCTGGGAACTAGAGTTCGTGGATCATCTTGTTGGTACAAGTGTCCTTGTTGGTGCTTATGCCATTGATGCAATTGCTGTGGCACAGGATAGAAGGGAAGAGCTACAAGGCACAAAAAACAGTGGGGAAAGAATGCATGTACCAATTGTTAGGACTAGGGAGAAAAAATGTTTTCATGCTGAAGTTGTTGACGGCTAGTGTAATGGTGTAGTGTGTGATGTTGATAGTGAAGAAATAATCTATTTGTGATTGTATGGAGGCGATTATGATGGTCACCTATATTAATAGCTTAATTAGAAGAGGTGTTCTAACATGCTACCTCTTGCACCCCCCTCTTTTAACATGACAGGTAAGAGTAATAAATAAATCTGACACGATGATTGCATTAAATAGTTGTTTTGATTAATTATTACCTTCTTAACTATTATGTGAAAACAGGGGGTAAGACGGAGCATGTTAAAATTGCTAAAAAAAGAATGACTAAACCGAGTTCCAGTGAAGGCAATCGAATGGAAAAAACGTAAACAACCATTTAAAGTCTCGCCCACTTTCTTGTGCACAAACACAAGAGTACCATGAAATAAAAATAAAGTACCTCACTACAGCAATGACTTAAAAAACCCTTAATTTATTTTCGCACACTATGTATTGCCAAAACTACTCGAGAGGCACATCAACAACATGGGAAACAAACAGATAAATCCCATGATCTCCCAGGTACAGCAACATCAGCACCTTGTGTCCTAATAGCAAGACTTTTTCCTTCTTCATGAACTCGTTCCATTTGTTGACGCAGAAACGATCGTAAATATCAGAAATGGTGTATGTACTTGACACAATAGTGTGTCGATGACAAACAACGGTTATGGCACCATATTCATCCATGTCTTCGGGGACAACACAATGAGGCAGTTTCTGTTTGAACAACATATTTGTTACGTCAACGCATCTCAACTTATTGTTATGTAGTAAAGTAAGAACAATTAATTTGGAACAAAGCTAAAAATATAGTCAAATTACAGAAAGTTAAGGAAGAACAGAAAGATGGTTACCGAGAAGTTCTTGTTGCAATCTGACCATGTCAAGGTATGGAGGAATCCATATGCTCTTCATTGATCATAGTTTCCAGCATCATGACGCTCCACTATTTTGTCAAGGTTCATCACTTGGTGTATGACATACTCCATCATTCTCCAGTTGAAGTTTGTCCCCTCAGTTACAATGACATTGTCAATAATATCTCTTTTCTCATTCGACAATTGTTAGTATGCTACAATATAATAGCACATAAAATTTAATTTATAACATATGGTATATGATAAAGTTAGAGTAATAAAACTTGCACAAGCAAAAAGGTATTTTACTTGGATGTATGATAGGCAAATTCCCAGTTGTCACAATGCTACTTGGTACTTCTGAGTTGTCAGTACTGAACGTAATCTCCTGACCCACATATAAAGTGTAAACTCTAACAAATTCCTTCCAAGAATCTCTAGAAATGTATGTCAACTCATTTTCGTTGGTAATCTCACATGGGAATTAAAACCCTTCATTGGTACTGAAACTTGCTTCATTTCCCATATTTTCCCAAGGGCACTCTGAATTTCTGCATGAAATTGTATCTGCTATAATAGGGGATTACCTGAGTAGCATATGTACGACTGTTAATAAATATGAACTGCTTGTTAATCTAAAGAGTTTGTCTAATCAGAGATGACTAGCATAGTAGTTCACTAGTTCTTAAAAGTAATATCATATAACCCCATAGAAGATTTAAATTTACATGCACGTACAAAAAACCATTTGATCATCTAAGAAATCAACATGCAATATATCTCTTTTTGCAGTAAACATTACAAAAAACTGACTGAGTACAATATTTGTTTGATATTACTACCTCCGTATAAAAATTTGTGGACGAAGAATTGTACATATGGATGTATCTATCAAGAAAACGTGACTAGATACGTGTGTATCTACATGAATCTAACACATTAATTTTGGATTGGACGGACTACTAAATTTCTCATGATATTTGCTACGAGACATATCAACTGGATCTTACTGTTTTGTTTGCAAACCCCGCACGTAGGGTGACTGTACAAAACTCCCTCATCCGATGCTCACCGGGGCACACACCCTTGTTATCCAAACAAATGCCACACTACGAATCGAGATCAATCACATTACCAATACAGTCTTAAAGATTAGTGCTAACAGTTGAATTCAGATCTGATAGATTCTATAGTGCAAATACGTACCGCGCTGATCTCCTTAACCATTTTCTCTAGAGAGAGGGACGCGATGAGTAGGTGGCGAAAAGAGAAGTCACTTCCGACCCTTAGCTTATGATGGCAGCGGCGGTTGCCGGAGATTTCAAAAATGTGCGTAAGCCCGGCGTCTCCGATCTTATATTGGAGCGGACGTGGAGGTGGTAGGAGGCCCCGATGCCACATGTGGTTATGAGGGATGCAGTGCAATCACGGGATTTCGGGAGAGGTGGCATGCTTGAGTTATGGGATCTTTTAACACATATCAGCAAGATTGAAAAAAACCATTATGTTGTGATAAAAAATACATTTCATAATGGCTGAACTAGGTTTTTGGTTCCAAACAAGTATGAATGATATATAATTCCAAATTTGACCTTGTCCACTTTCCAAATATCTTTCACAACACTACATGTCATGACCAATGCAAGCAAACATGCAAAATGGTTTTTAGTTTAGCGAAGTTTTCCATTTTCTAGAAATTTTTTGGACGAAAATGCCCGAATGTGGCCGCACGTGACAACACTTGCAATCATTGACGAAAATGGTTCAAACTAGGCATGGAAGCCTACAATGGCCATGAATTTTTGCCCCAAAAACGTTGGGTTAACTTAAGATATGTGAAGAAACCATCGAGTGTTTTCGGAGGGTGCCAGGCTAGCTAGCCCGGAAGGGTGAGTCTGGGAGCAGCTTCATGTTAACACCACATACAAATGATTCCAACTTTTTTTCATGGCCTCCCACGATAAATCAAGCAAACGTGCAAAAATGCTTTTCAGTTTCAACAACTTTTCCATGTATTGGGATTTTTTTATCAAAAATTCCTGAAAATTGGCCCCATGTGACCTTAGTTGCAAACTTTACTTACAATGCTTCAAACTTGGCATGGAGGACTAACATGACCATGAGTTTTTACCCAAAAAAATTGTGTTGATTTAAGAAAGGAAGAAAACAACATGTGTCCTCTCTGAGGATGCCATGTTAGCCCAAGGAAGTGCGCGTATTGGAGCACCTCCGTGTTTACAATATCCACAAATGATGCCAACTTTATTTCATGATCTCCCATGAGAAAATCAAGAATGCATTCACAATGGTTTTTAATTTGGCCAACATTTATAATCCTTCTATAATTTCAAAGCGGAAAAGAAACATCGCCTGCATGGTGTACCCCCCTAGACACCCATCAAAAGCAGGTGGCACATGATGCATTACACTTTGTTTGTCTTATGGTGGACCTAGTTGACACACCAAGCCTAGTTGGATCATTGGCCTACACCGGATTCCATGTCGTATAAAAGCTCAGGTACATCACCTGCTCCCGTCTAGAACCTTTGAGCTACACTGTTCAATTTGTGAAGCAAGTACAACATGAAATATGTGAAATTCCCCCAAGCTTTTAAAGTGCATTTAATGACAAAATCAAGAAAGCATGCAAAAATGCTATTTAGTTACAGAAAATTACCATGTACGGCAATTTTTCCGGTAAAAAATAGTCGAAATCTGGCCTCACGTGACAAAACTTAAAAACATTACAAAAAATGGTTCAAACATGGCATGGAGGCCTAACATGGCCTTGAATAGTCACCCCAAAAAGTTGGGTTGATTTCAGACAGGTCAGGATAGTAGCATCTACTGTCAGAGGGTTCGAGGCTCGGCAGGAAGGGCGCGTGTCGGGGGACCTCCATGTTCACACCATCTTCAAATTATGTAAAATTTATTTCATGGCCTCCCATGACCAAATGAAGCATGCATTCATAATGGTTGTAAGTTTCCACTAGATTTTCAATTTTCTTAAAAAATTTCGGTCATAAATGCCCAAAAATGGCCGCAATTGCCAAAACATGCAAATTTTTCTAAAACTCATTTAATGTTGCCTATAATGTGACCTTTTTCATTGCATGTCATAAGTTGTGTTCATTACACATGAAGCATGATCTACTTGGTTCGTACATTCGACAGTGTAGCACGAAGGTTCTGGATGGAGGCAGTGGGTGTACCACATCGACTCCATGGATGGAATCCAGTTTGAACCAAAGTTCCCCCCTGGTATGGTGTGTCAATTAGGTACACCCTAAGGCAAAGAAGCTTGAAGGCATCATGTCCTACCCCTTTCGACGGATGTCTAGGGGGGTAGACCATCTGGGAGATGTTTATAGGGTTTTTTCATTCAAAAATGATAGAAACATGAAAATGATGCGTAAACTTGAAAGCACTGTGCATACATGCTTGATTTGGTCATGGGATGGCATGAAAAGAACTTGGAATCCTATGTATATGGTGTATTGAAGGAGGTGGCCCGAGACAGGCCCTTCCGGGCTAGCCTTGCACCCTCTGAAAGAACATGTTTGTTTATTGACCTATATTAAATGACCCCTAGCTTTGTAGGGTTACAGTCCATGGCCATGTTATGGATACATGCCAAGTTTGAACCATTTTGAGCTAATTTTGCATCTTTTTTAACGTGCGGCCACTTTTCGAGCAATTTTGGTAATTGTTTTTAAAGAAAATGGAATTGTTGTCAAAACTGACAAGCATTTTTCCTGGCAGCTTGTTTTGCTCATGGGATTTCATGGGAAATAGTAGAGATCATTTGTAGATGGTCTAAACATGGAGGTGCCCCTAGACACGCCCTTCCGGGCTTGATTGGCACTCTCCAAAATCACATGCTGGTTTGTTGACCTACCTGAAATCAACCCAACTTTGTAGGGTTGCAAGGCATGGCCATTTTTGGGATACATTCAAGTTTCAACCTTTTTTAGCAATGTGCAAGTTTTGTCATGTGCGGCCAGTTTTCGGGCATTTTCAGAACAAACAACATATGTTACCACTTAAAAGTTGTATTCCTTTCTCAATGATATATTTTTTCTTCGGAATATTAGATGCTAATGTTTCAAACTCCCATAACTCACACCACCCAGAGCTCCTGAAATCCCATGATTACATCTCCTCCCTCATAACCACCCGCGGAATCCAGGCCACCAACCACCTCCCACGACCACTGCAAGATCAGATTTGAGCCGTCGGCCACCGCCCACAGGGAATGTCACCTGAGGGGTCGGACGGTAGTGCTGCTATCGCCGCCTCCTACTCTCATCAATGCGCTGCCGCTCTTGTTGCTGCCGTCGAGCGCTGCTACCTCTTGAGCATGCGTTGGTTTTTCCCTTGAAGAGGAAAGGGTGATGCAGCAAAGTAGTGTAAGTATTTCCCTCAGTTTTTGACAACCAAGGTATCAATCCAGTAGGAGGCTCCTCACAAGTCCCTCGTACCTACACAAACAAACAAGAACCTCACAACCAATGCGATAAAGGGGTTGTAAATCCCTTCACGGTAACTTGCGAAAGTGAGATCTGATAGAGATAATAAAAAAGATAAATATTTTTGGTATTTTTATGATATAGATTGGAAACTAAAAGATGCAAATAAAAGTAGATTGAAAGCTTATATGATAAAAGATAGACCCAGGGCCATAGGTTTCACTAGTGGCTTCTCTCAAGATAGCATAAGTATTATGATGGGTGAACAAATTACTGTCGAGCAATTGATAGAAAAGCGCATAGTTATGAGATTATCTAGGCATGATCATGTATATAGGCATCACGTCCGCAACAAGTAGATCGAAATGATTCTGCATCTACTACTATTACTCCACACATCGACCGACTCCTGCCTGCATCTCGAGTATTAAGTTCATGAAGAACAGAGTAACACATTAAGAAAGATGACATGATGTAGAGGGATAAACTCAAGCAATATGATATAAACCCCATCTTTTTATCCTCGATGGAAACAATACAATACGTGCCTTGCTGCCCCTACTATCACTGGGAAAGGACACCACAAGATTGAACCCAAAGCTAAGCACTTCTCCTATTGCAAGAAACATCAATCTAGTAGGCCAAACCAAACTGATAATTCGAAGAGACTTGCAAACATAACCAATCACACATAAAAGAATTTAGAAAAGATTCAATTATTTCTCATAGATAAACTTGATCATAAACTCACAATTCATCAGATCTCGACAAACACACCACAAAAAGAGTTACATCGTATAGATCTCCAAGAAGATCGAGGAGAACATCGTATTGAGATTCAAAGAGAAAGAAGAAGCCATCTAGCTAATAACTATGGACCCGAAGGTCTGTGGTAAACTACTCACAACTCATCGGAGAGGCCTTGGAGATGATGTAGAGGCCCTCCATGGTCGATTCCCCCTCCGGTGGAACACCATCGAAGGCTTCAAGATGGGATCTCGCGGATACAGAAGGTTGCGGCGGTGGAAATAGTTTCTCGTGGTGCCGCGTTTTCAGGGTACGTAGATATATATAGGAGGAAGAAGTATGTCGGTGGAACCACGAGGGGCCCACGAGGCAGGGGGCGCGCCGGCCACCCTCATGGCCACCTCGGCTGCTTCTTGACGCCCACTCCAAGTCTCCTGGATTGCATTTGTTCCAAAAAGATCGCTCCCGAAGGTTTCATTCCGTTTGGACTCCGTTTGATATTCCTTTCTTTGATATACTGAAATAGGCACAAAAAAACAGCAATTCGGGCTGGGCCTCCGGTTAGTAGGTTAGTCCCAAAAATGATATAAAAGTGTAAAGTAAAGCCCATAAACATCCAAAACAGGTAATATAATAGCATGGAACAATCAAAAATTATAGATACGTTGGAGACGTATCAAGCATCCCCAAGCTTAATTCCTGCTCGTGCTCGAGTAGGTAAATGATAAAAACAGAATTTTTGATGTGGAATGCGACCTAGCATATTTCTCAATGAAATTTTCTTTATTGTGGCATGAATGTTCAGATCCAAATGATTCAAAATAAAAGTTCATATTGACATAAAAGTAATAATACTTCAAGCATACTAACCAAGCAATCATGTCTTCTCAAAATAACATGGCTAAAGAAAGTTATTCCCTACAAAATCATATAGTTTGGTCATGCTCCATTTTCGTCACACAAGAATGCTCTCATGTTGCACAACTCCAATGACAAGCCAAGCAATTGTTTCATACTTTAGTAATCTCAAACTTTTTTCAACTTTCACGCAATACATGAGCGTGAGCCATGGATATATTACTATGGGTGGAATAGAATATGATGATGGGGATTGTGTGGAGAAGACAAAAAAGGAGAAAGTCTCACATTAACGCGGCTAATCAATGGGCTAGGGATATGCCCATCAATTGATGTCAATGCAAGGAGTAGGGATTGCCATGCAACGGATGCACTAGAGCTATAAATGTATGAAAGCTCAACAAAAGAAACTAAGTGGGTGTGCATCCAACTTGCTTGCTCACGAAGACCTATGGCATTTGAGGAAGCCCATCATTGGAATATACAAGCCAAGTTCTATAATGAAAAATTCCCACTAGTATATGAAAGTGATACCATAAGAGACTCTCTATATGAAGAGCATGGTGCTACTTTGAAGCACAAGTGTGGAAAAGGATAGTAACATTGTCCCCTTTTTTATTTTCTTCTTTTTTTTTCCTTTTTCTTTTTTTGGGCCTTTTTTTTCTTTGGCCTTTTTTTCTTTGGCTTTTTTTTCTTTTTGGCCTTTCTTTTTTTATAAGGGACGATGCTCTAATAATGATGATCATAACACTTCTATTTATTTAGAACTCATGAGTTACAACTCAAAACTTAGAACAAGATATGACTCTATATGAATTCCTCCAATGGTGTACCGGGATGGGCAATGAATCAAGAGTGACATGTATGAAAAATTATGCAAGGTGGCTTGGCCACAAATACGATGTCAACTACATGATCATGCAAGGCAATACGACAATAATGATGCGTGTCATGATAAACGGAACGGTGGAAAGTTGCATGGCAATATATCTCGGAATGGCTATGGAAATGCCATAATAGGTAGGTATGGTGGCTGTTTTGAGGAAGATATAAGGAGGTTTATGTGTGGTAGAGCGTATCGTATCACGGGGTTTGGATGCACCAGCGAAGTTTGCACCAACTCTCAAGGTGAGAAAGGGCAATGCACGGTACTGAAGAGGCTAGCAATGATGGAAGGGTAAGAGTGCGTATAATCCATGGACTCAACATTAGTCATAAAGAACTCACATACTTATTGCAAAAATCTACAAGTAATCAAAAACCAAGCACTACGCGCATGCTCCTAGGGGGATAGATTGGTAGGAAAAGACCATCACTCGTCCCCGACCGCCACTCATAAGGATGACAATGTAAGAACACCTCATGTTTCAAATTTGATACACAATGGTTACCATACGTGCATGCTACGGGACTTGCAAACTCCAACACAAGTATTTCTCAAATTCACAATTACACAAGTAGCATGACTCTAATATCACCTCCTCGATATCTCAGAACAACTATCAAGCATCAAATTGATCATAGCATCCAATTCACTTCCTATGGTAGTTTTTATTATACCCAACTTGGATGCTCATCATTCTAGGACCAATTTTATAACCATAGCAAATACCATGCTGTTCAAAAAGACTCTCTAAATAATATAAGTTAAGCATGAGAGATAAATAATTTCTACAAAATAAAGCCACCGCCGTGCTCTAAAAATTATACGTGAAGCACTAGAGCAAAAACTATCTAGCTCAAAAGATATAAGTGAAGCACATAGAGTATTATAATAAATTCCAAATCAAGTGTGTCTCTCACAAAAGGTGTGTAAAGCAAGGATGATTGTGGTAAACTAAAAAGCAAAGACTCATATCATACAAGATGCTCCAGGAAAAACACATATCATGTGGCGAATAAAAATATTGCTCCAAGTAAAGTTACCGATAAATGAAGACGAAAGAGGGGATGCATTCCGGGGCATCCCCAAGCTTAGGATTTTGGTTGTCCTTGAATATCTTGGGGTGCCATGGGCATCCCCAAGCTTAGGCTCTTGCCACTCTTTATTGCATAGTCCATCAAATCTTTACCCAAAACTTGAAAACTTCACAACACAAAACTCAACAGGAAATCTCATAAGCTCGGTTAGTGCAAGAAAGAGAAACCACCACATAAGGTACTGTAATGAACTCATTCTGTATTTATATTGGTGTTAAACCTACTGTATTCCAACTTATCTATGGTTCATAACCCCGGATACTAGCCATAGACGCATCAAAATAAGCAAACAACTCACGAAAAATAGAATCTGTCAAAAACAGAACAGTCTGTAGCAATCTATAACTTTAAAATATTTCTGGAACTCTAAAAATCCTAAAAAATAGGAATTCCTAGGAAATTTGTCCATTGAACTACAGAAAAAAGAATCAATGCAAAATCACGTTTCTGTGATTTATTGAATTTGTTTTCGTGAGCGCAATATTTCTGTTTTTCAACAGAATCAAAATTAACTATCACCGTAGGTTATCCTACAGGTTTTACTTGGCAGAAACAATAATTAAAACATTAAACCACATTTAAACAGAGGCTAGATGAATTATTTATTACTAAACAGAAGCAAAAATCAAGAAACAAAAATAAAATTGGGTTGCCTCCCAACAAGCGCTATCGTTTAACGCCCCTAGCTAGGCATAAAAGTGAGAATAGATCTAAGTATTGACATCTTTGGCATTCAATTCATAAGTGGCATGCATGATAGATTCATAAGGTAATTTGACTTTCTTTCTTGTAAAGTGTTCCATGCCTTTCCTTAATGGAAACTGGAATCTAATATTCCCTTCCTTCATATCAATAATTGCACCAATTGTTCTAAGGAAAGGTCTACCAAGAATAATAGGACATGAAAGATTGCAATCTATATCAAGAACGATAAAATCTATGGGCACATAATTCCTATTTGCAACAATAAGAACATCATTGGTCCTTCCCATAGGTTTCTTAATGGTGGAATCCGCAAGGTGCAAGTTTAAAGAGCAATCATGAAAATCATGGAAACCTAGCACATCACATAAAGTTTTCGGAATCGTGGAAACACTAGCACCCAAATCACATAAAGCATAGCATTCATGATCTTTAATTTTAATTTTATTAGTAGGTTCTGTTGGAAATATGCCCTAGAGGCAATAATAAAAGGATTATTATTATATTTCTTTGTTCATGATAGTTGTCTTTTATTCATGCTATAATTGTATTATCCGGAAATCGTAATACACGTGTGAATACTTAGACCACAACATGTCCCTAGTGAGCCTCTAGTTGACTAGCTCGTTGATCAACAGATAGTCATGGTTTCCTGACTATGGACATTTGGATGTCGTTGATAACGGATCACATCATTGGGAGAATGATGTGTTGGACAAGACCCAATCCTAAGCATAGCACAAGATCGTATAGTTCGTTTTGCTAGAGCTTTTCCATTGTCAAGTATCTTTCCTTAGACCATGAGATCATGTAACCCCCGGATACCGTAGTAGTTCTTTGGGTGTACCAAACGTCACAACGTAACTGGGTGACTATAAAGGTGCACTACAGGTATCTCCGAAAGTGTCTGTTGGGTTGACACGGATCGAGACTGGGATTTGTCACTCCGTATTACGGAGAGGTATCATTGGGCCCACTCGGTAGTGCATCATCACAATGAGCTCAAAGTTACCAAGTGTCTGGTCACGGGATCATGCATTACGGCACGAGTAAAGTGACTTGCCGGCAACGAGATTGAACGAGGTATTGGGATACCGACGATCGAATCTCGGGCAAGTAACATACCGTATGACAAGGGAATAGTATACGGGGTTGCTTGAATCCTCGACATCGTGGTTCATCCGATGAGATCATCGAGGAGTATGTGGGAGCCAACATGGGTATCCAGATCCCGCTGTTGGTTATTGACCGGAGAGCAGTCTCGGTCATGTCTGCATGTCTCCCGAAGTAGTAGGGTCTACACACTTAAGGTTCGGTGACGCTAGGGTTGTATGAATATGAGTATGCAGTATACCGAAAGTTGTTCGGAGTCCCGGATGAGATCCCGGACGTCACGAGGAGTTCCAGAATGGTCCGGAGGTAAAGAATTGGATATA
This sequence comes from Triticum dicoccoides, assembly GCF_002162155.2. Classification (NCBI taxonomy): domain Eukaryota; kingdom Viridiplantae; phylum Streptophyta; class Magnoliopsida; order Poales; family Poaceae; genus Triticum; species Triticum dicoccoides. The sequence goes on from NC_041381.1 coordinate 552,841,005, forward strand.
GGAAGTGTTGTTTCGACCATCGGGAAAGTTTCGGGGTCACCCGGTATTGTACCGGGACCACCGGAAGGGTCCCGGGGGTCCACCGGGTGGGGCCACCTATCCCGGAGGGCCCCGTGGGCTGAAGTGGGAGGGGAACCAGCCCCTAGTGGGCTGGTGCGCCCCCCCTTGGCCCCCCTGCGCCTAGGGCTGAAAACCCTAGGGTGGGGGGCGCACCCCACTTGCCTTGGGGGGCACTCCACCCCCCTTGCCGCCGCCCCCCTTGGAGATCTGATCTCCAGGGCCTGCCCCCCTGGGGGCCTATATAAAGGAGGGGGGGAGGGAGGGCAGCCGCACCTAAGTCTTGGCGCCTCCCTCGCCCTGCTACACCTCTGCCTCCTCCCGCAGTTGCTTGGCGAAGCCCTGCCGGAGTCCCGCTGCATCCACCACCACGCCGTCGTGCTGCTGGATCTTCATCAACCTCTCCTTTCCCCTTGCTGGATCAAGACAGAGGAGATGTCACGCTGACCGTACGTGTGTTGAACGCGGAGGTGCGGTCCGTTCGGCGCTAGGATCTCCGGTGATAGGATCACGACGAGAACGACTACCTCAACCCCGTTCTCTTGAACGCTTCCGCACGCGATCTACAAGTGGTATGTAGATGCATCTCTCTCCTATCACTCGTTGCTTATATGAACTCATAGATGGATCTTGGTGAAACCGTAGGAAATTTTTTATTTTCTGCAATGTTCCCCAACGGGTTCCCACTCATCTTAAAGTTTTCTAGGTACAGAAACTTCCAATTCATGTTTTTCCTCATAAGATTGCATCAAAGCACCAACAATAAGTTTGGTACAAGCTCTATTTTGACTATAAGCATGTGGAGAATTCAACACGGATTGTAACAAGGAAATACAATCTATTAAAGTTATGACCTCTCCAATAGTGGGTTCAATGCTATGTAAAGTTTTGACCTCTCCAATTCCACTTTTACCAAATTGAGCATCAAGATCTAAAAACTCCGAATCATTGGGACGCCTTTTAACTAAAGTTGAGTCATCTCCAGTCCCATCATTATCAAGATTCATATTGAAAAACAAAGATTTAATAGGGGACACATCAATAACTTTTAGAACTTCATCATTATTTTAGTGGAAACTAGAAGAACACGCTCTTATAAAGCAATCTTTCTTAGCACGCATCCTAGCGGTTCTTTCTTTGCACCCATCAATGGAAATTCTCATGGCTTTGAGAGACTCATTGATATCATGCTTAGGTGGGATAGATCTAAGTTTCAAAGAATCAACATCAAGAGAGAGTCTATCAACGTTCCTAGCCAATTCATATCCTTTAAGCAATTTTTCTTCAAGCAAAGCATTGAAGTTCTTTTGAGAGATCATAAATTCTTTAAAAATATTCTCAAAATCAGAGGGCATATTATTAAAATTCCATAAGAGTTGTTGTAGGAATTACCATAATTATTAGAGGAATTACTAGGGAAAGGCCTAGGATTAAACTTTCCTCTATACACGTTGTTACCAAAATTATTCCTACCAACAAAATTCACATCCATAGATTCATTATTATTCCCAATCAAAGTAGACAAAGGCATATCATTAGGATCAATAGGAGCACTCTTAGTAGCAAACAATCTCATAAGTTCATCCATCTTTCCACTCAAAACATTATTTCTTCTATAGCATGAACTTTTTTACTAGTAGATCTTTCAGTGTGCCATTGAGAATAATTGACCATAATATTATCTAGGAGTTTAGTAGCTTCTCCTAAAGTGACTTCCATAAAATTGCCTCCCACGGACGAATCTAAAAGATTTCTAGAAGCAAAATTCAATCCGGCATAAATTTTTTGTATGATCATCCATAAATTCAAACCATGAGTAGGGATATCGCGAATCATTAATTTCATTCTTTCTCAAGATTGGGCAACATGCTCATGATCAAGTTGTTTAAAATTCATAATATCATTTCTAAGAGAGATAATCTTAGCGGGAGGAAAATACTTAGAGATAAAAGCATCTTTGCACTTATTCCATGAATCAATACTATTTTTAGGCAAAGACGAAAACCAAGTTTTAGCACAATCTCTAAGTGAAAGAGGAAATAACTTCAATTTAACGATATCATTATCCATATATTTCTTCTTTTGCATATCACACAAATCAAAAAAGTTGTTTAGATGAGTAGCGACATCTTCACTAGGAAGGCCGGAGAATTGATCTTTCATAACAAGATTCAACAAAGCAGCATTGATTTCACAAGATTCAACATCATTAAGAGGAGCAATCGGAGTGCTAAGGAAATCATTATTATTGTTATTGGAAAAGTCACATAATTTGGTATTATCTTGCGCCATCGTGACAAGCAATCGAACACACAAGCACACAAAAGGCAAGCGAAAGAGAAAGAGAAGGACGGGAAAGAGAGGGCGAATAAAACGGCAAGGATGAAGTGGGGGAGAGGAAAATGAGAGGCAAATGGCAAATAATGTAATGCGAGGGATATGAGTTTGTGATTGGTACTTGGTATGTCTTGACTTGAGCGAAGACCTCCCCGGCAACGGCGCCACAAATCCTTCTTGCTACCTCTTGAGCATGCGTTGGTTTTTCCCTTGAAGAGGAGAGGGTGATGCAGCAAAGTAGCGTAAGTATTTCGCTCAGTTTTTGAAAACCAAGGTATCAATCCAGTAGGAGGCTCCTCAAAAGTCCCTCGTACCTACACAAACAAACAAGAACCTCGCAACCAACGCGATAAATGGGTTGTCAATCCCTTGACGGTAACATGCGAAAGTGAGATCTGATAGAGATAATAAGATAAGATTAATATTTTTGTTATTTTAATGATATAGATTGGAAAGTAAAGATGCAAATAAAAGTAGATTGAAAGCTTATATGATAAAAGATAGACCCAGGGCCATAGGTTTCACTAGTGGCTTTTCTCAAGATAGCATAAGTATTACAGTGGGTGAACAAATTACTGTCGAGCAATTGATAGAAAAGTACATAGTTATGAGATTATCTAGACATGATCATGTATATAGGCATCACGTTCGCAACAAATAGATTGAAATGATTCTGCATCTACTACTATTACTCCACACATCGACCGACTCCTGCCTGCATCTCGAGTATTAAGTTTATGAAGAACAGAGTAATGCATTAAGAAAGATGACATGATGTAGAGGGATAAACTCAAGCAATATGATATAAACCCCATTTTTTTATTCTCGATGGCAACAATACAATATGTGCCTTTCTGCCCATGCTATCACTGGGAAAGGACACCGCAAGATTGAACCCAAAGCTAAGCACTTCTCCTATTGCAAGAAAGATCAATCTAGTAGGCCAAACCAAACTGATAATCAAACAAACTTGCAAAGATAACCAATCACACATAAAAGAATTCATAGAAGATTCAATTATTTCTCATATATAAACTTGATCATAAACCCACAATTCATCGGATCTCGACAAACACACCTCAAAAAGAGTTACATCGAATAGATCTCCATGAAGATCAAGGAGAACATTGTATTGAGATTCAAAGAGAAAGAAGAAGCCATCTAGCTAATAACTATGGACCCGAAGGTGTGTGGTAAACTACTCAGAACTCATTGGAGAGGCCTTGGAGATGATGTAGAGGCCCTGCATGGTCGATTCCCCCTCCGGCAGAACGCCCGCGAAGGCTCCAAGATGGGATCTCGCGGATACAGAAGGTTGCGGCGGTGGAAATAGTTTCTCGTGGAGCTCCTGGATGTTTTCGGGGTACATAGATATATATATATATAGGAGGAATAAGTATGTCGATGGAGCCACGAGGGGCCCACGAGGCAGGGGGTGCGCCGGCCACCCTTGTGGCCGCCTCGGCTGCTTCTTGACGTCCACTCCAAGTCTCCTGGATTGCGTTTGTTCCAAAAAGATCGCTCCTGAAGGTTTCATTCCGTTTGTACTCCGTTTGATATTCCTTTTCTTCGACATACTGAAATAGGCAAAAAACAGCAATTCGGGCTGGGCCTCCGGTTAGTAGGTTAGTCCCAAAATTGATATAAAAGTGTAATGTAAAGCCCATAAACATCAAAAATAGGTAATATAATAGCATGGAACAATAAAAAATTATAGATACATTGGAGACGTATCAAGCGCCACACAGCCACATCTAGTGTGGGCTCTATAGTATGGGATGCACTCTCTGCCTGGAGCATTGGGCCACCACCGTCTCCGACAGAAGGTTACGTGATCATAGCTCTTTTTAATCTTTCTCGGATGCATGTCTACTAGTAAAACCCTAATAGGTTTTCCACCATTTATTCCAGTCGTCAAGATTACCTGAGCATAGCTCTTATTAATAATTATCTTGTAATCCATCTTGCACACTACACGGACGTCCGAAGATGTAATACCACTACAAGGGTATCTCTTCCATGAAATAACACGTCGCATGTTTATGCAATCCTAAACCCTAGTTGAACTGTCCTAATGTTATGCCTAAAAAATTGGTAGTGTGCTTATAGTTACATGTAGTTCATATTATTTTAAAAACTCATCCATACCTGCAAATAAGATTTTATTTTTGTTATACATTTCTCAACATTAAGCTCAAATTAATTCACCTAGTTTTTCTTCTGTTCCATAGGTACTCGTAAAATGGAAACTACTGTTAAAATTCCTACCAATGGAGAAAAACACTACTCCGAAATGATCGATGAGGTACATAGTTGACATTTCGTTTGAAAACTGTACGTCCACATACTTCTTTCATACTCGCTAAAATCTAATGCCACTTTGCAGGAACTCTTTGCGAAGCACGCCCATATGAAGTTAGCATGCTCACCGTCAAGGTTCGCCATCATAAGCCATACCGGTCTTGGGGGCCTAACCAAGATGCATGAATTATTAATCTCCAGCGCATTATGTTGATAAGACTAGCAAAGAGCTTTGATAGTGAGACGGCGTCCATTATCATAGGTAAAAGACCCATTCCTGTCACCACAGAAGACGTGCACCATATATTTGGCCATGCGATAGAAGGGGAGGATATTGATGAAAAGTTGCAAAGCACATCGGATCCAAATTTGTTTAACACATTTCAACAAAATGGGACAATTTCTCTAGCTGACCTCGAGATAGCGATCATAAGTTCCAAAACTCCGGACAATGATTTCCTTGCGCGGGTCGTTCTGTTTGCTATTGGTACAGTTTAAGCACCAACAACACAATCTTATGTCGATGCGAAATATCTTAAACTTCTTGTGGATATTAAAAGCATTCGGACATTGAACTGGGAAGTTTCACACTGAAACACTTGTTCAGGTGCATATACAAATTTAACTATCTTGGTCAAGTATCTCTACAGGGAAATCGACCTCTGCTCCAGGTTAGTGCGATATCACTAGCTAACATTCTATAATTATTGTTCTTTTATATATCTCTCTATATTGATGAAGTAATTTATTGTGAAGATTTGGTACTGGGTGCACGTGCGTTCTGGAAAATCGATGCATTCTACTATACCCCCACCAATGGTCGCACGATGGGACGAATGCATGTGCAAAATAAGAACAGAAACTTACAACACATGAGGTGTTCATAAAGGACTGGTGTGTTTTTAGATTTGACCCTTGTATATATCTGGTTATTTATGTGCTACTACTGATCATTCTACCTGATTCTAAGGTTGTGATGGAAATTTGGTCTCGACAACTAGAGGCCAAGAATACAAATGATCCACGAAGAAAAACTTTTGTACATGTGGATGAACGTGCTTCGTCTCGAGCACAATCACAAGGTCAAAATATGAGTAGCCAACAAGTAAGCCCAACAAAGACAATTTTCATTTTCCAAGATCAGTAAAAGGTCGCATCAAAACTCATTCATTTTGCTTTGTTCTGAACGGGGTGTTATTTCATTTGCACAGGTGGAAATGATAGTTGCAGCCATGAATCCATGTTCTGCTGAACAAGAAAAGAAGATAGGCACACAGTTAATAGAATTTCAGCATAGATTTGACGCGAAATTCCTCACCGTGAGCGAAGACTTAATCGACCTTAAGATAAAATCTGCCGATCGTAGGCTCTCGATGGCCGAGGACGAAATTAAGGACTTAAGGAGGGAACTGAAGGTATGTCATGTTGTGCATTTTATTGTTATGAATATGTTCCTCTGTATTCATTATTGGTTTAATTGTTACAGGAATTAAAAAAACCAAACTAAAGTCAGCCGACATTCCATGTCAGAGAAATCAGGCGTCGAGGTAATAATTATGGCCCACCATGTAAGTACTATTAACAAACTAATTATAATTGACCATTTTTATTGTATGAACAAGTCAATGTGCGTAGTGAATCCTTCACGGCGACTCCTAAGTTCGACGAATCTACGCCACATACTTTGCCTCCAGCACCAAGTGCGAGACATGTCCTGCCGAACAAGGAGGATCCTTGAATCACACCGTTGAAGCCTTTGTTTGATAATGATTACGTGCTCACCGCTGAGGACAAAGAGGCAGCCGTTTTCATTCGGGGAACCCACGACCCTGTTGAAGTAGCTCTAATCGAAGACATTCACCTAAGAGCGGAGCAACTCAAGACAAGTAATAATAAAAAATACATCTGCAGTGATGTAAGCCCCTTGTACTCCATTGTACATCAACTATTTGAACTGCTGGCACATCATTATATGATTACAAATTTGGCAGGTAATTATGGCGTATACTCACATCAGTGGAGTTGAGACTGATACTACATCAGTCATATCCCCCGATGAAACCAAAAAGATTTTAGAATCAAAAGGGGTTATTCCAAGGGGGCATGGAAGCGCGGGGGTTTCTCGTGTTACAAATAAATTTGTAGGACGCTGGAAGGTACCCATTTTCCTCACTTTGATATATCGTAATAGATAGTGTAGATGAAATACTTTAGGGGTCCCTCGAAACATAATTGTTACCCATACCTAAATTAATTCGTGGAATGAGTCCGCTTTGACTTTACGGCAGGTGCACATCCCATTGAATGTGCATAACAACCAGTAGATGGCAATGGTGTTTAATTTCGACAAAGAAGAGATTCAAATCCTAAACTCCTTGGAAGATCATTTTGACAAGTCCAAGGAAACTGCTCTTGTAAGCTTTATGTTGCTGCCTCTTTACCATCGCATGGCACATGAACTCCTAAATCACCATAACCCTTTGTAATACTCGTATTATGCTAGGTGGAATCGATTCAGACCTGCATGCATGAAGAAGTGAAGGATGGGACGTAGTACGCTATGACGACATACCATAACAGAATGACGGGTATGTACGACCTCCTAAATTATTCCTCGCCGACACGTCGAAGTTTACTAAAACCTAAACTAAACATTGCAGGCATTCATGTGCGATGTTCACACTTAAGTACATGTTGACATGGAACGGTGATGATTTTACCGAGAATTTCAAGAAGGTCAGTTAAACACTATATTTATTTTTGGAATATCTTATGCGTCAAGGTTGTGCTGACATATGTGTCGCTTATCAAATTTAGTCACATATAGAAATTTTCAGCTGGAAAATAGTTCAAATTGCAACAATCTTCGCCTCGAATCATACAAGTACCCCATAACAGTTAGCGAAAAAGCACATATATTTTATTTTATTCACATGTGCCATCACATTAAGGAATGCATCGATGTCCGCTGTACAGAAAAGAGTTGTATGAAGTCCATGTTGCAGCGCAACCTAAGGATTCAGAAGACGATGTCCAAGAAATTATCGAAACTGTTTAGTGCAACAAAACAGACACGCCGAGCTCCCAAAAGGATCCCGACAACCCGAGATCCCGAAAAAAGCAAAGATCACATGGAAGCCCGAGGAAGGTTGTCGATGAAGTGTAAGCTAAAACAACAAAAACTCTTGAAGAGCTGAAACTGAAATTTGATAGCAAGACCATTGCTGAATGTGTGGGTTCAATATCAAGACGACCATGCAAGCCATCACAAGCTATATTGAGCCCATTCAACACAACCAAATGGTAGTTTAGGTATGTACCGGGTAGAACTGTAGTTAGAACTTATGATACATTTGTCATTTATGATTTGGTGATCTTACTTTATCAAGCATGCATCGATGAGGCGGTGAAAGATGGCTTGTTAACAACAGCTAAGACCATAAAATTTGCCGACCATACAAAAGTACGATATGATAACATACCGCAACAAAGCATTCTCTGCTTTTGTAGTACATACTTTTGGTAATCATGAGCATTATCTTGTTTTGGCAATTAGGGATACATGCATGCCTAGTCCTTTTGCTTGAACTGTCAGTAGTTCATTATGCTAATCATTTGCATGATGTACTCTTGGCAATATCCTATACAACCTGAGTGCATATCAAAAAGTGGCAATAGGTACTTCTCGCAATCATGTGCATGCTACATTTCTGGCAATAAATAATGCATGATCATTTGTTTTGCTTCAAATGGTAGTATGTACTCTTGGCAAACATTTTTGTGCTCTACTTTTGGCAGCTATTAACAAGCTCAGTTATAATAGTACAACTATCCATAGAAATAACTTAAACGTCTTTATTTCGAAACATACCAAATTAAGTTGAAGATATAGCATTAGCATATTCAGGTAGAGACAGAACATGTACCATATATCACTATACTGGAGGTATTAGGCAATGTTGACCGCAATGCGCTTAGGGTAGGTGCTTACAAGATAAATGATGGTTTAATGAAGCAACGACACTTATTAGTACAGGGTAGACGCTTAATTAGGCACCTATCATGTACTCCCCCCGTCCGGAAATATTTGTCATCAAAATGGATAAAAGAAGATGTATCTAGAGGTATTTTAGTTCTAGATACATCCCTTTTTATCCATTTTGATGACAAGTATATTCGGATGGAGGGAGTACAAATTAGCACTGCTGCTTCAGAAATCCACGTTTATTATTGTTAGAATGTACCTAAGCACGTAGCATTGAAAGTTGGGCATTAACAGAAATGAGCAATGTAGTACCAAACAGTTAAACATAGCTTAGTAAACAGTCGCAACCCAAAAGATAAACCGATGCATAAGTTCAAGCAGTACAATGGGGCAGAAGTATCACACGACAACCATAACATAAAAATAGTCTAAAGTAGGGTGGGCCAGTAGCAACAACAAGCAGCGCATCAGATCCTCGACATCTTGGCCAGACGAGGAGGCCTCGGAAGGTAGAACGGTAGATGACCCTTCACGTACTTCCTGAGGAAGGCACCAAAGGCAGCATGTTTAGCCCGAACGTGGGGCTTGCGGTTCCTCCCATAACCACGGTCCATAATGGTGCCATGCATGATCAGGGTGTCGTAGTCATTCTTGATCCCCGCACAACAATGGGGCAGGCTATGTTGCCGTAGAGTTTGTTGGAGCCACCGCGGTATGGGATTTCCCCATTCCGTAGCCTCCTGAGGATGTAGCGGCTCTTGCTGTCCCTGCTCTCCTTACTATCATCCATGTCTTCATCATCTTCCTGTGTACTGGTTGATCTACAGCTAAGTCAGATTAGGAATACCGAAATATAGCATTTCATAAGAGTATCAAGTACATTCTGAAAGTAGGAATACAAAAATATGATCAATCAGATGATTGCCACAACATGTACCTCATGTATTGCAATATATGTTTATGTATTATTTGTTTTCTTTCTTGTTCTTTTTTCTTTGCTTTGCATGCGTAGTTGTTCTCCCCTCTAAAGAACTACTCCTATTTGTACAATCTAAGTTGACAATTAACTAAAGGGTTCAGGTTTTAGGGTTGGACAAATCCTTTTACTACATCCAAGCAAATATTTTATCTCATACTGAAAATAGATAATTCCAAAAACATGATCATTTCATACCATTTCTTGCAACAATATTTGTATGGTCTGGTTTAATCATAAAGGGATACCAGACATTAGCTAATTTAAGGATATTCAAACTATATGAGTACATACTACAAAGTAAAACTACCGCATGTGCAAAGTATAGATTGCCCTCACTTGATATTTTGAAGACAACAAAACATATGAATCATGTCGTGAATTATGTATAAAAAAGAGAAATTTTGGATTGAGGTACATCGGGTGCAAAAATAAGAAATTATGGATTTAATTACTCATCCTTGTTGCTAAGAATTACATAGGGTGCATACATAAGAAACTTTGCAATGAATTACTGATCTTTATTAAAGAATTACTGATTGCAATCAGAAAATGTCTTCATAATATAGCTGTACGGCTTCATGATTTTCATAAAATAAACTAGTTTTTCTGACAACTAAATAAATGTACTATTTACTACTCCCTCCATTCCAATATCTAAGGTGTATTATTTTCAGCACATTAACAAAGGCACATAATTATGTACTATTTAGGACGAAATTACCCTTGTCTAATTCATAGATTAGCGGCAATAAATCATTTAGGCTAGGAAAAGAAGAGAGACACAAAATCAGGAGAGAGATAGTTTCCTTTTGTTTCTCTACAAGGAGAGATACATGCAATCAGGGGAGAGATACTTTCCTTTCTCTGGAGGGCCAAGATCGGAGTTACGAGGAATTAGAACAAATGCACCTTACATTGTGGAATTTTATCAAAAAACAAATACACCTTATATAAAGGAAGGGAGGGAGTAGGTCTCAACAGATTTAGTAATCAGATTGAAAATAAGATGCATAGTCCACTTCATTATAGGGAAGTCATGAAGCAGATAGAAAAAGTTTGCACTGTTAAGGTATGGAAGATTCTAGAAGAAAGGAGAAACATAGTGCTATCAACTTTGTGCATAGGGAGCATTGATTATGTTTAGTAATGGAATATTCTATATAGTAAGAATGCAAGAGAAAATCTTGTTGCTAGAAATATACTGTTGCATGGACTTGGCATGCATGATTACTGATGTGGCATAGTTTCATGGATTGATTTCTGCAAGAGAAGAACAAATGGATGTTTGTTGTTAATGGCAGGCAGTGTCCGTAAATTGTTACTACATGCATCACTAGTGATCACATGCATGGCTTGATGATGTGTCACATTTTCGTGCATACCAAAACCAGATAATGGGTTGCCACTATTGAAGAACGGAGCACAGTTTCATGAATAGCAAAACCAGATAATGGGTTAACACAATTGAGGAATAGAGCATAGTTGTAACAGGGTTCTACTGATTTAAACACTTCATCATTAATACTCTTCTTGGTACTAGCGAGGCACACGTGCATTGGACATGAAAGCAATAGTTAATGTCAGTTATTTCAGAGGCATTTTACATTGCTATGCTACTGTAGCAATGGAGTTATTTTGTGTGTGTTTTCTTTAATAAAGTGCTAATTTTTGTGCATATTGTGCATTCAGATTCACAAAGTTAAACATCATTAGAAATTCACTTAGAAGAAAAGAGTTTGCGTTGTTAAAGTATCGAAGAATCTAGAACAATGGAGAAACATAGTGCTACGAGTTTTTTGCATAGGGAGCATTGTGCTTATGCATAGAAATGGAATATTCTAGATAGTACGCATGCTTGGAATTTTTGTTTTGCATTAAATAAGATATTGAATGGCCAACAACGCTAGGATTTGCCATCTGTCCACCGTTGGATTGGCTTCATCCAACGGCAAATATTCAAAGTTGTTTCCACAATACATGTTTTAAAAGTTACCATTTATAGAAGCTCAAGCACCGTTGCTAAATATTTATTGTTGCATGTCAACTTTTCATGTAATTATTACAACTAAATAGCAGGCATATTAATCATTGATCCTCTTGTTAACTATCATGAAATAAAGATATTTATAGGAAATTTTTCATCCACTCAAACCTCTTTGAAAGAATCCTACGTTTTTCCTATGCACAATCCAACACTCATACAATCCTATAGGATTCATGATGAGATGCCACTCTAATCCCACATTTTCCCTATTCCCGCGTTTTGGAAATCCTATGAATCAAAGAGGTGATACCTAACAAATCCACCATTTTGTACATTAGAACAGATTCATAATCAGTTTCTAAATTATATCCTTAGTCATCTTCACAAAATAATTCCATGCACAGAGGGATTTTAGGCCTCCATGACTACTGTTCCATGCCAACTTCCAGATTGAAGGGTTCTCCTTCCAAATCTACCAAACAACTAGTACTAATCCTAACCCTAAGGGAGAGATCTAAAACATAACCTATCTAGATGAAATCCAATCCATGTTGCATGCAATTTAGGGGAAAACCCTAGAAACAGAGTAGGAGAAAAGAACATAACACAGTAGTACCTTCGGGAGCTTGTCACTGACCTCCTCCTCGAACTCGACGGCCTCATCCTTCACTTCTTGAGCGGCGACCTTGGCCTCCTTGTAGTAGTACTTCTCGATGAACTCATACTGCTCGTGCTTCCGCTTGGGCGTCTGCTCCTCCAGATCGACCGCCACCTCCTCATCGACCTGATCCCCGACCGTAGGCTGGACCACTGTGACGGCGGCTGGAGCAGTGGCAACAAATGGTGCATCGCCTCCGTTGCCGCAACGGCGCCCTCGGCTGTGCCAACCGCGGCGGCAATGACCGCAACAGGCTTGTCTAGTGCTTGTACGACCGCATCCTTGTCCACCGCCGCGGCTTCACGGCTGACCTCCATCTTCCAACGACAAATCTGCAAGGGAGGTGGTTGCTGGCTCGTAGGAGGTATGGTTCAAGGGGAGAGGAGAAGGTTTTTGCTGATTTGGGGAAGAAAAGTAGTAGGGGTGGGGGAGTGGGGGAGACAGGGGTGGGGGAGGCGACCTTTATTTGGCGTGTGGGTGGACGTTTGGAGTTACCGAGGCTAGACGGGTTGCATCGTGCACTCATGCACGCCCCCACCACTTTCCTTTTTTTGTCGTGAATTTATTTTGTGACATATGCTGGAGCACAGAAGGTGGGATACTTACATATTTTGATCTTGTACAGGGGCATTATAAATTAAAAAATAAACAAAAAATTGTAAAACCTTGAACCTAGTAATATTTGTGTAAGATATCATGTGTGCAAAATTAGTGGTGATTTGGAGGAGGTTAAAAATTCACCGTTGTAGAAAGGTGAATTTTCCCACCACCTTCAAATCACCCTAATTCTATTTTACATGCTCAAATAGATGTGCCAAACATGGCTATGAAAGAAATATTTTAAACATGTATCCTATAATGCCCCCTTAAGGTGTAGATAGATGTTTTGATCAGTCATTCTAAAGGAGAGTATAAATATAAAAAAAATTGTAAAACCATGAAAACCTATCTATGGTTGTGTAAGATATCAAGTGTGCAAAATTAGAGGTGCTTTAGAGGAGGTCAAAAAATCGTTGTTAAACACGAGAGACCATTTAAGCCAGATTTTATAGAAAATGTGATTTTCCCACCACCTTCAAATCAACCTAAATTCGTTCTACATGCTCAAATAGATGTACCAAACATGGCTATGGAAGAAATTAAAAATTGTATCCTGCAATGCCCCCTTAAGGTATGGACCGATGTTTTGATCAGTCATTCTATAGGGCACTATAAATTCAGAATAATTAAAAATTGTAAAACCTAGCTATGTCTGTGTAATATATGAAGTGTGCAAAATTAGATGTGATTTAGAGGAGGTCGAAAAAATCACAGTTAAACACGAGGGACAATTTGGTCACTTAAGCCGGTTTTTGTAGAAAAGGTTATTTTCCCACCACCTCCTAATCACCCAAATTTGTTCTACATGCTCAAATAGATGTGTCAAACATGGACATGAAAGATTTTTTTTAAATGTATCCTACAGTACCCCCTTAAGGGTATAGACCGATGTTTTGATCAGCCATTCTACAAGGCAGTATAAATTCAAAAAAATTATAAAACCTTGAAAACCTAGCTATGTTTGTGTAAGATATCAAGTGTGCAAAATTAGAGGTGATTTAGGGGAGGTCGAAAAAATCACGGTTAACACGAGGGACCATTTGGTCTCACTTAAGCCAGTTTTTGTAGAAAAGGTGACTTTTCCCACCACCTCCAAATCACCCCAAATTGGTTATACATTCCCAAATAGATGTGCCAAACATGGCTATGAAATAAATTTGAAAAAAAGTATCCTACAATGCCCCTTAAAGTATAGACTGATGTTTTGCTCAGTAATTCTACATGGCAGTATAAATTCAAAAACAATTAGGAAATAGTAAAACCATCAAAACCTAGCTATGTTAGTGTAATATAAGTGTGCAAAATTAGAGATGACTTAGAGGAGGTTGAAAAAATCACGATTAAACACGAGGGACCATTTGGTCACTTAAGCCAGTTTTTGTAGAAAATGTGATTTTTCCCACCACCTCAAAATCACCCCAAATTTGTTCTACATGCTCAAATAGATGTGCCAAACATGGCTATGAAAGAAATTTGAAAAAATGTATTATGGAATGCCCCCTTAAGTTATAGACCGATATTTTGATCAGTCATTCTACAGGGCAGTACAAATTCAAAAAGAAACTGTAAAACCTTGAAAACCTAGCTATGTTTGTGTAAGATATGATGCAAAATTTTAGGTGATTTATAGGTCTACAGAATCATGCTTACACATGAGGGACCATTTGGTCTCACTTAAGCTAGTTTTATAGAAAACATGATTTTTCCCACCACTTCCAAATAACCACATTTTTTTGGCATGAGCTCTTTCATAAGCATAGAAAGAATATGACTGTTTTCCATTTTTCACTATTTTTATATATTTCATACTGGCTTGGTGTAAGTCTGGTACATACCTCCGACTTTACCTCAAGGGGACAGTGAAAAATTTATTTCAGTTGAAATTGCTTTCATAATCATGTGTATTACATGTAAGTGAGCATGTATAAAAATGAGGAGGTTATTTGAAGAAGGTAAAAAAATGACATGTGACATATGCAAAAAATAAAATAAAAGGTTAAAAATGCCCGCCTACTAGCTAGCTAATTCATAGAACATGGCCTGCATATGACTAGAAACCCAATAGCATTTGTGCCAGGACGTAGGCCCATGTTTCATGAATGACTGTGCTAGGAGGCCCCATGGGGTAGAGAGGGACAAGGTTGTGATGTATGATTTAGAGAGGAACTTGGGAGAGAGCTGTTAGCAGGGTATATAAACCGATGCGAGCTCCTCTTGCTTGGCGAGGTGGGACTAAACTCCTAACCCCACTCAGCTGTACCCGCCACGGCTCTGGCTTGGGCCCAATTCGGGTGGGCTGACCCAGGCCAGCCTCACCCGCGCTCTAGCTTGGGCCCAATTATTTTATGTTCTTTATTATCTTTATTTCACTTATTAATTCCAATATTTCTTTTGTTTTATATATTTACATATTTTAAAATCAGATATTTTTTATTTCTTTTGACAATTTTAAAATCCAAAAATGAAAGAAGAAAGGTGTGTTCTATTTCACTTCTTCATTGTAATAGTTCTTTTCTTTTTAATATTCAAAATATTTTTATATCAAATCTCTTTTGTCTCTTTTATTTCTTCTGACAGTTTTTAAATTCAAAAAATGTAAGATAATATGTTGTATTTTATTTCATTTCTTGATTCACATAATTCTTCTATGCTAACTACTACAAGGATATGAGAATGCATATCACTAAAAGTTGATGTTTGAAATTCATAGAATACTTATATGCTAACTACTGCAAGGATATTAGATTCAAAACACAAAAGAATCTCTAAGTTAAGAAAACTACAAACATAAGCTACTGACAGGGACATAGAAACTGCTGATGTAAGGAAAAGGATCCATCCCTCCCACCCACCTAGCAGCTCACGCAAAAAGTATAAACCGAGCACAAGCGCTACGCAAGAACCAGTTGTTAGTGCACTACATATTACACGACCCAAATAGATAAGACATAAAAAAAGCAAAACAGGCTTTTCTCTAGCAAGAGATTCTCTTCAGATGCTTCCAGCATGTCCAGCCTCAAGGAGGAACGAGCGTTGGTGTGCCTATCCTCCATGGATGCATAGTACATCTGAAGATCTTCCCCACAAGATGGTCTAAACTTCTCTTACCCCCGCCGTCATGCGTCTGGATTTTTCTTGATTTTTCTACAACACATCCCAATCATGTGAACTACTTAAACAATCAGTAATCAAAATGAGAAAATCATGCAATTGACATGTACATGCGATACACAGTGAGTAACAAAACAACTACATGAGAAAATCAAAACATTACTGACATCCCTAGGTTTGAAACTTTGCAACAAAAAATTATGGCCTAAGATGTAAGTTGCCTTATCTCATGATTTGTTATACTACCATCAATGGCATAAACATTGACAATCATATTGATGCTTATTTGACATATATCATTACTATAATGTGGATTTGAACTTATATGATATGCATTAGTACATACGTGATTTACACGAAATTGCACTAGTGAAATATTCCAGTGTCTTCCTGTCTCTACTGTTCAGTGTCTACCATTGTGTACTAAAACTGCACTACTGGAATATTTCAGTGTCTACCTGAATCTACTAAAATATTTCAGAGTGTACCAATGAGTACTGAAACTGCACTAGTGAAATATTTCAATGTCTAGCAGTTTGTACTAAAATTAAATTACTGAAATATTTCAGTGTCTACCAGTTTGTAATAAAATTGAGCTACTGAAATATTTCAGTGTCTAGCAGTTTGTACTAAAATTGAACTACCGAAATATTTCAGTGTCTAGCAGTTTGTACTAATATTGAACTACTGAAATATCTTAGTGTCTACAACTGTCTACTGAACTTGCAATAATGAAATATTTCAGTGTCTACCGAGAGCCTATCACTCTAAAACTGTGTACTAAACTTGTCTGGAGACACTTCTCGCCACCATCTTATCATACAACCAAAATGTTGCAAGTACAATTTACATAGATTTCATCAGGTAATTTGAAAACAACTCTTGAGGTGGAAGAATTTTTTTTTGATCATGGATAACACCCCAGCACATTAAAACATAGCAAGTAAACATGGCAATGCTATAGGCCTAGACTCATTCCAGCCTCGTCGATCAAACTAAGCTACCATCCAGAGGCTATGGGTTCAAGTACATAGGTAGCAAGAACATATTGCAGAGAATCAAATTAACCAAGTGGCAAGTAATGATTTACAAATCAAGAAGCTTACCCTAAACATAGCTACCGCCATCGTTCAGACGAGGAGAGCGGTGAGGGAAGCATGGAGAACAACGGGGAAGCGAGATCGTGACCACTGTTCTCCTCCTCTTGTGCTTCGGAGTCTCCTGTGACTCAGTTGGAGGTTGCACAATCTGCAACGGCACCTCGTGCAGGATGGCTTCCTGACCCAGTGGATGCTCTACCCTGGATCTGAATGCCCACTGCCAACGCCTGACCCACTTATTGGGAGAATCCATCTGCTCCATCACCCAGAGGAGGATCTCGATCTTGTGCATCAGTTCTGCGAGCGGGGGGGGGGGGCTTTTTCCTCTCCTTCTTTGTCATTTCCTTGAGAGTGGCCATTGCCGTCCAGGACAACTGCCTTGTGTTGTGAAACCAAAGATGGATCTCCCTCAATTTGGCCATCTTGACCTGGTCACCACCGGCAATCTACACGAAGTCGCCAAGAGTTAATCAACCTTAAGAGTAAATCTGCCACTAATCCTCGCCTCTCGATGGCCGAGGACGAAGTTAAGGACTTGAGGAGGGAACTGAAGGTGTGTCATGTTGTGCATTTTTTATTGTTATGAATATGTTCCTCCGTATTCATTATTGTTTTAGTTGTTACAGGAATTAAAAAACCAAAGTAAAGTCAGCCGACAATCCGTGTCAGAGAAGCAGGCGTCGAGGTAATAATTATGGCCCACCATGTAAGTGCTATTAACAAACTGATTATAATTGAGCATTTTTTTATTGTAGGAAAAAGTCAATGTGCGCAGTGAATCCTTCACGGTGACTCCTAAGTTCGACGCATCCACGCCACGTACTTTGACTACAACACCAAGTGCGGGACACGTCCTGCAGAATAAGAAGGGTCCTCGAATCACATCATTGAAGCCTCTGTTTGATAATGATTATGTGCTCACCGCTGAGGACAACGAGGCAACCATTTTCATCCGGGGAACCCATGACCTGTTGAAGTAGCTCTAATCGGAGACATTCCCCTAAGAGCGGAACAACTCAAGCCAATTTACAATAAAAAATACATCCGCGGTGATGTAAGCCCCTTGTACTCCATTGTACATCAACTATTTGAATTGCTGGCACATCATTGTATGATTAAAAATTTGGCAGGTTATTATGGCGTATGCTCACACCAGCAGAGTTGAGACTTATACTAAAGTGCAAGATACAAAAACAAAAACTCTTGAAGAGCTGAAACTGAAATTTGATAGCAAGACCATTGCTAAACGTGTGGGTTCGATATCAAGACGACCACGCAAGCCATCACAAGCTATATTGAGCCCATTCAAGTCAACCAAATGGTAGTTTTGGTATGTACTGGGTAGCACTGTAGTTAGCACTTATGATACATTTGTCATTTATGATTTGGTGATCTTACCTTATCAAGAGTGCATCGATGAGGTGGTGAAAGATGGCTTGCTAACAATAGATAAGACCATAAAATTTGTCGACCATACAAAAGTACGGTATGATGACATACCACAACAGAGCATTCTTTGCTTTTGCAGTACATACATTTGGCAATCATGAGCATTATCTACTTTTGGCAATTAGGGATACATGGCCAGTTCTTTTGCCTTAACTGCCAATAGGTCATTGTGCCAATCATTTGCATGATGTACTTTTGGCAATATCTTATACAACCTGACTGCATAGCAAAAAGTGGCAATAGGTACTTTTGGCAATCATGTGCATGCTACATTTATGGCAATAACTAATGGATGCTCATTTGTTTGGCTTCAAATGGCAGTATGGTCTCTTGGCAAACATTTGTGTGCTCTACTTTGGCAACTATTAATGCAACCTCAGTTATAATGGTATAACTGTCCATAGAAATAACTTGAACATTTGTGTGCTCTACTTTGGCAGCTATTAATACAAGCTCTGATCACCGCGGCCACTGCCTTTCTCATTGGTCATGACTCCGGTGCCATCGACCTCCGCACACCAAATCTCTTGCAGATCTAAATTTCAAGGAAGGCCATGCATTTGAGGAGCACATATGAAATACTCTTCAATTGTCGATTAGCTTCACCAGTGGCCAATGGCTTCGTGAATTTTTCCTTGTTGCAGAATTCACTAGACCTAGGACAAAGCTTACTGAGGAGTCGGTTCGTACAATCCTATTATCTTGTTTTGAAGGAAGGGTTCTCTGTTCAATGTCGGAGACCAATAGTAATCTGTTTAGGTTCTCGGCTTCCTCCATGGTTGTGGGGTTTGTGATCTACAATGAAGGTAATATTTCCATACTTGCATGCAACTTGGGTTTTTCTCCTCCGGAGACTTGGTGGTGCCAAGCCCAGGAAGGTGATTTATCAGCAGGTTCATGAGCAAGAAGAATGGTGGGGTCTTGTTACCCGATAAAGAAAGTCAAATTCTTATCCTGATGCGTTAAGAGCCCCAAGGATCTAAGATCGTAACCATTCCAATCCCAATAGTTTTTCTCCAAATTCGGCTAACAATATTGAAGTTGGATCACATTCTCTGACAAAGGGCAGTTACTTCTATATTCAATACATTCAATCCATCAATTGTGGCACCCCGGATCAGAGCGGCCGGTTTACCTTGCATTGCCAACCCAGAGATCAAGTCTTCTGGCAACACACAACATCTTGGTACAGAAATCATCGCTTTATTGAAACTAGCAGAAGCATAGTGTGACATTACATCAAGTAGCAAGGCCAAGCGGCACCCTCGGTGCGGCTGAACAATATGTACATTATTTAGTGAACATAAAGGGGCCTCGAGCATGACATCTACATAGTAGCAGAACAACGACGTAGCGGGACTCCATAGCACAGGGACCCCGATGTGAACATGGTCTAGACACGGCAGCACTCCGATCCAGTTAGACTTTCCTGAAATCTGGCATAACATGCCAGGTCAGTACATTGAATGTACTTGCAAGCTCATAGCAAACAGAACCATAATGACAAACAATATCATGACATTTAATCAAGTTAAATATAAACATCAACATGCTACTCATGCAGTGAAACCAAACTTGTGCATTGAGTCACTCGGACTCTCTCTTACCAACAGGTTGCCTTGCAACCGAACAGTGATCACGAGGATCACGAACGGAACCATACTTGGTTCAACGGGTTACCTCGTAACCAAACAGTGATTACTCCCGGATCACAAGTGATACCACAACAGTCAGTTTTACTGACATCATCATGATTCAACCAGTGCAATGCAAATAACTTAGTGTGCAAGATTTCTTTATGAAAGTTGATCCATGGTGTGACTTACTTACGAACTAGGCGCTTATCCGCGGGCGCGGCTATCGATAGATTAATACACTCTGCAGAGGTAGCGCACTTTACCCACACCACAAAACCCATGGCCTCGCACTCCCATTCGGGTGGACCAACGACATTCCGATAGAACTCTCCCATTGCCATGATACTCTTATGGCCACTCTGACAAACTCCCCATTTGGATTAGCCATGGGTGACCGAGCCTACCAAAGGAAAAACAACCACCGTTGTGGCAAATAAACAGTCCCAAACGGGGACAAGGTACCATAACAATAACAGGTCCACAAGGTTATCTCTGCTTACCGTGCCAGGGTAACACACACCCATAACCTTCCCTCGTTGGAGGTACCGACAAAAGGCATTGCAACGAGACGACTAACAGCCTCCCCATACTAAGGCAAATGTGGTTGCACTTGGCAGTCTGATTTAGTGGCACAATGACCCAACCAACTTTATGTTCGAGGTAAATTATCATCAAGTTTAAATTGAAAATAAAAATGCTTGAGTCACTATATGCCATGCTTATGCAACAATACATAATGCATCACATATCACTTAAAAATAACAGATCAACCTTATTCAAAGTTCTACTTGCACACACTCAACTTTCAACATTTTTGGTCCTTTCTTACTAGTTATTTCTACTCATTACTTTAGTTGGCATTTATCAAATAAAACTCATTTTGCATATAGGAAAAATAATATTGATGATCATATTATCATAGCCATCACAAACTTACTTAGATCAACTACTCAAGCTAGATCTCAATATTTCAAGCATTATTTATGTTAACTAATCATTTTCATCATGACAAACTAAATAACACAAGCATCATTTATTTTAATACTATATGCAATGAATATCATATAAATTCAAGTAGAAAATCATGGATATTGCAAAGACACCATGACAATGTTGTTGCGGCTTGTCTTAGTGCAGAGGAGCTTCACACTCCTCCTGGATGCCTTCAAGACAAGCTTCACATTCTGAAAATAAATCAAATGACAAAAAGAAAATATCAAGAACACTTCTGAAAATTACCAAAAATTCTAGACAACAGAAAAAATCCATCTTGGGCGTGCTTCTAGGATTTTCCAGTAAGGACAGAATGCAAAAAGAATCAACAAATTTGGACTTGTAGAATAAAAGTTACAGCTAGTCAAAGTTTTGGTCAAATTTGAAATAATTTGAATTAAAAGAAAAACCAGAGGAGGGGTGACGTCGAAGGCGTAAACCGGCTGGGCGCCACCACTCATACCGCTTCGGGCGCGGCCTGAGTGACTGAGAGTGGGCCCCATCGGTTAGGTCGGAGGGCGAGGGGAAGAAAAGAAGAGTCGGGGACGCGGCGATGGCGCTTTTTCCGACGAGGAGTGCCCGTACCCATAGCATGGCGAGGGTGGCCGGACGGGGTCGGAACGGAGCTCTCCAACAGCGGCAGCGGGTGGAGGTCATCGGAGATGGTGGTTCCGGTGAAGTAGGGCCAGTCCAGCAGCTCCAACGGCACATCACGCACCAGTGGATCACCAGGAACATGCCGGAGTGGTCAGTGGAGCTCGAGCGGCTCTGGAGAGGGAGGGGCATAGGACAGGGATCACCGGCGAGCTCGGGGCGGGGACGACGGCCAGAGGCCTGCCCGGCCGGGCTGCGTCTTCCTACGGTGGTGTGGAACTGTGATGAGTGTCCGTGCGGAGAGAAACGAGCTCAAGGGAGCTCTCTTTATAGGCGAGGCCGAGGCAGGGATCGAGAGCTTGCCGGAGCTCTCTGGAGTGTCGTCCGGCGATGAAAGGCGTCATTGAGAGGGGGAGAAGACGCCGAAGATTACGCAGGGGCTATAGACGAGCTGGGATGAGCACAGGAGCGTGGTACGCGATGAGCATAGGGGCACGGACGCACTATTGCCTTTGCCATGCCATGCCCGTGCTCTCTGCGGCACGCTCCGGCGTCGGAGAGCGCCAGGGTGGAGTTATGGAGGTGCAAACAAGGATGGGTGCATGATTTGGCAAGGTGCGGCAGCCGGGGCAGCGAGCACGCGCGAAACAGAGGCGCTGGCACACCGCAGAGCGCGTCGGCCGCATGCCAACCCCTTGGACGAACGTGGTCACTGCGTGAACTTTTGGATCAGGCTGAGCTAAGTGCAAACACCATGACTAGCAGGTAGTCCTTAGTGGTTTTGGTTGTTTTGCACGGTTGGCTGGGTCACAGGTGAACTGTGGGAGTGGCTTTCTTCCTAGCAAGTTTCTGGACAGAAACTTGTGAGCTTCACTGAGAAAAATTTAGTGAGAACTAAAGGCTGTGCTTTGGGGTTTAGCAATCTCTTAGGAGGGTAATCAAGCTCAGAAAAGATCAACCCCAAAATATCTAGCAAAAATATACTTGTTGTGCAAAGTGATCATTCTGTCCAGAACAGAAATGATTTTCTGTAGCAAAAATATTCCAAAAATTTATGCAATATTTTTGCTGAGGAAGGTGCCTAGGGTTCAAAGAATATTTGTGAATTTATTCAGGATTTTAGGAGCAAGAAAACTAGGGGTTTCTTTGGAGCATACTTCTCTGAAGTGATTTTCAGGGAAGAAAATGAATATTTTAAGAAAAATATTCCTTGGGCTTTTGTTGGAGTTTTTCTGAGAAGGAAATGTGAGTTAGAGGTGGATGGGTCACTTGGGTGAAAATCAAGGGTAGGCCCAAGTGTTCAAGACCATTTGAATTGATTCAAAACTCCAAATCCAAAGCAAAGGCAAAAAGAAAGTCCGGAAAAAGAGAGAAGGCAAATCCTGGCCGTCATAAACCTCCCCCACTTAAGATGAATCTCGTCCTCGAGATTCGCTTGCTTGGGAAAACAATTCTAGGTAGGTTGTCCTTAGAAATTCCTCTCTTTCCTAGGTTGCTTCTTCTTCGGTGTGATGCTCCCACTGGACTTTGTAAAACTTGATCGCTTTGCTGCGTGTGACCCTTTCTGCCTCATCCAAGATTCTGAACGGACTCTCCTCATAACTTAAGTCTTTGGCAAGCTCAATTTATGACATATCAGTCCTCTTCTCGGGTGGTGAAATACACCTTCTCAACTGTGATACGTGGAACAGGTTGTGTACTTCCGACAATTCTGGTGGCAATTCCAACTGATAAGCAACTGTGCCAACTCGTGTCATGAACGGGAACGGACGAATATATCTTGGTGCCAATTTGCCTCAGGTCTGAAATATCTTGACTCCCTTCAGGGTGTGACTCGGAGATACACATGTTCACCAGGTTCAAAACTGACTTGCCGATGTTTGGCATCATAATAACTTTTCTGTCGTGACTTAGCTAGTTGTAGTCTATCTCAAATTTCCTTGACTTGTTTCTCTGCCTCCAATATCAGATCAGTACCAAAGATACGGCTGTCTCCGGTTTGAGACCAATTTAATGGAGTGCAGCACCTACGGCCGTACAAAGCCTCAAAGGGTGACATTTTCAGACTGGTTTGAAAACTGTTGTTGTATGAGAATTCCTCATATGGTAGACAATCTTCCCATTTCGGTCCATGGGCTAAGGCACATGCCCGAAGCATATCTTCAAGGATTTGATTTACCCGCTCAGTCCGACCGTCTGTCTGTGGATGATAGGCAGTGCTATATTTGAGAGCAGTCCCCAAAGCTTGATGGAGCCGAGACCACAATGCGGAGGTAAACAATGAACCTCGATCCAAACTGATTGTTTTTGGCACTCCATGCAAACTTACAATCCGGGATACATATAACTGTGCAAGTTGATCAACGCGAAATGTTGTGTGATTGGGAATAAAGTGAGCCACTTTAGTCAGCGTGTCCACTATGACCCATATAGCATCATTGCCTCGGTGAGTCCTGGGTAGACCGCATATAAAGTCCATGCAGACATCGTCCCATTTCCAGTGCGTGACGGGTAGAGGTTGGAGAAGTCCGGTGGGTTTTTGGTGTTCCTCCTTTACTTTGTTGCAGATGTCACAACAAGCGACAAAATATGCAATGTCCCTTTTCATTCCATCCCACAAAAATATCTGTCAAAGGGCTTCGTACATTTTGGTGCCGCCTGGGTGTATCGAATATGAGGACTCGTGTGCTTCTGCCAAAATTTCCTTTCTCAACTCTGCTTGCTCAGGTACGCATATCCTTCCTCGGAACCTGAGTGCACCAATTGCATCCTTCGAGAAATCATGAGTCGTGCCTTCGCGCAGACGTTTGAGATATCCTTGCAGAATCTTGTCGTCAGCCTGTGCCATGTGAATCTCCTCTTCTATAGTAGGAGTTACTTCCAAAATATTCGCAAGACCGGCATTTACAATTACCAAGTTGAGCTGAGCGATCTCTTGCTAGAGTTCTCGAGGTAAAGATTCCAGCATGGCGTTTAAACTGGCAGGTTTGCGACTGAGGGCATCAACCACCACATTGGCTTTTCCCAGATGGTAATTTATTCCTAGATCATAGTCCTTGACCAACTCGAGCCATCTTCGCTGTGAGGTTTAAGTCTGGATCGGTAAATATATATTTGAGACTCTTGTGGTCGGTAAATATTTGACGTCTTTTTCCAATGAGGTAATGTCTCCAAATCTTTATAGAGTGCACAACAGCGGCAAGTTCCAAATCATGTGTAGGATAATTTCCTTCCTGATGTCGTAGCTAGTGAGATGCGTAAGCTACCATCTTGCCGTCTTGCATAAGTACGCACCCAATACCCTTTCTGGATGCGTCGCAATACACATCAAAGCTGCTGTAAATGTCTGGGAGGGTCAGTACTGGTACTGATGTTAATCTAGTTTTCAACTCATTAAATCTCTCCTTGCAATCCTTAGTCCATTCAAACTTCTTGTCTTTCTTGAGGAGTTCTGTCATTGGCTTGGCAATTTTGGTGAATCCTTCGATGAACCGACGGTAATACCCAGCTAATCCAAGAAAACTTCAGATTTCGGATAACGTCGTGGGTGCTGCCCAATCAAGCACATCTTTCACTTTGCTGGGATCCACTAAGATACCTTCTGCTGATAGAACATACCCCAAAAATGCGACTTGTTTGAGACAAAACTCACACTTGCTGAATTTTGCATACAGCTGATGGTCACGGAGTCTCTTTAAGACTGCTCGGAGGTGTTCCTTGTGTTCTTCATCACCTTTGGTGTATATGAGAATATGATCGATGAAAACCACCACAAACTTATCCATGAATTCCACGAACACCTTATTCATCATATACATGAAAAAGGCGGGGGCATCTGTGAGACCGAAGGACATCACAGTATTTCATAGAGACCGTAACATGTAGTGAACGCAATCTTCGGAATATATTCCTTCATGATCTTCAGTTGATGATATCTGGTCCTTAAATCAATCTTGGAAAATACTTCTGCACCACTAAGTTGATCGATCAAGTCATCAATCCTCGGTTGCGGGTATTTGTTCTTGATGGTGACATCATTCAACTGTCGGTAGTCCACACAGGTTCTAAGACCACCGTATTTCTTGTCTACAAATATTGCAGGTGATCCCCAAGGTGACGAGCTTGGGCAGATATATCGTTTCTGCAGCATCTCATCCAACTGCTTCTTTAATTCCAAGAGTTCGGAGGAAGGCATCCGATAATACTTTGTACAATGGTGCAGTCCCAGGTACAAGATCAATTGTGAACTCAAGCTCTCTGTTTGGAGGCATTTCGGGCAATTCCTCAGGCAATACATCGGGAAATTCACTGACCACAGGAATCGTGTCCAATTCTTCAGCTACTATAGTGAAGACCATCTCTCTTTTGGGTATGCGTTTGCGGGCATAAAATTTTATGGATCGCCCTTCTTGATTTGTCAGGGTGACTTCTCGGGTTGCATAATTTATGCATACTTGATATTGAGTCAACCAGTTCATTCCCAAAATAACATCCAGCTTGGCAGACTCGATGACTATCAGAGTGGTTGGAAAATGGACTCCCTTGATATCAATTTCGAAATTTTTGCAGACCAGATTGATTCTGAGCACGGATCTTGGGGATTGAACTAGCATACTTTTTCCCAAAAGCGAGCAAGGAAATTTGTTTTGGGCAACGAAACTCTGAGAAATAAAAGAGTGGGAAGCCCCAGAGTAAAATAAAATTATTGCAGGTATGTTTTTAACGAGAAACATACCAATGATGACTTCGGGGTTTTTCCAGGGCTTCATCTGCGGAGAGGTTATGAACTTGCCCTTGGATGATCTTCTGGGTAAGATATGGCCCCATGTGATTGACTTGCGGCTGGAACAGAGCATTTGACTTCTTGGGACACTACCTGGCATAATGTCCGGTCAGGCCACAATTATAGGAGGCGTTGTTGCGCTGACACTCCTCGTGCACTAGGCTGGTCACGACATTCTTGACTTGAGTAGTGGTCTTTTTCACATTCTGCTGCCAATTTGGTTTATACTCCACTTGACTCTGTTGCCAGGCACGGGCCTTCTGTATGGGCTGTCCATCCTTCTTCGGCTCAAATTTACGCTTGTGGTCATTATTTGCGGGTCGGTTGTCTTGCACAGGCTTGTACTCTCTTTCTGCAATGAGGTCCTCGTTCACCAGAGACTGAAAATCTGGAAAGTCAAGCATGCAGAGAGTATTCCTAAGGTGTTGATTTAATCCTCCAAGGAACCTATCAATCTTCCTTTCTTATATGGCCACATCATAGAGGGAATAATGGGCCAGATGGTTGAACTTGTGCAAATATTCGCTTACTGACAGACTTCCATGAGTGAGACCAAGAAATTCGCGTTGCTTGACCTTCATGATACTAGCTGGAATATGATACTTGAGAAATTGGTCCTTGAAATTAGTCCACGTAATTTCTTCTCCCACAGGCCACAGAGCTTTAGCATTATCCCACCATACAGCAACGGCTCCTTTAAGATAGTTGTCGGGGAAACTGATCCACGAACACCTATGGGGTCGGCAGACCG
>NC_041381.1:552868465-552876332 GCF_002162155.2 Triticum dicoccoides
CGAGGCGAAGCACATGAGCAGTTTACCCAGCTTCGGAGCTCTCCGGAGAGATAATACTCCTACTGCTGCTTGTCTGATTATATTGTGTTTTTGCTCTAGAGAGCTAAGTGTTTTCTGGCTTCGAAATGATCCGAGCCTTCTGAGCTAGTCGAACCGAACTGAACCTTCCGAACCTCCCTTACGTTGCGCATGGGCCTCCTTTTATACGCACAAGGGGTCACCGACAGGTGGCAACGCCGAGAAGGGTAAAGATGTAAAAAGAGAGGTATTTGGTACAGTTGCTTGTATAGTGTACTCTACCTAACCCTGACGGCAGGGGACAAGGGCATTAAATGCCCATCTGTGTCGCCTAAACAGTGCAGAAAAGGACCATTAGAGGCGCCACCGTTCGCCACGATGGCGATCTTGTCAGCGTCGCATGCCACCGCTTACCGCTAGCTGCACAGCCTTCCGCCACGCGTGCCTGGAGAGGCCCCCAGGGTGACACGTTGGTGGATGCGCTGGAGCGTGGTCGCAGAGTGGCCGCTTGCCCCAGCAAGCGTCTTGCCGCGGTCGTGGTCTTGTCGCGCCCGGAAGCTTGTCGCTCGCCGGGCCTTGCCGGGACGCGTGGCGCGTCGCGGCAAGTTCCTTGAAATGCCTCGGTTGGCCTTCCCGGCAAGCTCCTCTTGCCGGGGCCTTGTCTTCTTGACTTGAACACTTGGTTCTTGAATGGCTCCAAGGGAGCCACGGAGTATCTTGGCGGTCACCCGGCAAGTCCTTGCCGCGGGGCGCTGCCACTGCCCGTGCACAAGTTCGGGGTACTAGGCTACCCCTACTCTAGTACACCGACAATAGTGGGTGGCGAACAGAACCTTGCTAGCCTCGTCGGTGCGAGCAATCTCAAGTTTCTTCTCAATAGTTCGCAACCAATCATCTTCTTCCAAAGGGTCAACCACTTGACTGAAACTAGGACGCTTAGTCCTTTGAAAATCTAATAGCTTGGAGTGATGGCCATTTGGATTTCCATTCTTCCCAACCATAGCTTGCACACTTTTTAACAACACAATCAAATCATTGTTCCTTCTTTCCTCAAACATGCGCATAATTTGTTCAGTGGAGGGTGGATTTGGCAATGGAGGTAGTGGTTGTGGATACGGCTCGGGGGAGTGTCCTGCCTGTCTTGCTGAGTGACGAACAGGGACATCCTCACCAGCCCGCGTGCTGCTGCCTCCCTGCATCATCCTACTATTTATTTTCCCCAATAAGAGCAACCATGATGAGAAACGTCCAATCATGGTAAGAAAAGCCAGCGACAAACCCGAAAAAGCAAACGAACGAACCGAGAAACACATCGGTCGAATAAAAAGTTCCAACATAATTATACATAGACTCATACATGAAAGGTAGACATCATGATGGGTGCGACTACTCGCATACATGCAACGATACATCATGTCTCAGACAACTACATTCGTACATCACATAACCACTTTAGATACTCAGACGCTCTAGGGCTCTGCTAGTGCTGCCGGATCCTCTCCTGAGTCAGACCTAGATCCTGAATTGACACCAATCGAAACCTCTGAGTTAAAGGTAACACGATGATGCTGCCTCAAAGGATCTCCCTTAGGGGTAGGCGCGCGATGAGAAGGGATCATGGGAGCTGTGGGGGTAGCAACAAGAGACACCCACTCAGCAGGATCACTATGTGGGTTCACCGTCGAGGTGCCCGAGCTACTCGGGGGAGTAACCGGAGAAATAGGCGAGCAAGAACTAGGCACAATATAAGGAGTAGATCCCATATAAGGTGGAGTAGGGTAGGATCTAGCGGCGGCTAAAGCAGAACGAGCACGATTCAGCTCTCGAGCCAACTTGTGAATCGGAAGATAACGAGCTGTGATATATCGAGAAAGGTGGCTAGTGTCAGTATCAGACGCCGGATCAATAGAAGGAGAATGAACACGACCATCATCGTGCAAAGATGGGTAGAAACGAAAACCTGGGTGGTTATGCATCCGAGCCTCAGCATAACATAGCTCATAAAGAATCTCGACTGCAGCATACTGGACGCCCTGAGTGGCAGTGGATGCATAACCGCTCCGAGAGGAACGAGTGTAAGAACCTGCTAACGAACTGGTGCGTAGAGTAACCACGACGTGATACTCATACACGGAGTCGGCTAGACGCTCCCGGTAGACCTGATATGTTGGGTCGTCACCGTGAGGGTACAGTCGACGCCATACGCTATGAAGGAGATGCGGAGAAGTGTAGGGTATCAGCTGCAAGTGACACGAATACAGCACCGGAGCCATCTACACTCACAACCATTAACCGGTTAGAAATAACAATAAGTCTAATGCATGCAATGCAGCATCCAGATGCACATACTAACAATACTCAATTAGCAAGCTAACTAATGTTTACTTCGCATGTCGGAGTCTAGCGTGTCCTACAGTCAGCGCGGCTCTGATACCAAGTGTTGTGGCACCCCGTCTCAGAGCGACCGATTTACCTTGCATTGCCAACACAGAGATCATGTCTTCTGGCAACACACAACATCTTGGTACAAAAATCACCGCTTTATTGAAATTAGCGGAAGCATAGTGTGACATTACATCAAGTAGCAAGGCCAAGCGGCACCCTCGGTGCGGCTGAACAATATGCACATTATTTAGTGAATATAAAGGGGCCTCGAGCACGACATCTACATGGCAGCGGAACAACGATGTAGCGGGACTCCATAGCACAGGGACACCGAGACGGACACGGTCTAGACACGGCAGCACTCTGATCCAGTTAGACTTTGCTAAAATCTGGCATAACACACTAGGTCAGTACATTGAATGTACTTGCAAGCTCACAACAAACAGAACCATAATGACAAACAATAGCATGACATTTAATCAAGTTAAATGCAAACATCAACATGCTACTCATGCAGTGAAACCAAACTTGTGCATTGAGTCACTCGGACTCTCTCTTACCAACAGGTTGCCTCGCAACCGAACAGTGATCATGAACGGAACCATACTTGGTTCAACGGGTTACCTCGTAACCAAACAGCACTCCCGGATCACAAGTGATACCACAACAGTTAGTCTTACTGACATCATAATGATTCAACCAGTGGAATGCAAATAAGTTAGTGTGCAAGAGTTCTTTATGAAAGTTGATCCATGGTGTGACTTACTTATGAACTGGGCCCTTATCCGTGGGTGCGGCTATCGATAGATTAATACACTTTGCAAAGGTAGCGCATTTTACCCACACCACGGAATCCATGGCCTCGCACTCCCATTCGGGTGGACCAACGGCATTCTGATAGAACTCTCCCATTGCCATGACACTCTTACGGCCACTCCGACCAACTCCTCACTGGGATTAGTCATGGGTGACCGAGCCAACCAAAGGAAAAACAACCGCCGTCTTGGCAAATAAATAGTCCCAAACGGGGACAAGCTACCATAACAACAACAGCTCCACAAGGTTATGTCTGCTTACCAGGCCAGAGTAACGCACGCCCATAACATTGCCTCGTTGGAGGTACTAACAAAAGGCATGACAACAGGACGACTAACGTCCTTCCCATACTAAGGTAAATGTGGTTGCACCTGGCAGCCCAATTCAGTGGCACCATGAC
Source organism: Triticum dicoccoides (assembly GCF_002162155.2). Taxonomy (NCBI): domain Eukaryota; kingdom Viridiplantae; phylum Streptophyta; class Magnoliopsida; order Poales; family Poaceae; genus Triticum; species Triticum dicoccoides. Next base: position 552,872,085 of record NC_041381.1, read on the forward strand.
CCGACCAACTTTATGTTCTAGTTCAACTATCATCAGGTTTAACTTGAAAATAAAAATTCTCGAGTCACTATATGCCATGCTTATGCAACATACATCATGCATCACATATCACTTAAAAATAACAGATCAACCTTATTCAAAGTTCTACTTGCACAAACTCAACTTTCAACATTTCTGGTCCTTTCTTACTGGTTATTTCTACTCATTACTTTAGTTGGCATTTATCTTATAAAACTCATTTTGCATATAGGAAAAATAATATCGATGATCATATTATCATAGGCATGACAAACTTACTTAGATCAACTACTCAAGCTAGATCTCACTAGTTCATTTCTGTTAACTAATCATTTTGATCATGACAAACTAAATAACTCAAGCATCATTTATTTTAATACTATATGCAATGAATAACATATAAATTCAAGTAGAAAATCATGGATATTGCAAAGACACCATGACAATGTTTTTGTGGCTTGCTTTAGTGCAGAGAAGATTCACAGTCCTCCTGGATGCCTTCAAGACAAGCTTCACCTTTTGAAAATAAATCAAATGACAAAAGAAAATATCAAGAACAGTTCCGAAAAATTACCAGAAATTCTAGACAGGAGAGAAAAATCACATCTTTGGTGTGCTGCTAGGATTTTCCAGTAAGAACATAATGGAAAAAGAATCAACAAATTTGGACTTGTACAATAAAAGTTACAGCTAGTCAAAGTTCTGATCAAATTTCAACTAAATATGAATTAAGAGAAACACCAGAGGGGGTGACGTTGAAGGCGTAAACCGGCTGGGCGCCACCACTCCTACTGCTTCGGGCGCGGCCTGAGTGGCTGACAGTGGGCCCAAGTGGTAAGGTCAGAGGGGGAGGGGAAGAGAAGCAGAGTCGAGCAGCGCAGCGACGGCGCGTTCTCCGGCGAGGAGTGCCCGACGACGAGAGCTAAGAGGATAGGGTTGTAGAGGAGATCGAGGCGCACCTGCCCGTACCAGTAGCATGGCCAGGTTTGGCTGGATGGGGTCGGAGCGCAGCTCTCTAGCAGCGGCAGCGGGCGGAGCGCGTCGGAGATGGTAGTTCCGGCGAAGCAGGGCCAGTACAGCAGCTCCAACGTTACCAGCACACACCAGTGGATCACCACGTACACGCTGGAGTGGTAAGTAAGTGGAGCTCGAGCGGCTCTGGAGAGGGAGGGGGTTTAGGACGGGGATCACCAGCGAGCTCGGGGCAGGGACAGCGGCCAGAGGCCTGCCCGGCCGGGCTGCGGCTTCCTATGGTGGTATAGAAGTGCGCTGAGTATGTATGCAGAGAGAAACGATCTCGAGGGAGCTCTATTTATAGGCGAGGCCGAGGCGGGGTCAAGAGCTCGTCGGATCTCTATGGAGTGTCGCCCGGCGATGAATGGCGTCAGTGAGAGGGGGAGAAGATGCCGGAGATCACGCGGGGGGTCGTAGATGAGCTGCGACAAGCATAGGAGCATGGTACGCGACGAGCACTGGGGCACGGGCGCTCTATTTCCTTGGCTGTGGTGTGCCCGTGCTTGCTTAGACGAGCTCCGGCATCGGCAAGCGCCAGGGTGGAGTTATGGTGGTGCAAACAAGGATGGGGGTTCAATTTGGCAAGGTGCGGCAGCTGGGGCAGCGAGCACGCGTGAAACAGAGACGCTGGCGCACTGTAGAGCGCGTTGGCCGCATGCCAACTCCCTTGGACGAACGTGGTCACCACGTGAACTTTGCCATCAGGCTGAGCTAAGCGCAAACACCATGTCTGGCAGGTAGTCCTGATTGGTTTTGGTTGTTTTGCACGGTTGGCTGGGTCACCGGTGAACTGTGGGAGTGGCTTTCTTCCTGGCAAGTTTCTGGACAGAAACTTCTTAGCTTCACTGAGAAAAATTTAGTGAGAACTAAAGGCTGTGCTTTGGGGTTTAGCAATCTCTTAGGAGGGTAATCAAGCTCAGATAATATCAGCCCCAAAAGATCAAGGAAAAATATACTTGTTGTGCAAAGTGATCATTTTGTCCAGAATAGAAATGATTTTCTGTAGCAAAAATATTCCAAAAAGTTATGCAATATTTTTGCTCAGGAATGTGCCCTAGGGTTCGAAGAATATTTGTGAATTTATTCAGTATTTTAGGAGCAAGAAAACTAGGGGTTGCTTTGGAGCATACTTCTCTAAGTGATTTTCAGGGAAGAAAATGAATATTTTTCTTTTATGAAAAATATTCTGTAGCGACCAGACCTCAAACAGTCTGATCTCTGTGCATCAGTGTCATCCCTGGATCGGTAATGCTGACACGCACAGTACTTGAAGGATTTATAACAGAGTAGCAATCACACACTTATTACATCGAATGTCTCAAAAGAGAACTCATTACAATAAATATGGCATAAGGCCATCTAATAACGATAACAGCGGAAGGCTTGGAAGATAAGCGAGTCCATCAACTCCAACGGCATCACCGAGTATAGAACCACGACCTAAAAGGCTCCTAACTCATCGTCTAAAAAGTCTGCAACATGAACGTTGCAGCCCGAAAACGGGTCAGCACATGGAATATGCTGGCAATGTAACACATAGAGAGTAATGAACAAAAATATGCTATACTACATGCATATATGGCTGGTGGAAAGCTCTATGGTTACAGTTTTGCATAAAGCCAATTTTTCCCAACTTCAAAGGAATAAATTTTGTTTAACTATCATGGTGGTTGTTAAACATTGAGAAGGGTACTCCAACTCAATCCCAATTAAGCATCATCATTAACACAACAAAATTAAATTAAAGCAACATGATGAGATTCACATGATAATCCAGGTACTAGATACTCAAAACGTCCATAACCAGGGACACGGCTAACCATAATTAGTTTATACACTCTGCAGAGGTTTGCGCACTTTTCCCCGCAAGACTTGATCTCCTCCGCTTGATTTCTCACACTACATGGTGTTTGAGAAACGGATGACCGAGACACAGTCTTTCAGAAGCATTAACTCTCTACTCCGGGTAGACCGTACCAACCTACATCCCCTACATCTGCTAGTCTACCTCTTCAAGAGCTCACACAACTTAATCAACTATGCTAGAGCCCATAGTAGCTCGCGGTTGCACACGGAAGTTTCTAGCATGAATAATCTCATGATCCCTTTGAGCCTGAGTGGCGGTCCATAGGAGAATCACACGGTACCCCGGGATTTCCAAAAATACAGGCAACACTGGGTTCCCCAGGTGCCTCAATCCACCCAAATGTGAATTTAAGTTGCCACCTTAAGTAAACCATTAATTTAAAAATCTCAAATCTGTCATGGATACACTCACCCAATCCACGTCTACTAGCATAGCATATCAATATAAGCAAACGCAGAAGTAACTCCCAAAGGTTTGATAATAAAACAGGTAATAGGTTCTACCTCATCTACTTCCCAAAACCCACATATTAATCAGATCCTAATCATGCAATTGTTTGCAGGATTGACCTAATGCAATAAAACTGGGTAGTAAAGAGGTATGATCAAAGTGTTACTTGCCTTGCTAATGATCCGTGAAACCTAGAGATTCGAAGTAGCAAGCGGCGCACTCCGGCTACTCTATCACAAAAAAACAAGCATACAATAAGCACTCATCTAATGCACAAGTAAAACTCAAATAATAGGTCTAACCAAAAAGTTTAACTTAAGAACTCCGGTTTGCAAAAAGAATCAAATCAAACGAAGCAACGAAACTCAAACGGCAAAAGAAACAAGCTTCGTTTACTAATCTGGACCTAGGTCAAATTTTACAGTAGCAAAAACATGTTTGACTTGATTAAACGGAAACAGGATTTCGAGACAAAACTCTAGGCCCTTGAATCGCCTGATTCCGATAAACGAGCGAAAAGTTAAACTAAAACAAAAATCGGATCAGAAATCGTGATCAAAAAATAATCGCCGAAAATCTGAGAAAAAGAAAAACTGACGAACAGTTTAACGAATGAATGTTCGCTATCTGCGGCTAAACGACGAACACCATTTGCTCAAACAAACATATGGACGAACGTCCGCTAAATAGACTAAACCGTAAAAAAACCGAACCGGATCTAATAAAAAATAAACAGATCTAGGGTTTTGAAAAAAACCGATCAGTTCTATAAGAAAAACCGGTGGCTACCTCAGGGTGCGGGTCGGCTCCGGCAGCGGTGGCGACTCCGGCGAGGGGCAGCGGGGCGGCGCCATGGTCCGGTGGCGAGGGCGGCGGGGTCGGGTGGCGGCGGCGGCAGG
>NC_041381.1:552876872-552886674 GCF_002162155.2 Triticum dicoccoides
TCCAGTGGGGCGGCGGCGTCGGGCGGCGGGGCGGCGGCGGCGGCGGCGGATAGGGTTTCATCGGCTGCGGCGGTTTGGGCTGACGGGTTGGGCTGGCGGGCGCCGGGGTGGCGGCTTATAAAGCTCCCCGGACGGAGTCCCGCTCGGGCACGGCCCAAAGGCGGTTTCCTCTTTTTTTAAAACATTATGCGCAAAAAAACAAATAAAGAAATACTAAACGGACTCCAAAAATCCTGAAATAACTTTCCCGATTTCTAAAATCAAGTCGAACAAGATGAACATTTATTTGGGGCCTAAATGCAATTTTTAAAAACTCGCATTTTTCCTAAATTCAAATAAATTAGCGAAAAACTCCAAAATAAAATCTTATTTGATTTTATTATCAAATCCTCAATATTTCTTTATTTTGGGAAAGTCATTTTATTTCCTCTCTCATTTTTTTATAATAGAAATAATTGAAGATAAAATAATTAAAATCAAATGATCCTATTTTCAAAATTTGAGAAAACTAATATGAAAATAACAAAATCCCCAACTCTCTCCGTGGGTCCTTGAGTTGCGTAGAATTTCTAGGATGAAGCCAAAATGCAATAAAATATGATATGCAATGATGATCTAATGTATAACATTCCAAATTGAAAATTTGGGATGTTACAAACCTACCCCCCTTAAGATGAATCTCGCCCTCGAGATTCGGGTTGGCTAGAAAATAGGTGAGGGTGGTCCTTCCGTAGATCCTCTTCTCGCTCCCAGGTGGCTTCATCCTCGGTATGGTGGCTCCACTGAACTTTGCAAAACTTGATAACCTTGTTACAGGTTACTCGGCTGGCATACTAGAGAATCTTGACAGGTTTCTCCTCGTAGGTCAAATCACTGTCCAACTGAATCGCCTCCAGTGGCACTGTATCTCTCAGCGGTATATCAGCCATCTCTCCGTGGCACTTCTTCAACTGGGAAACATGGAACACATTGTGAACTCCCGACAATCCTTCGGGCAATTCCAACTTGTAAGCAACATCTCCCATACGCTCCAAAACTCTGTATGGTCTGACAAAACGTGGAACTAACTTTCCTTTAACTCCAAAACGCTTAACTCCTCGAAGTGGAGACACACGTACATAAACTCTGTCTCCGACTTCGTAAACTGTCTCCTTGCGTTTAGAATCTGCGTAGCTCTTCTGCCTGGACTGGGATACCTTGAGCCTATCACAAATTAACTTCACATTCTGTTCAGACTCCTTAATCAAATCTGGTCCAAACAACTGACGGTCTCCAACTTCATCCCACAATAATGGTGTCCTGCACCTCCTTCCGTACAAGGCTTCGAAAGGGGCCATCTTCAAACTGGATTGATAACTGTTGTTGTAAGAGAACTCTGCATATGGCAAATTGTCGTCCCAACTAGATCCATAATCTAGCGCACAAGTTCTCAACATGTCCTCCAAAATCTGATTGACTCTCTCGGTCTGTCCATCTGTCTGCGAATGAAAGGCTGTACTGAACTCTAGCCTGGTACCCAAAGTTTCGTGCAACTGATTCCAGAACTTTGAGGTAAACTGGGTTCCTCTATCTGATACAATGCTCCTCGGAACTCCATGCAGACATATGATCCTGGTCATGTATACCTTAGCCAACTTAGCACTGGTGTAAGTGGTCTTCACGGGGATGAAATGAGCTACCTTCGTCAAACGATCGACTACAACCCAAATCGAGTCATAGCCTGAACGTGTCCTGGGCAATCCCGTGATAAAATCCATGCCTAGCTTATCCCACTTCCATTCGGGTATCGGCAATGGTTGTAACAATCCTGCTAGCTTCTGATGCTCTGCCTTCACTTTCTGACATACATCACATACTACTACATATTCTGCAATATCCTCCTTCATTCCGGTCCACCAGAAAGTGTCCTTCAAATCCAGATACATCTGTTGGGGAACGTAGCAGAAATTCAAAATTTTCCTACGAGTCATCAAGATCTATCTATGGAGAAACTAGAAACGAGAGAGAGGGGAGTGCATCTACATACCCTTGTAGATCTCTAAGTGGAAGCGTTCAAGAGAACGGGGTTGAAGGAGTCGTACTCATCGTGATCCAAATCACCGGAGATCCTAGTGCCGAATGGACGACACCTCCGCGTTCAACACATGTACAGCCCGGGGACGTCTCCTCCTTCTTGATCCAGCAAGGGGAGAGGAGAAGTTGAGGGAGAGCTCCGGCAGCATGACGGCGTGGTGGTGGAGCTTGCAGTTCTCCGGTAGGGCTTCGCCAAGCACTACTACTACTATGGAGGTGTTGGGGAGGGAGAGGGTTGTGCCAGGGGCAAGGTTGAAGCTCCCATGCGCCTCCCCACTATATATAGGGCTGGAGGGGGCTGGTCTCTTGCCCTCCAAGTCCATTGGGGCGTTGGTAAAGGTGGGAGGAAAGAAATCCCATCATTTCCTTCCCCACCGATTGTTATCCCCCCTTTTTAGTGATCTTGATCTTATCCCTTCGGGATATGATCTTATACCTTCTAAGGGGGGATCTTGGTGCGCCTTGACCAAGGGTGTGGGGCCTTGCCCCCACTACACACGTTCATGTGGGTCCCCCCATGCTGGTGGGCCCCACTCCAGAACCTTCCCGGTACAATACCGAAAAATCCCAAACATTTTCCGGTGGCCAAAATAGGACTTCCCATATATAAATCTTTACCTCCGGACCATTCCGGAACTCCTCGTGACTTCTAGGATCTCATCCGAGACTCCGAACAACATTCTTAACTGCACACCAATTCCCGTAACAACTCTAGCGTCACCGAACCTTAAGTGTGTAGACCCTACGGGTTCGGGAATCATGCAGACATGACCAAGACAGCTCTCTGGCCAATGACCAACAGCGGGATCTGGATACCCATGTTGGCTCCCACATGTTCCATGATGATCTCATCAGATGAACCACGATGTCAAGGATTCAAGCAACCCCGTATACAATTCCCTTTGTCTAGCGGTATAGTACTTGCCCGAGATTGGATCGTCGGTATGCCGATACCTTGTTCAATCTCGTTACCGGCAAGTCTCTTTACTCGTTCCGTAACACATCATCCCGTGATCAACCCCTTGGTCACATTGTGCACATTATGATGATGTCCTACCGAGTGGGCCCAGAGATACCTCTCCGTCACACGGAGTGACAAATCCCAGTCTCGATTCATGCCAACCCAACAGACACTTTCGGAGATACCCGTAGTGCACCTTTATAGCCACCCAGTTACGTTGTGACGTTTGGTACACCCAAAGCGTTCCTACGGTATCCGAGAGTTGCACAATCTCATGGTCTAAGGAAATGATACTTGACATTAGAAAAGCTTTAGCATACAAACTACACGATCTTTGTGCTAGGCTTAGGATTGGGTCTTTTCCATCACATCATTCTCCTAATGATGTGATCCCGTTATCAACGACATCCAATGTCCATGGTCAGGAAACCGTAACCATCTATTGATCAACGAGCTAGTTAATTAGAGGCTTACTAGGGACATGGTGTTGTCTATGTACCCACACATGTATCTGAGTTTCCTATCAATACAATTATAGCATGGATAATAAACGATTATCATGAACAAGGAAATATTATAATAATAACTAATTTATTATTGCCTCTAGGGCATATTTCCAACAACATCTTGGTATTTCCTGGGTGAATCGAGTACGGCGAATCATGGGCCTCTTGCAGAATCAACTTTCTGATCTCCAGATTATTAGGCACATAAACGCGGTGTTCAAACCATAAGGTATCGTGCTCATCCTCACGAAAACCTTTAGCTTTTCCTTTGCTCATCTTCTCCTTTATCTCGTCAATCTCCTTGTCAGTCTTCTGGGCTTCTATGATCTTATCCATCAAAGTAGACTGAACCACCAATGCTGCTACATATCCTCTCGGAACTATCTCCAAACATAGCTCATGAAGGTCCTCGGCTAACTCCTTCGGTAACTCTCCGGTCATGAGGGTGTTGACATGACTCTTGCGGCTCAACACATCGGCTACTACGTTAGCCTTTCCGGGGTGGTAATGCAATCTCATATCATAATCCTTGATGAGCTCCAATCATCTCCTTTGCCTGAGATTCAACTCCTTCTATGTGAAGATGTACTTCAAACTCTTGTGATCCGTGTACACCTCACAATGGTTTCCGATGAGAAAATGCCTCCATGTCTTCAATGCATGCACAATGGCTGCTAACTCCAAATCATGCGTAGCATAATTTAACTCATGGGGCTTAAGCTGTTGTGAGGCATACGAAACAACTCTTCCCTCCGGCATCAACACTGCTCCAAGTCCTCGACGAGAAGCGTCGCAATATACTTCATAATCCTTGCGCTGATCTGGCAGAATTAACACTGGTGATGTAACCAAATGTTTCTTCAACTCCTGGAAACTAGCCTCACATTCCTCTGTCCATTTGAACTTGGTGTCTTTCTTCAACAACTCCGTCATGGGCTTTGCAATCTTCGAGAAATTCTCAATGAACCTCCGGTAGTATCCTGCAAGTCCAAGAAAACTCCGGATCTCTCCAACTGTTGTTGGGGCTTCCTAATTGTCACGATGACAACTTTGGTGGGTCTACTGCGATCCCTTCTCCGGATATCACATGTTCGAGAAATCCAACTTACTTCAACCAAAACTCACATTTGCTGAACTCGGCATATAACTGATGTTCTCTGAGCTTCTCCAGTACCAAACGCAAATGCTCCTTATGATCTTCTTCATTCTTCGAGTAGACCAAAATATCATCAATGAACACCACGACGAACTTATCCAGAAACTCCATAAACACCTTGTTCATCATGTTCATAAAATAGGCAGGTGCGTTAGTCAGACCAAATGACATAACGATATACTCATACAGCCCGTACCTGGTGGTAAAAGCCGTCTTAGGTATATCCTGCTCTCGAATCTTTAACTGATGGTATCCTGATCGCAGATCGATCTTGGAAAATACCTTAGCTCCTTGCAATCGGTCAAACAATTCATTTATCATCGGCAGTGGGTACTTGTTCTTGATTGTTACTTCATTCAATCCTCGATAATCAACAATCATCCTTAACAATCCATCCTTCTTCTCTACTAGAAGCACTGGTGATCCCTAAGGTGAAGAACTTGGGCGAATATAGCCTTTATCCAGTAACTCCTTAATCTGCTTCTTAATTTCCTCCAAATCTTTTGCGGGCATCCTATACGGTATCTTAGATATCAGCCCTGTGACTGGCAAAAGCTCAATCAAAAACTCAATGTCTCTATCCGGTGGCATGCCTGGCAACTCCTCTGGAAAAACGTCAGGAAAATCCTTCACCACTGGTACTTCCTCCTGTACAACTCCTGGTAAGGAATTTACTTGAGTCCGCTTTGGCACATGCCGGGACACATACTTGATCCTTCTTCCTTCTGGTGTGGTAAGCAAAATTGGCTTACTGGTGCATTCAATGTTCCCTCCATACTTTGATAACCAATCCATACCTAATAGCACATCCAGTCCTTGCGATTCCAATACTATTAGGTCAGAGGGAACACATATTTACCAATCCTTAAGGGTAACCGATCACACCATAGACTAGCCATATACTCTGCTCCTCGCGAGGTTACTAACATGGGTGACCTAAGGGCTTGGGTTGGCAGGTTATACTTATCCACAAATCCTCTTGATATGTATGAATGCGATGCACCAGTATCAAAAAGAACGATTGCAGTAAATGACTTAACCAAAAACTTACCTATTACTGCATGCTAACGTGGTTCACTTGTCCTTTGTTGAAAGGATTGGGCTTCATCCCAGAACTTCCATTGCCGTTCCCATTCTTTGCTTCAGGGCATTCAGTGGCATAATGTCCAGTCTTCTGGCATTTGTAACAGGTGATGTGGCTCAGATCCCTCTTGGCTAGTGTTGATGGGTTGGTGCGGTTCTGTTCGTTGCTTCCTCCTTTCCCATTACCATTCTTGGGGCCACTATGGTTGTGCGAACCACCTCCTCCATGGGTATGCTGAAAATGTCCTCCCGAGTTCGAGGTAAAACGAGGCTTCTGCTGAGCTCCAGAATTGTACTTCCCTTGTCCATACTTCCTCTTGCGGCTGTCAATCTGCTGCTGCTTCCCTTCAATCATGAGAGATCTATCTACCAACTCCTAGTAATTGTTGAAGGTTGTTACCATCAACTGCCTGCTCAGCTCATCATTCAGTCCTTCCAGAAACTTCTCCTGTTTAGCTACATCCGTAGCAACGTCATCTGGGGCATAACATGCTAACTTACTAAAGTCATCCACATACTGGCCAACAGTACGTCCTCCTTGGCGCAAGTTGCGAAACTCACGCTTCTTCATGGCCATAGCTCCTGGTGAAACATGAGCAGTACAGAAAGCCTGCTGGAACTGATCCCATGTGACAGTGTCTATAGGATAAGTGGCTGTGAAATTCTCCTACCATGATGCTGCGGGTCCATCAAGCTGGTGTGCGGCAAAATGCACTCTCTCCGCATCTATGCATTCGGTAGTGGTCAACACCCTTCCAATCTTGCGGAGCCAATCATCTGCAACTATCGCATCGGTGCTACTAGAAAACACCGGCGGATTCAGTCTCAAGAAATGGGCTAAGTGATCAACAGGTGGTGGTGGTGGTGGGTTGTTGTTGTTGTTGTTCCCCTGATTCTGATTCTGGACTAGCATCTGCATCAATGCATTCTGCTGCTGGATCAACTGGGTGAGCTCCGGTGGGAAAGCAAATCCATTGTCACGTCTCGGAGGCATCTGAGGGTTTAGAAAAGATGAGGATATAGAATAGAATGAGGTCTATAGAGGAAACACTACCCATATGCACATGAGACAAATTCAATCAATATCACTTCAATCAATCAACAAGGGCATACAACGGTCTAACTATCGTTACAAAAGTGCTCGGACTATACTATATACATGGGGTATACTACTACTGTTATGGTGGTCGACTAGAAAAACTGCTCCGTTGAATACTCCATGATATCAGCTCCGGCTTCATCAACATAGTCATCATCACTATTGTTTGGGTCCGAGTCGGTATCGTCGATGATGATGTAGTTCTCCGGGCAGGTGCAATCATCATCTTCTCCTCCAGTCGCGGGGAATCCCATAAACACTTTTAGTTTCTTCTTCAGATCATCATTCTTCTCCACGAGTGTTGCTATTTCCTCCTCATATCCATCGCGTGTAGACTTGAGTTCTTGCTCCAACTCCGTAATCTTGGTCAGTGCCTTCTTCAGATCTGTCATGTCTACACACATCTGGTTCTCCTAGCGATGAATGTGCTGGTTTAACTCCTGGATGGAAGCTGCAATTGATCTATCCTTCCTGGTGTTGATCATCTCCCATTGCTCATCTCGGCGCCCACAAATCTGGTAGATAGTGTCCTTGAGATCCTTGTGGTAAACTTCTCTAGTGCTTCCCATGGTAATGTGGGCTGCCATGCTCTTTCCTAAACTCCAGGTTGGTGCATCAAAGGAAAACTCTATGGGCTCAGTGACAGGCAAGCACGTCCTTCCTGGAACATGAACTTGAATCATCCAGCGCTCCTCTTCAGATAAAGTGGCGATGTAGATCTCGGTGAAGCTTGGTACTACAATGTTCATGTACTTAGTGACTTCCTTCAAGTGGCGTCCAAAGGGTGTATCTTCATCCGGTTGCGTGAACTTGTTCCTTGCATCCGCCATCCTAAAAGAATAGAAAAGATGAGGAGTCAGAAATGAGAAGAGAGAGTAGTGATCTAGGGCTTTAGCTTAGTGGTCGTGTCCTACAGTCAGCGTGTGCTCTGATACCATCTTGTAGCGACTAGACCTCAAACAGTCTGATCTCTGTGCATCAGTGTCATCCCTGGATCGGTAATGCTGACACACATAGTACTTGAAGGATTTATAACAGAGTAGCAATCACACACTTATTACATCGAATGTCTCAAAAGAGAACTCATTATAATAAATATGGCTTAAGGCCATCTAATAACAATAATAGCGGAAGGCTTGGAAGATAAGAGAGTCCATCAACTCCAACGGCATCACTGAGTATAGAACCATGACCTAAAAGGCTCCTTACTCGTCGTCTGAAAAGTCTGCAACATGAACGTTGCAGCCCGAAAACGGGCCAGCACATGGAATATGCTGGCAGTGTAACACATAGAGAGTAATGAACAGAAATACGCTATACTACATGCATATATGGCTGGTGGAAAGCTCTATGGTTACAGTTTTGCATAAAGCCAAATTTTCCCTACTGCAAAGGAATAAATTTTGTTTAACTATCAAGGTGGTTGTTAAACATTGAGAAGGGTACTCCAACTCAATCCCAATTAAGCATCATCATTAACCCAACAAAATTAAATTAAAGTAACATGATGAGATTCACATGATAATCCAGGTACTAGATGCTCAAAACGTCCATAATCGGGGACACGGCTAACCATGATTAGTTTATACACTCTGCAGAGGTTTGCGCACTTTTGCTCGCAAGACTCGATCTCCTCCGCTTGATTTCTCGTACTACATGGTGTTTGAGAAATGGATGACAGAGACACAGTCTTTCATAAGCATTAACTCTCTACTCCTGGTAGACCGTACCAACCTACATCCCCTACATCTGCTAGTCTACCTCTTCAAGAGCTCACACAACTTAATCAACTATGCTGGAGCCCATAGTGGCTTGCGGCTGCACACGGAAGTTTCTAGCATGAATAATCTCATGATCCCTTTGAGCCTGGGTGGCGGTCCATAGGAGAATCACACGGTACCCCAGGATTTCCAAAAATACAAGCAACACTAGGTTCCCCAGGTGCCTCAATCCACCCAGATGTGAATTTAAGTTGCCACCTTAAGTAATCCATTAATTTAACAATTTCACATCTGGCATGGATACACTCACCCAATCCACGTCTACTAGCATAGCATATCAATATAAGCAAACGCGGAAGTAACTCCCAAATGTCCAATAATAAAACAGGTAATAGGTTCTACCTCATCTACTTCCCAAAACCCACATATTAATCAGATCCTAATCATGCAATTGTTTGAAGAATTGATCTAATGCAATAAAACCGGGTAGTAAAGAGGTATGATCAAAGTGTTACTTGCCTTGCTGATGATCCGTGAAACCTAGAGATTCGAAGTAGCAAGCAGCGCACTCTGGGTACTCTATCGCAAACAAACGAGCATACAATAAGCACTCATCTAATGCACAGGTAAAACTCAAATAAGAGGTCTAACTAGAAAGTTCAACTTAAGAACTCCAGTTTGCAAAAAGAATCAAATCAAATGAAGCAACGAAACTCAAACGGCGAAAGAAACAAGCTTTATTTACTAATCTGGACCTAGGTCAAATTTTACAGTAGCAAAAACTTTTTTTACTTGATTAAACGGAAAGAGGGTTTCAAGACGAAACTCTAGGCGCTTTAATCGCCTGATTCCGATAAACGAGCGAAAAGTTAAACCAAAACGAAAATCGCATCAGAAATCACGATCAGAAAATAATCGCGGAAAATCCGAGAAAAAGAAAAACTAACGAATAGTTTAACGAATGAACGTTCGCTATCTGCGACTAAACGATGAACACCGTTCGCTAAAATGAACATACGGACGAACGTCCGCTAAATAGACTAAACCGTAAAAAAACGAACCCGATCTAATAAAAAAATAAACAGATTTAGGGTTTCAAAAAAACTGATCAGTTCTATAAAAAAACCGGCGGCTACCTCCGGGTGTGGGTCGGCTCCGGCGGCGGCGGCTACTCCGTCGAGGGGCGGCGGGGCGGCGGCGGTC
>NC_041381.1:552887417-552907459 GCF_002162155.2 Triticum dicoccoides
GCGGCGGCGTCCGGCGGCGAGGGCGGCGTGGTCGGGTGGCGGCAGCAGGCGGTAGGGCGGCGGCGGCGGCTAGGGTTTCGGCGGCGGCGGCAGTTTGGGCTGGCGGGTTGGGGCGCCGGGGTGGCGGCTTATAAAGCCCCTCGGGCGGAGTCCCGCTCGGGCACGGCCCAAAGGCGGTTTCCTCTTTTTTTAAACATTACGCACAGAAAAACAAATAAAAGAAATACTAAACAGACTCCAAAAATCCCGAAATAAATTTTCCCCGACTTCTAAAATCAAGCCAGACAAGATGAACAATTATTTGGGGCCTAAATGTAATTTTTAAAAACGCACATTTTTCCTAAATTCAAATAAAATAGCGAAAAACTCCAAAATAAAATATTATTTGATTTTATTATCAAATCATCAATATTTCTCTATTTTGGGAAAGTCGTTTTATTCCCTCTCTCATTTGTTTTATAATAGAAATAATTGAACATAAAAAATTTAAAATCAAATGATCCTATTTTCAAAATTTGAGAAAACTCAAATATGAAAATAACGAAATCCCCAACTCTCTCCGTGGGTCCTTGAATTGCGTAGAATTTCTAGGATCAAGCCAAAATGCAATAAAATGTGATATGCAATGATGATCTAATGTATAACATTCCAAATTGACAATTTGGGATGTTACATATTCCTTGGGCTTTTGTTGGAGTTTTTAACGGAAGGAAAGGTAAGTTAGAGGGTGGATGGGTCACTTGGCTAAAAAAAAGGGTAGGCCCAAGTGTTCAAGTCCATTTGAATTCATTCAAAACTCCAAATCCAAACCAAAGGTAAAAAGAAAGTCTAGAATAAGAGAGAAGGCAAATCCAAGCTGTCACATCAATAACACACGTCTCGATGAGACATGATCATCTGATATTCAAAATATTGCTAATGGGTCTATTCTGCGCTCCTCTGTGGGCCTTTATCGCGCTTTGGGCTGAATTCCAAAAACTAGCCTTTTGTCCTTGTTTCCTCCTTTTGAGCCACTTTTGGCCTGCTTGCACTAATATAATCTAGTGTCGATCTTGTAAGTAATGGGGCCACGTTGCCAGTGGATGTCGACTCGGTTTCAATAGCCAATCTGTAGCTAATCACGGAGCTAACTTGGCGCCCACTTACCGGTCAGTTTCTCCTGCTAATCGGGAGATTACTGCGTCCTCCTTGACCCGGTACCGTACCTCAGAACATAACATATCTTCATCATCACCATCCTCCCCTGCAATGTTTGACGCTGACCTATGACCACCACCGCTATCGTCGATCAATCCTTTTGCTAGTTCTTTGCAAGCAATGTGAAACTTCCCTTTTGACCTGGCATTGGCTTTGATTCCACAAGATGGTATCAGAACATTCAAGTAGCGAGTCATTCGACCAGGGCTAGAGTTCTTTCTGGTCCTATTTAGCATGCGCATTAGGTGTGCGTGATTGCTACTATCATCACAATGCCCATTCCTCAGGTTCATTTCGCCATTATCAGGGAAATTGTCTCTAAATTTTTGCATGATGTGGGCCAGATTGGGTATTTTGAAATCAGCCTGTACCCCTTATACCAACATATGTGAGGATTAACAGTGGTCTTGATAGATAATATCTGATTAATCATAGTCCTCAATGGTATGCAGATGTGCACATCATTTTCAAAAGCATAATAAAGAGCGAAATTGATGAAATCTTACCTTAAATAGGGAAATCTGAGCCCTACTTGTAGATCTACCTTTTGACAAAAGGAATTTGCTGGAGATTGCTAATGTTGTCAGGAGTTTTAGTAAGCTCTAGTGTGGGACAAAGTCAAGTGTATTACGACATTCTTAGTTGTAAAAATTAGAGTCGAATAACTCTCTAATACTCCCATTAGTCTGGTCTTGATGGAAACCAATGACTTTCAATCTGAAACTTCGACTATTCCAGTTGCTATTATTGACTAAAATATTTTGGATGTTGGTCCCTCATGACCCACAAGTATACGGGGTCAATCATAGTCCTTTTGATAAGTCAGACTGTCGATCCCAATGAGAAGCGGAAGGAAATGACAATTGGTTTTCAGCAAGGTATTTTCTGCAAGCACTGAAATAGTCGGTAATAGGTATTTGATAGCAACATAATTTGTAACAGACAAGTAACAGTAAAAGTAAATAAAGTGCAGCAAGGTAGCCCAATCCTTTTGTGGCAATGGACAGGCCAAAACAATCTCTTATGATAAGCAAAGCGTTCTTGATGGTACACGGGAATTTCACCATGTCACTTTCATAATGTTGGCTTGATTCGTGTTCCTATGATTACTTGCAACATGACTTCTCCCGTGACCTCAAGAACAAAAGTAACCACTCACAAATGATAATCATGCTCAAGATCAAAGGGGTTTTAAATAACATAATGGATCTGAACATATAATCTTCCACCAAATAAACCATATAGTAATCAACTACAAGATGTAATCAACACTACTAGTCACCCACATGTACCAATCTGAGGTTCCGGTACAAAGATTGAACACAAGAGATGAACTAGGGTTTGAGAGGAGATGGTGTTGTTGAAGATGTTGATGGAGATGGACCTCCCAAAGATGAGAAGGTTATTGGTGATGACGATGGCGATGATTTCCCCCTTCGGGAGGGAAGTTCCACCGGCGGAATCCCTCAGCCGGAGGGCAAACGTCCTCCTGCCCAAGTTCTGCTCGAGACGGTCACGCTTCGTCCCGAGAGTCCTCCCCTGATTTTAGGTCAAAGTGACCTATATACCATAAGATGGGTTCCAGAGGTGGAGCGTGCTGGGCACAACCCACCAGGGCGAGCCTGGGAGGGGGGCTGGCGCGCCCTGGTGTCTTGTGCTCACCAGGTGCCCCCCTCCGATAGTTATTTGCTCCAATATTTCTTAAATATTCCAAAATAATTCTTCGTGAAGTTTCAACTCATTTGGAGATGTGCAGAATAGGTAACTCTGACATAGCTTTTTCATGTCCAGAATTCTAGCTGCCGGCATCTCCCTCTTTGTGTAAATCTTGCATATTATGAGAGAAAAGACATTAGAAATACTTTAAAAAGCATTATTATGCATAAAAACATATTAAATAACAGTAGGAAATCATGATGCAAAATGGACGTATCAACTCTCCCAAGCTTAGACCTCGCTTGTCCTCAAGCGAAAACCGAAATCGAAAAACATGTCCACATGCTTAGAGAGAGAGGTGTCGATAAAAACAAAAATATGGACATAGCAGCATCATGTGACTTATTATAACAGCAACAAACCTTATCATAAAACTTTTAGGGACAATTGCATTTTTTTCCCTAGGTTGAACCTACCCACGGGGTTTGCCATTACTTTTCGACTCTACTCAGTTTTGCCCTTAGATTTGCCCCCGGGGTCACACGAATACCCGTTGACCATTTGACCAATTGAAAATTCATAACAAATTCATATGAACTCGGAAAAATGCAAATAAGATATCAAAATGTTCAGACAAACATCATCTTTATCTGCATATCATTTGCATTCAGTACAAAAGTATCATTTAAACTACCCGAGGTTAATAATGTTACTAACATTATTGAAAATAAAGAGGTATAAAAATACTTTTTTCATGAATAAAAATTACATGCAAATGTAGATGATGTTTTCTGAACATCCTGATATCCTTTTTGCATTTTTCCGAGTACATATCAACTTGTTATGAATGTTCGAACAACTTTGACCATTATTTTGAAACTTCATAACAACTTGATAAGAACTAAAAAAAATGCAAATAAGGTATCAGGATGTTTAGAAAACGTCACCTACATTTGCATGTAATTTTTATTCCTGAAAAAAACATTGTTTATACCTTTTTATTTTTAATAATGTTAATAACATTAATAACCTTAGGTAGTTTAAACAGTACTTTTGTCCTGAATGCAAATGACATACACATAAAGGTAATATTTAGCTGAACATTTTGATATCCTATTTGCATTTTTTTCTGAGTTTATATCAATTTGTTATGAATTGTCAAAGTATTGGTCAAACGGTCGAAGGGCATTCGAGCGACCTGCGAGGAAAATCTAAGGGCAAAACTGAGCAGAGTCGAAAAGTAAGGGCAAAACCCGTGGGTAGGTTCCAACTATGGACAAAACTGCATTTGTCCCAAACTTTTATCATACAACTTTTATTATAAACTTCTCATGAACAACTGACAATTCATCACAACATCGAAGTATAAAGCATAAACTCTTTTGGAAACCGACAAACTATGTTCTTAGTCAACTTTGCAACTACAATTCATCATCTTTTCAGGAAGGGTCATGTATCGGAGCCTTTAGGCAGGTCCACATACTCAACCATCATTTAGTATTCTATGATTTCTAACACTCACAGTGTACACATGAGCAAAATGTTTCAACCGGACACAAAGAAAGATAGAGGCTTATAGTTTCGCCTCCCAACGTATTCACCTCAAGGGTGATGTCAACAATAATAATTCATGCTCACTCATATCCAACTGGATATATGTGCTTGGATATTTCATCACCACATGATGCTTTCCAAATGTGAAAATAAAAAGGAAAGGGGAAGGATACTTTGACTCTTGCATAAAAGTAAATACATAAAAGTAAAGGATAGTCCCTTCGCAGAGGGAAGCAGAGGTTGCCATGTGCTTTTTATTTGTATGCCAAATCCCTTAATGCAAAAGAGAGTTACAGTATATTGCCCCTTATGATAGCAACCTTTATTATGTAGTCCGTCGCTTTTATTACTTTGCCATCACAAGTTCGTACAATGCTCAATTTCTCTTACACTAACTGATCCAACACATTTAGAAGCAATTTTTATTGCGTTATTGCACCGATGACAACTTACTTGAAGGATATTACTCAGGTAGGTATGGTGGACTCTCAAGGCATGAATTTGGGTTCAAAGTTTTTGGATGCACAAGTAGTATCTCTACTTAGTTCCGAATTTTTGGCTAGCAAAGATATAGCACCACATGTTGAAGGATCTATAACAATATAACTTCTCTGTGGATATGAATGTGCATAACTCATTACGTTGTATTCCTTGTCCAACGTCAACAATTTTGACATATAATATTTAATAGGGGCCATAGAAGATGTCCAAGATAGTATATTTGCATGTGAATCTTCTCTTCCCTTATTAATTCTTTCATGGGTTGCATCATTGACCAATGCTATGTTTTGTCAATCTCCAAGAAATTTTAACACTTATACTTTTCCTTATGTGATCTCATTACTTACCATAAGATTAGCATATGATCTTTTTTCATTTATTTTATTTTATTTTTATTGAAACCAAAGAGTAAAGAAACAAAACTCAAACTGCCCTTTGTTATATATCTCGCACACGATTACACAGATAGATAGAAAACAAAGCAAGCACTCGAAAAGAAAGGATCGGACAAACTTTTATTCAATTGAACCATAGGATAACTAAAGATCGAACTAAAATAGATAAAAGCAAATATGGTGGTGGTGATACGATACCGGGGCACCTCCCTCAAGCTTGGCACAAGCCAAGGGGAGTTCCCATACCATGAACTCAAGTCTCCTTTGGTGGGGAAGATGATGATGGTGGTGGTCATGAGGTAGTGGCCTTCAGCAGGTACTCCAATCTACGGATGATGCTTCGGAGGGCGTTGATGTGCTCTTGTAACAAAATATTTTCACGAGTGGCATACTTATTCTGAACATGAACCGTCTCGAAGGCCTTAAAGGCTTCAATTTTAGTGGGGGTAAGATGAGCGTAGTAAGGTTGAAGGATATTCTTCCTCTTCCACCGGGATAGCTTGCTCTCCTATTTGAGTTTGATCCACCGTAGCCTCCTTATCCTTGTTCTCTTGGATGGCTTTCTTCGATTCCTCCCTTTTTAGTTCTATGTTCATCAACCAAGCATCTCCTTCCCTGTTTTTGGAAGAGGGAGAAGACATGGTGCCTGGCTTTGCTAGATCTGACAGAAAAAGAACGAGAAACAAGAATAGAAGATTTCCCTATGATACGGTGGTCAATACGTTCGGGGGGGTATATAAAGATTTTTCTAATCTTGGGAAACATGCAAACGAGAGGAAGGCGGAGTCGAGAAGGTTCTCGAGGTGGGCACAACCCACCTGGGCGCACCAAGCAAGGCAGGTGCGCCCTCGTGTCTTGTGCCCTTCTCGGCTGCCTTCCTAGTTGTTTCTTATTTTCCTGTTTTTTGTATTATTCCAAAACTTACAAAATATATATTTGCGGATTTTTCATAGTCCGTTTACTTACCAAATCATGTACCTCCTCTTTTTAGTATTCTGGAGTGTTCCGGAAGGTTTCTTTTATGTGTTCCTCCGGTGTTATGGTTTGAATAATATTGCATTCAACATTAATAGGCGTACCTGATATATAATGCTTAATTCTTTGCCCATTGACTACCTTTGGGTTTGTACCTTCGGCATTATTGATCTTGATGGCTGTAGAATGATCAACCACTGATACGCCTCCAACGTATCTATAATTTTTGATTATTCTATGCTATTATATTATCCATCTAGGATGTTTTATATGCATTTATATGCTATTTTATATGATTTTTGGGACTAACCTATTAACCTAGAGCCTATTGCCAGTTTCTGTTTTCTCCTTGTTTTTGAGTTTACAGAAAAAGGAATACCAAACGGAGTCCAATTGACGTGCCAATTTTTGATGATTTTTTATGGACCAAAAGAAGCCCCTGGAGTGAAAGAGTTGGGCCAGAAGAGTCCCGGGCTGCCCACGAGGGTGGAGGGCGTGCCCAACCCGCCTGGGTGGGCCCCCCTGCCCCATGGACAGCCCGGAGACCCCCCTGACGTGAAACTGACGCCAAAAATTCCTATAAATACAGCAACCTCCAGAAAGAAACCTAGATCGGGAGTTCAGCCGCCGCAAGCCTCTATAGCCACGAGAAACCAATCGGAACCCAGTTCCGGCACCCTGCTGGAGGGGGGATCCCTCACCGGTGGCCATCTTCATCATCCCGGCGCTCTCCATGACGAGGAGGGAGTAGTTCACCCTCGGGGCTGAGGGTATGTACCAGTAGCTATGTGTTTGATCTCTCTCTCTCTCTCTCTCTCTCTCTCTCTCTCTCTCTCTCTCTCTCTCTCTCTCTCTCTCTCTCGTGTTCTTGATTCAGCAAAATCGTGATGTATCGCGAGCTTTGCTATTATAGTTGGATCTTATGATGTTTCTCCCCCTCCACTCTCTTGTAATGGATTGAGTTTTCCCTTTGAAGTTATCTTATCGGATTGAGTCTTT
Source organism: Triticum dicoccoides (assembly GCF_002162155.2). NCBI lineage: Eukaryota > Viridiplantae > Streptophyta > Magnoliopsida > Poales > Poaceae > Triticum > Triticum dicoccoides. The sequence goes on from NC_041381.1 coordinate 552,894,695, forward strand.
AAAGACTTCAGAACACTTCATGTATGTCTTGCATGTTCTTATCTGTGGTGACAATGGGATATCACGTGATCTACTTGATGTATGCTTCAGTGACCTTGTGAACTTATGCATAGGGGTTGGCACACGTTTTTGTCTTGACTCTCTGGTAGAAACTTTGGGGCACTCTTTGAAGTACTTTGTGTTGGTTGAATAGATGAATTTGAGATTGTGTGATGTATATCGTATAATCATGCCCACGGATACTTGAGGTGACATTGGAGTATCTAGGTGACATTAGGGTTTTGGTTGATTTGTGACTTAAGGTTTATTCTAGTATGAACTCTATGATAGATCGAATGGAAAGAATAGCTTTGTGTTATTTTACTAAGGACTCCTGAATAGATCGATCAGAAATGATAACTTTGAGGTGGTTTCGTACCCTACAATAATCTCTTCGTTTGTTCTCCACTATTAGTGACTTTGGAGTTACTCTTTGTTGCATGTTGAGGGATAGTTATATGATCAGTTATGTTATTATTGTTGAGAGAACTTGCACTAGTGAAAGTATGAACCCTTAGGCCTTGTTTCCTAGCATTGCAATATCGTTTGTGCTCACTTTGATAATTAGTTACCTTGCTGTTTTTATATTTTCAGATTACAAATACTCATATCTACCAACCATATTGCACTTGTATCACCATCTCTTCGCCGAACTAGTGCACCTATACAATTTACCATTGTATTGGGTGTGTTGGGGACACAAGAGACTCTTTGTTATTTGGTTGCAGGGTTGTTTGAGAGAGACCATCTTCATCCTACGCGTCCCACGGATTGATAAACCGTAGGTCATCCACTTGAGGGAAATTTTCTACTGTCCTACAAACCTCTGCACTTGGAGGCCCAACAACTTCTACAAGAAGAAGGTTGCGTAGTAGACATCAAGCTCTTTTCTAGCGTCGTTGCCGGGGAGGTGAGTGCTTGAAGGTATATCTTTAGATCTTGCAATCGAATCTTTTTGTTTCTTGTTTTATCACTAGTTTAGTCTACAAAAGAAAACTACAAAAAATGGAATTGAAGGTTCCTCATATGCTTCATCTTTTTAATGTCTTTCGTGAAAATGATGGGAAGGAAAATTGTGCTCAAGTACTAGAAGAAGAATTACATAGAATGCTTGGCATAAAATATGTGAGTGATGAGCATGATTGCAATGTTGTTAGTATGAATTCTTTGAATACCCATGATGCTAATGATATGCAAAGCCACACGCTTGGGGATGCTATGTTTGATGAAGATGATATGTTTAGTCCCCCAAGTTTTGATGAGCAAATTTATTATGATGAAAGCATGCCTCCTATTTATGATGATTATTGTGATGACACGTATGCTATAAAGTATAAAGATAACCATGATACTTGTCATCATGATTTTAATTTTCAATTGGATTATGCTTCACATGATAGTTATTTTGTTGAGTTTGCTCCCATTACTATTCATGAGAACAAATTTGCTTTTGTGGAGAGTAATAAAATTTTCATGCTTGTAGATCATGAAAAGAATGCTTTATGTGATAGTTATATTGTTGAATTCATTCATGATGCTACTGAAAATTATTATGAGGGAGGAATATATGCTCGTAGGAATTGCAATAATATCAAGTTTCCTCTCTGTGTGCTTAAAGTTTTAAAGTTATGCTTGTTTCGCCTTCCTATGCTAGTTGATTATTGTTCCCATAAGTTGTTTTCTCACAAAATCCCTATGCATAGGAAGTGGGTTAGTCTTAAATATGCTAGTCATATTCTTCATGATGCTCTCTTTATGTTTCAATTCTTATCCTTTATGTGAGCATCATTGAAATCATCATGCCTAGCTAGGGGCGTTAAACGATAGCGCTTGTTGGGAGGAAACCCAATTTTTATTTTTGTTCCTTACTTTTTGTTCCTGTTTAGTAATAAATAATTCGTCTAGCCTCTGGTTAGATGTGTTTTTATGTTTTAATTAGTGTTTGTGCCATGTAGAACCTTTGGGAAGACTTGGGTGAAGTCTTTACGACCTTGCTGTAAAAAACCGAAACTTTTTCGCTCACGAGATTAGATTCCATTTTTTACTGGAGAGATATTTTAGGTTGATTCTTTTTGAAGATTATTAATAGACAAATTACTCAGGTCCACCAATTTATTTCAGAATTTTTGGAGTTACAGAAGTATTCGAATGATACAGATTACTACAGACTGTTCTGTTTTTGATAGATTCTGTTTTCTATGTGTTGTTTGCTTATTTTGATGAATCTATGAGTAGTATCGGAGGGTATGAACCATAGAGAAGTTGTAATACAGTAGATATTACACCAATATGGATTTAGAATGAGTTCACAACAGTACCTAAGTGGTGGTTTTATTTTCTTATACTAACGGAGCTTACGAGTTTTCTGTTGAGTTTTGTGTTGTGAAGTTTTCAAGTTTTGGGTAAAGATTCGATGGACTATGAAATAAGGAGTGGCAAGAGCCTAAGCTTGGGGATGACCAAGGCACCCCAAGGTAATATTCAAGGACAACCAAGAGCCTAAACTTGGGGATGCCCCGGATGGCATCCCCTGTTTCGTCTTCATTCATCGGTAACTTTACTTGGAGCTATATTTTTATTCACCACATGATATGTGTTTTGCTTGGAGCGTCATTTTCTTTTGTTAGTATTTGCTTGCTGTTATTTAGAATAACTAGCGGTGCCACCCGCGCATTTGCGTGGCTAGATTTTGTTGCAGTTCTTTTGCTATGTTAAGAATATGTGAATCATATTTGCAAAAATTATATTTTATCTTGTTATTAACATAAAAAATCAAATAATGTTCCATTATGCCTCAATGAACTTATGTTAATTTATAATCTAGTTTTAAATTATAAAGAAGTTAAATTTTGAAGGCTCAATGGATTACCATTGGAAACCTAAGTCTCCTTGTATTATGACTAATACTTGGTGTAGTTAAGTTATATAAATGCACATCTATGTTTATTTATAACATTTACATCGCCTATTGTGGAGACGCTTTGTGATGAGATAGTCATTTATGTCCTTATTTGGAAGATAACCTATATATAAGTCACGATATAGCTATATTATTTTCCAGAAAACATGGTGATGAAAATCTAACATGTTTTGTGATGCACATGAAGCAAATAGAAACCTATTGGCAATGATGTCATCACATGCAATACCTACTCTGCTTGTGCATGATACATATTGTGAAATATTGACTTGGAAGCTTCCAAAGTTCAGACAAATAATATAATGTATACCTTGACATGAGTTGCAATCACAGCCGTTATAATTAGCACCCACCAGTCTATCCACAGATGTATGTGAACAAAGATGGTAGTTGGGTGGCCCACACATTTCCGTGGCTACAGACAATATGTATTGTCAATATCTGTCTTTTAGCGAATTTTTGTGTTTTTATTAACTTTTGTTTGAATTAAGTCATCACTATTTTATATCATTAGTGTTAATGTATTCCTTAAAAAATAAGTTCAGAAAGTTCATCAAAAAATTATGCCTCGAGCAACATGATTCTTTTTGGTGAAAATATTCTTGTTAAGCATATAGATTCTTGCTATTGACTTTTTCACGTGATATTAAAAAAATGGTGAGATATGTGCATCTACGCATGCAAATCACGTTGTAATACTAATGTTTGGCCTTGTGTCTTCCGTTCCTCATCCCTACCACAAATTGTTACTAAGGCAATAATCAACCTTTAAAAATGGATGGCTTGTATATCAACTTGGGTTCTTTCCTCTATTTGACTCATGAATGGTCACACTTCAGTTGTGTTTTCCATTTACTGCAATATCATGTTTGTATATGCTTTCACACATACCTGACTTACTTTAAATGCCTTTGTCGGTTGCATCTCTAAGGCAATGTAATCACCGACGTACATTTGTTCACAATTCCAAAATACACAACACTTTAGATATGTGTGTTGTCTTTAATTTAGTTTTGCTGACTATTTTCACATATTTCTATGATGCTAAAAAATATAAAAGTACATATGTTTTGAAACTTTTACATAAAAAGTCTAATGGTATGAATTCTCCCTAACATATCCAAATCGTTTTCCAGTAGCCAGTTATCAAACATATTGAACTTTGACAGCTTACTATCTAATACTTCGTAACAAAGGTAGTACTTACTCGATCTCAGTGCATCATGCTTATTTTTTTCATCTTCATATTACTTTGCACGACTGACATAAGTAGGAATGGACAGTGGCATACACTATTTGGCTTCCAACCTTTACGTTTTAGGCACAATACTATTTTTGCTTCCTTAGTTGACCTATATACTCATTTTGCACACTGAGTTGGCTCATTGATTTCCCTTGAAGATGCCATGCATATTGTGTACAATTTTTTTTTGCATGCACATACTCTATAATTCTTACAAATGCACCACCCCAATGTATGCATGTTGACATAATCCTCCATCAATAATGTAAAAATTATGGGATGGAATAACTGTTGGTTTTATCGGGGATCGACTGTCACCCCTACATGTATCAAGAATTGATAGTCACCTCTACCATTTGAAGTATGTGCAGATAGATCAACCATTTATGAAAAAGGGCTTGATTCAAGATATAAGAAATTAATTCTTAAAGCAGCACGATTATTAGAGGCTTTATTAAAAGCATGTACATGTATGGATGGACGTTTATTTTAGTTTCTTGATGGGAGGTGTAATTAATACCTACAGGATGTCATGCTAGCTCGAGCAAGATTGTTGAAATATTCACCTGCTTCTAGTCTGCTCGTGCAACTATATATAGAAACTGAACATGGATGTAAACGGCACTTACAATTTCAATTTGTGATTAAGAAGATGCATCTCCACGGTCACTTCTAGTTGTCCAAGACTCCACTGTCATTTTCCCCCAATTACTCGCGGGATTGCCATCAGCAACAAATCCATGCTCCGCCTCTGTATGCCGCCTAACGCCGCGACATGTATCCATGCCTTAACACCTGACACTATTAAATCTAGAATGCAGCTGTGTCTTCATCCGATCGCTGACGGGATATGCAAGTGACATCCTGGTGTTTCGGCATCTACGACAACATGCTCCGCCTCGGTCTGCCGTTCATCCTGCCGGCAACTATCCATTCCACGACCATCATGGCATGCTGGCGAGTTGGACGTCAGAGCAGACGTGCCACAACTCTCCCCTGGCGCAGGCGGCCCTGCTTGGTTCAACCTGGTGTGGTGTGCGCACGCTCATCAAGTCGTCGCAGCTGCTCTCGCTACCATGATATTTCCTCCGATTGGTAAAAGGAATATACATCTATTTGGCAGTTGACGGAGATGCGGACGACATCTCTCCATTATATTCTCCTCCGATTGTAAAAAAGAGTCCATATCATATAACACTACCTTATTGTTCCTTTACAATTTACAACACTACTTCAAAGTACAAACAAATATTTTTTGACGTGAAATCTTAACGAATCTGGATTGTTAGTATTCTTTTCTTATCGGTTTTGCCTCTTGCATATGAGTCCGTCGTGCTTGGCTGCTCCGATTGATTGTAGTCTAGCGATTTTTTTACTCTGACTCATCCCTTTGTTAGGCTGGCTCGAAACGTATGAGATAAGGAAACATAATTATGCACTTTCTTTCTACAAATCTATTTCCTCCAATTGGTAAAAGGAATATACATCTATTTGGCAGTTGAAAGAGATGCGGACGGCATCTCTCCATTATATTCTCCTCCGATTGTAAAAAAGAGTCCATATCATATATCGCTACCTTACTGTTCCTTTCCAATTTACAATACTACTTCAAAGTATAAACAAATGTTTTTTTAACGTGAAATCTTAAAGAATCTGGATTATTAGTATTCTTTTCTTATCGATTTTGCCTCTTGCATATGAGTCCGTCGTGCTTGGCTGCTCCGATCGATTGTAGTCTAGCGATTTTTTTACTCTGACTCATCCTTTGTTAGGCTAGCTCGAAACGTATGATACAAGGAAACATAATTATGCACTTTCTTTCTACAAATCTCGGCCGTTCTTTTTAACTCTTTATCTATTGTTATATCTAAACCATTCGATTTGTATCATTTTAATAATATAATAGATGTTTTGAATCTATATTTTCAATAAAAATGTCAAGGATAGCCTTACCATGCTTATTTTGCAAGTATACATGTTGCTGTTTCAAAACAGAAAGTTTACCGTTGTTGCAAAAATTCCCTAGAAAAGTCAGAGAATGATATAATGATGAAACTTTTTGCATATTGAGCTATGATAAATCCTCTACAGTTTAGTATTTTTATCATAATGTTTGGAGTTAGTTAAGTATGATGAATCTTGCATTCTTTACAGACTATACTGTTTTGGCAGATTGCTGTTATGTTTGCATTGTTTGCATATGTTTGCTTCTTTAATGATTCTATTTCAGGATAGGAGTATTAAATATGCAGAGACATTTAGTATGAAATGTTGAATAATAATTTTAGTGATTTGTTACAGTAGAAAATGATAAGGTTTTTGCATTGGTTTATACTAACTTATCTCACGAGTTCTTGTTGAGTTCGGGGTGGATGAAGCTTTCGAGATTTAGGAAACCGTGATATGAGAGGAATTAAGGAGACACAAAAGCTCAAGCTTGGTGATGCCCAAGGCACCCCAAGATAATATTTCAAGAAGTCTCAAGCATCTAAGCTTGGGGATGCCCTGGTAGGCATCCTACATTTCTTTTTCAACAATTATCGGTTAGTATCGGTTGAACCTAAGTTTTTACTTCTTCACATGATGTGTGCTATCCTTGACATGTCATTTTGTTTTATTTTGCTTGCTGTTTGAATAAAATACCAAGATCTAAAATTCTTAAATGTTAGAGAGTCTTCACATGGTTACATAATTATTCAGCTACTCTATGTGTTTCACTTATATCTTTTGGAGTAGTTTGTCATTTGCTCTAGTGCTTCACTTATACCTTTTTAGAGCACGGTGGTGGTTTTATTTTGTAGAAATTATTAATCTCTCATGCTTCACTTATATTATTTTGAGAGTCTTTTAGAAAAGCATGGTAATTTGTTTTGGTTATAAAATTGGTCCTAATATGATGGGCATCCAAGTTGGGTATAATAAAAACTATCATATAAAGTGCATTGAATACTATGATAAAATTGATACTTGACAATTGTTTTGAGATATAAAGGTAGTAATGTTAGAGTCATGCTAGTTGGGTAATTATGAAATTGAGAAATACTTGTGTTAAAGTTGGCAAGTCCCGTAGCATGCACGTATGGTGAACGTTGTGTGAAAAATTTGAAGCATGGGGTGTTCTTTGATTCCCTTCCTTATGAGTGGAGGTCGGGATTGAGCGATGGTTAACTTCTACCAACCCTTACCCTAGGAGCATGCGTAGTAGTACTTTGCTTTGAGGGCTAATAAACTTTTGCAATAACTATATGATTTCTTTATGACTAATCTAAGTCCATGGATTATACGCACTCTTACTGTCGTGGTTCTAAGCCTGACAGTAGAGTGGGGGGTAGGTATGGAGAGGCAAGGTCCTAGCTATGGAGAGGTTGTAAGCACAAAGGATGTACGAGTTCAGGCCCTTCTCGGAGGAAGTAACAGCCCTACGTCTCGGAGCCCGGAGGCGGTCGAGTGGATTATGAGTATATGAATTACAAGGTGCCGAACCCTTCTGCCTATGGAGGGGGGTGGCTTATATAGAGTGCGCCAGGACCCCAGCCAGCCCACGTAGGAGAGGGTTTAAGGTGAGTTAAGTCTGGGGCGTTACTGGTAACGCCCCACATAAAGTGCCTTTACTATCATAAAGTCTACTTGATTACAGGCCGTTGCAGTGCAGAGTGCCTCTTGACCTTCTGGTGGTCGAGTGGGTCTTCGTGGTCGAGTCCTTCAAGTCAGTCGAGTGTGTCCCTCGTCGGTCGACTGGAAGGCGACCTCTTCTAAGGGTGTCCTTGGGTAAGGTACTTAGATCAGGTCCATGACCCTACCCTAGGTACATAACCCCATCATTAGCCCCCGAATGGATTGAGGCTTCGAGTGAGGAAGGAGTTGACGTCGTTTCCGATTAACCTTTGTGCCCTGGTCGTGCGTTGTCCTGGACCAAAGAATCTCTTCGTCGACAGTGAACGACTTGTCTTCAGTCGACTCGATCCATTCTATTCTTGCGTCGAGTGATCTTTCGGGCTTCGACGATATCCGAGCGACGGATCGCCGGAAACCCCGTGTCTGACAGACTGATCTGCCGTTCGCGGATTCCGCGGGATGCGAAATTTGGGGACGCGCGCGAAGCGGGACGGCCCGCGGCGTTCGGATGGGACGGGACATAGACGCCTCGATCTCCGCACCGCCTTTTTCGCCACGTATCCCGTCTGCATAACTGTTCCTGATATGATTAGATCGACCGGGCCCACCTGTCATCCACTCGGAAGGGACCTTATAAATGCGCCCGGCGAGGATTTCTGTACTGCGCCTCAGTCATTCTCTCTCTCTCTCTCTGCTTCCTTCTTCCCCGCCCAGCGTGCTCGCTCTCGCCCCCGCACCACTTCCCTTCGCGCATCTCGCCAGCAACCATGGCCAAGGAGAAGACGGCGGCGCTGGAGCGTGCGAAGAAGGCGTCGGCGTCGGAGAAGGCAAAGGGGAGATCCACCAGCCGCGGAGGGTCCTCGTCCAGATCCCGCCTGCCGAAGGGCTGGGTCCAAGGAGACTGGATCCAGTCGACCATCACCGAGAGTGACCTCCTCGACATGGCCAACGAGGGCTTGATTCCTCATGGAGCTGCGAGGCTTCCGGGGAAGGAGTGGCAGCCCCAGCCAGAAGAGGGTGAGTGTGTGCTCTTGGCCACCCATGTTGATCGTGGATTTTCCTTGCCGCCGAGTGTTTTCTTCCGTGGCTTCTTGAATTTCTTTGGGGCGCAGCTCCACCACTTTACCCCAAACTCTATTGCCTATCTTGCCGCGTTTGTGTCCATGTGTGAGGGTTTCCTGGGCTGTCGACCGCACTGGGGTTTGTTCAAGCATATATTCACGTGTCGATCTCAGACCGTGAAGAAGGCGAGCCCAGGTGATGAGAGAACCCGAGTCGTCCAAATGTGTGGGGGTCTGGGGATTCAGGTGAGGAATAAGAGCACCTTCCCGCCCATGACCTTTCCCGAGTCCGTCAGAGGCTGGCAGTCGACTTGGTTCTACTGCCAGGTCCAGTCGACGCCAGGGCAGTCGAGTGGACTCCCTCCGTTTACCATGGACCGAGTGAACAAGCCCTCCCCTCTGAAACTGATTCCGGAGGAGAAAGCTGACGTGAAGATGTTGATGGAGCGCGTGGTGCAGTTGGTTCGGGAGGGAGTGACGGGCATGGACCTCCTGGAGGTTTTCCTCAGGCGTCGCATCCAACCCCTTCAGTTCCGGAGCCACTGCATGTGGTTGTACCGTGGGACCGAAGACGAGACTAGAGTCCATCCAGAAGCAGTCAATGACGTCACTCTGGAAAGATGGATGGTAGCCGTTACCGGAAACAAGGATAACCCACGCGGAGCCAGAAGGATTCCTCCACTCGACCACAACAGCGACCCAAACAAGGTACACTTGCCCTGCTCTCCACTGCGCCCTTGTCGCATTCATTTCTGTTAACCCTGCCGACTGGTCGATTGATCCTTGTCTGGACATCTGCTAGGCCCTCACCGAGCTGTACTCGATGCCCAATGGGGCACAAGCTTCGACTGAGGAGGGTGAGGCAAGCGGGGGCGAGAGCCAGGAAGAGGAGGAATGGGACTCGGATGTTGCAGAGGATGATGACGACGATGATGATGATGACGGTGATGAAGATGACGTCGAGGACGAGGAAGAAGACGAGGAGGAGGTCGTACCACCGCGCTCAGAAAGGCGGTTGAAGCTTGTCCACGACCCTTCGACCAAACGTGGTAAGGGGGTTGCGACCGCCACTCTGTCGACCAAGCGCCCTCGGACCACCTCTCCGGTGCCGACTGAAAAGGCGCCGAAGCAGCCCAGGGCGGCCTCGTCGAAGCCGATCAAGCTCTTGCCGAAGATGAAGGTGTCCATCCCCACCATATCAGGGTAACCGTGCTGCTCATATTTTCTTATTCTGTGTGAACTTTGTGTCTGGTCGACGCTGAAGTTAGTCGACTGATCCTTCGGAGTTGCAGTGCTGCCACTTCTGAAACTTCGGCCCGGGCTGATGACCACGAGATGGAGGACGCAGCAACTTCGAACCCAGGTACTGTATTCTTAACGCCGTTCTCAGTCGACTGACTCGCGATCTTTGATCCTGATTTTTCTCCGTAGCTCCACCCAATACTGTTATCAATCTCCCTGATGATGATGAGGATGAAGAGCCGCTGAAGCGCAGGAGGAGTCGGAAAACGTCCGCCAGTAAGGTGCCTCAGGATGTGACGGCACCTGAGATTCTGACTGTGGAGGAAGAGAACATCACTCGACACACGGTGTCCTTCGCAGATCCATTGACGAGTGCTCAGCAGCCCTCCCTCTTCACGACGCACCACGTCCCAGAGGACCAAGCTGGCGCAGCGAAGGAGGCGATACGCCAAGAGGGAATCATGATGGAGCAGCTGAAGACCATCCGGGATGCGAGCCAGGCAGCTTATGACGCCAGTTCTGCCCTCCAAAGCAATGTCCAGGTCAGTCGACCGCTGTTTGTTCTGTTGGATATGCTACCAAAAACTTTTCTTTTCCGGAATTTATAGTAGTCACCCACTGGGTGTGTCGAATAAACTCCGTGTTAGCGGGGGCACGCTGAGTGCACCCGCTGGGTGTAGTCCCCAAGGCTAAGGTCGACTGCTGGCAGTCGGCCTTAGGCTTTATGATGTCAATTTTTCTGTCAGTCGACTATGTCGACTGGATTTCACAAACCGGTGGGGGCACGCTGAGTGCACCCACTGGGTGTAGTCCCCGAGACTGTGGTCGACTGCTTGCAGTTGATCACAGTCTTAGAGAATGCATCTCTTTTTTCTTTTTTTCTTTTTTTTTGAGGTCGACTGGTCGACTTTGTCTTCAACAGGATTAGTGGGGGCACGCTGAGTGCACCCACTGGGTGTAGTCCCCGAGACTATGGTCGAATGCTTGTATTCGGCTGTAGTCTTAGAAACGTGTGTTTTTTCCTTTTTCACTCGGAAGTGAATTATATTTGACATTTAGTCGATTGGTTCTTCGCAAAACTCTTGTGATCTTGTGACTCGCTACTCTGAGCTGGAACACAAGCATACTCAACTCGAGTTGAGCCTGAAGCTGGTTCAGGAGAAGCTGACAAAGGCAAAGGAGGAGACCGAAGGTATGTTTGGTGAGACCCTGACGACTGCTTTCCCCTTGCTTGTTTCAAAATCTGATCTTGCTGTAACTTGCAGGTAAGGTAAGGGAGGCCCAACAGAAGAAAGACCTTGAACTAGCTGAGAAGATCAAGCTTGCTGACGAGAAGTTGGCTTCAGTCACCAAGCTTGAACAAGACAATACCAATCTGAAAGCTGCTCTTGGGATCGCCAACAAGGAGATCAGTCGACTAAAAACTGACAAAGCTGCCCTGACCGACCAAGTCAGCAAATTGACTGGGAAGAAGACTGAACTAGAGGCCTTCCTGAGTAGTCTAGCCAAGAAGCTGTTTCTTATGCTTGAAGGTAAACCTCTATGCTTGGCAAACATTTCCAATTGTGGTTTTTCCATTCGACCATCCCCTTGACTTAGTGATCATCCTTGCAGAATTCTGTCAAAACTTTGAAGAAGAAACTAGCCGGCTGGAGCCAAACGTCGACCCTGTCAATTCTCCGGTGAACGACGAAGTTGCCATGGATGTTTTCCGACTGGAGTCTCGTGTCGCAGCTGTCGTGGACTATCTCGCAAGGCTGAAGGCCGCCACATCTCGCATCGACTCGACGCTTTGGCCTGAGGAGACACTTCAGAATAACCTTGAGTCGCTGATGGCCCGGTTGAACACGATCCCTGGTCGAGTGCAAGAATGGAAGAAGTCCTCGGCTCGGTGTGGTGCAGATGTTGCTCTATGTCTGGCCCGAGTCCACTATAAAGATGCACGAGAAGAGAAGCTGGCGGCCCTTCGGGTGGCCAATACCAAGAAACACGACTTCAGGTCCTTTATGGAAACTTTCCTTGCAGCTGCCACTCGGATCGCCGACGGAATTGACCTTGATGAATTCGTTGCTCCTTCCAGCCCTCCACAGGAGGGGTAAAAAACTTCTTCTGGCTCGACGCTTTAAATTTGCCTCGGTATGCCGAGTGGAATTGTAACAGATAAACCTTAACAGGCTTAACGCCTGAGCACTCTCGGTTCCTTTAGATATCGATTCAAACTTGAATTTGGTGCTTGAATATGATTGCCTTTGGCTCGAAATGTCTTTTGCAGGTTCAAAGCAAGGCACCTTTACTGCAATCGACATATTCTTCAGTCCACTTAGGCGAGCACTGGGCTGTAGCTAAGCCCCCGAGTGAGAGGGTTGCTCTACACTCGGTAGGATTTTGATAACTTAGGCGAGTGCTTGGACTGCAGCTAAGCCTCCGAGTGAGAGGGTTGCTCTACACTCGGTAGGATTTTGATAACTTAGGCGAGTGCTTGGACTGCAGCTAAGCCCCCGAGTGAGAGGGTTGCTCTACACTCGGTAGGATTTTGATAACTTAGGCGAGTGCTTGGACTGCAGCTAAGCCTCCGAGTGAGAGGGTTGCTCTACACTCGGTAGGATTTTGATAACTTAGGCGAGTGCTTGGACTGCAGCTAAGCC
>NC_041381.1:552907884-552997979 GCF_002162155.2 Triticum dicoccoides
TAAGCCCCCAAGTGAGAGGGTTGCTCTTCACTCGGTAGGATTTTGATAACTTAGGCGAGTGCTTGGACTGCAGCTAAGCCCCCGAGTGAGAGGGTTGCTCTACACTCGGTAGGATTTTGATAACTTAGGCGAGTGCTTGGACTGCAGCTAAGCCCCCGAGTGAGAGGGTTGCTCTATACTCGGTAGGATTTTGATAACTTAGGCGAGTGCTTGGACTGCAGCTAAGCCCCCGAGTGAGAGGGTTGCTCTACACTCGGTAGGATTTTGATAACTTAGGCGAGCACAGGGCTGCAGCTAAGCCTCCGAGTGGAAGGCTGCTTTACCACTCGGTAGGATTTTGATAACTTAGGCGAAACGGATTCGCAGCTAAGCCTCCGAGTGGGAGTCTGGCTCACCACTCGGTAGGATTTTTACAAACTTAGGCGAAACGGATTCGCAACTAAGTCACCCACTGAGGGGAATTTTATTGGACAAAAATAAAAAGTGACAGATATTATGGAGGAACTATGACACTATTATTTTGAGGTCCATGAACTACAGAAGTACTTTATTGCAACTCGTCTGAGTGATAAAACTTAAGTGTAAAACGGGCGGAGTAGTTCCGCGTTCCAAGCTCGGGGCTCGTCGATATTATGCTCGACGTTGTAAAGACGGTACACCCCGTTGTGGAGAACCTTGGTGACGATGAAGGGGCCTTCCCAAGAAGGAGCAAGCTTGTGTGGTTTGTGCTGATCCACTCGGAGAACTAAATCCCCTTCCTGGAAGGCTCGACCTCTCACATTTCTGGCGTGGAAACGACGCAAATCTTGTTGGTAGATGGTCGAGCGGATCAAAGCCATCTCCCTTTCTTCTTCTAAAAGGTCGACTGCGTCCTGCCGCGCCTGTTCAGCCTCTGCTTCGTTGTAAATTTCAACTCGAGGAGCATTGTGGAGAAGATCACTCGGCAAGACTGCTTCATCTCCGTAGACCAAGAAGAATGGAGTTCTTCCGGTCGACCGATTAGGTGTGGTCCGCAGCCCCCAAAGCACTGAGGGAAGTTCGTCTACCCAGGCTCCAGCCGCGTGTTTGAGATCACGCATCAGTCGAGGTTTTAATCCCTTAAGAATCAGTCCATTAGCTCGCTCTGCTTGTCCATTCGACTGTGGATGAGCGACTGAAGCGTAATCGACCCGTGTGCCTTGGGAGTTGCAGAAATCTCTGAATTCCTCTGAGTCAAAGTTCGACCCATTATCCGTAATGATGCTGTGCGGAACTCCATATCTGAATATTAGTTCCCTGATGAAGCTAACAGCAGTACCGGTGTCAAGGCTCTTGATTGGTTTAGCCTCGATCCACTTGGTGAACTTGTCGACTGCCACCAGTACATGCGTGAAACCACTTCGTCCTGTTCTCAAAGGACCGACCATGTCCAGTCCCCATACCGCGAAAGGCCAGACGAGTGGGATGGTCTTAAGAGCTGACGCAGGCTTGTGCGACATATTCGAGTAGAACTGACATCCCTCGCACTTATCCACTATCTCTTTTGCCATTTCATTCGCCTTTGGCCAGTAAAATCCGGCTCGCTATGCTTTGGCCACGATGGTCCGAGAGGACGCATGATGACCACAGGTCCCCGAGTGAATATCATTGAGGATGAGTCGACCTTCTTCCGGTGTTATGCACTTCTGACCGACTCCAGTCGCGCTTTCTCTGTATAATTGTCCTTTGATTACGGTAAAGGCCTTAGATCGACGGACGATTTGTCGAGCCTCTTCCTCATCCTCCGAAAGCTCTTTTCTCAGGATATATGCGACATACGGAACTGTCCAGTCGGGAATGACCACCAAAACCTCCATGATCAAGTCGACCACCGCTGGGACTTCAACTTCAGTCGGATCTGTGGCACTCTTGGGCTGTGGAGTTTCTTCGGTGAAAGGATCTTCTTTGACTGACGGAGTGTGTATATGCTCCAAGAACACACCACTCGGAATGGCTTCTCTCTTGGAACCTATCTTTGCTAGATCATCAGCTGCTTGATTTTTCAGTCGGGGTATATGATGGAGCTCCAACCCCTCGAACTTCTTTTCCAGCTTCCTCACTGCACTGCAGTATCCAGTCATGGCTGGGCTTCTCACGTCCCACTCTTTCATCACCTGATTGACTACTAAATCCGAGTCGCCATAGACCATCAGGCGACGGACGTCGAGTGAAATGGCCATGCGCAACCCATATAAGAGGGCCTCATATTCTGCCTCATTGTTGGAGGAATCAAAGTGAATCTGGAGCACATATCTGAGCTTATCTCCTCTGGGGGAAACCAGGACAACCCCAGCACCGGAACCATTCAACATCTTGGAGCCATCAAAAAACATGGTCCAATGCTCCGAGTGAACTTCAGTCGGCTGCTGCTGTTCAATCCACTCGGCAAGGAAATCTGCTATTGCCTGGGACTTAATGGCTTTCTTTGCCTCAAACTTGATATCAAGGGGAAGAAGTTCAATCGCCCATTTGGCCACTCGACCAGTTGCATCTCTGTTGTGCAAAATCTCTGATAGTGGAGCGTCGCTGACGACTGTGATGGAATGATCAGAGAAATAATGAGCAACCTTCTTTGTGGTCATGTATATTCCATACACAAGCTTCTGATAATGAGGATATCTCTGCTTGGATGCAGTCAAGACTTCAGACAAATAATACACTGGGCGCTGAACTTTGAGAGCTTTTCCTTCTTCTTCCCGCTCGACCGTTAGCACAGTACTGACGACTTGTCCTGTGGCTGCGATATAGAGCAACAGAGGCTCTTTGCTGATTGGAGCAGCAAGCACCGGCTGGGTGGAGAGCAGAGTTTTGAGCTCGGCAAACGCTGCATCAGCTTCTGGAGTCCACTCGAACTTGTCGGTCTTCTTCATCAGTCGGTAAAGAGGCAATGCCTTTTCACCGAGTCGTGAGATGAATCGACTTAATGCGGCCAAGCATCCAGTAAGCTTCTGGACATCGTGCACTCGCACAGGGCGTTTCATTCGGAGAATAGTGCCAATCTTTTCTGGGTTAGCGTCGATTCCCCGTTCGGAAACGAGAAAACCGAGTAACTTGCCACCAGGAACTCCAAATGTGCACTTTGATGGATTGAGCTTGATATCATATCTTCTGAGGTTGGCAAATGTTTCAGCGAGATCAACGAGCAGGTCGGAACCTTTTCGTGATTTGACAACAATATCATCCATATATGCTTCCACATTCCGACTGATTTGAGTGAGTAGACACTTCTGAATCATTCGCATAAATGTGGCTCCGGCATTCTTGAGGCCAAATGGCATGGTGATATAGCAGAAGCACCCGAATGGAGTGATGAAAGCTGTTTTTACCTCATCGGGTCCGTACAGACGGATCTGGTGGTACCCGGAGTAGGCATCTAAAAAGGATAACCTCTCGCATCCCGCGGTCGAGTCAACAATTTCATCTATGCGCGGGAGAGGAAAATGATCTTTCGGGCAGGCCCGGTTGATGTGCTTGAAATCAATGCACATTCGGAGCGACTTGTCTTTCTTGGGGACCATGACGACATTAGCGAGCCACTCGGAGTGGTATATCTCTCGGATAAATCCTGCCGCCAACAGTCGAGCCACTTCTTCGCCAATGGCTTTTCTCTTCTGGACGGCGGACCGCCGAAGATGCTCTTTGACTGGTTTTGCAGATGAGTCGACTCTTAGGCGATGCTCAGCCAGTCCCCTGGGAACACCTGGCATGTCAGCGGGCTTCCATGCAAAAATGTCCCAGTTCTCATGGAGGAACTGGATGAGCGCTTCTTCCTATTTTGGGTCGAGTGTTGTAGAGATGCAGGTCGGAGCTGCATCGGGGTCGGTCGGGTGAATGTGGACAGGCTTCGTCTCACCGGACGACTGGAATGCAGACTCTGTGGCGGGTTTCTTTGATCGCAGCAAGTCACTCGGATCTGCGTTTTGCTTGTATTCCTCGAACTCGACCGCTGTCACCTGGGAATCAGCAATCTTGGAGCCCTTCTGAAAGCACTCTTCTGCCTTTTTCCTATCACCGGTGACAGTGATCACTCCTTTGGGGCCGGGCATCTTCAATTTGAGGTACACGTAACATGGTCGAGCCATGAACCGTGCGTAAGCTGGTCTCCCCAAAATGGCATGATATGCACTCTGAAAATCCACGACCTCGAACGTCAACTTTTCTTTGCGAAAATGCTTCGAATCACCAAACACCACGTCCAGGGCTATTTGGCCGAGTGACTCGGCTTTCTTTCCTGGAATAACCCCATGAAAGCTCATGTTACTAGTGCTCAGTCGGGACATCGGAATGCCCATTCCTTTCAGTGTATCTGCATATAACAAATTCAGCCCGCTTCCACCATCCATCAGCACCTTTGTCAGTCGAGTGCCTTCGACAACTGGATCGACCACCAAAGCTTGCCTCCCAGGGGTGGCAATATGAGTCGGGTGATCAGATTGGTCGAATGTGATGGGTGTTTGAGACCATTTCAGATAATTTGCTTTCGCTGGGGCAACCATGTTCACCTCTCGGTTAATGACTTTCAGCCGACTCCTGCTTTCCACATCTGCAAAGATCATCAGAGTGGAGTTGATATGCGGAATCCTTCCTCACTGTCCTCCTTGTCTTCGGCCTTGTCCGACTCCTTCTCCTTGTCCTTAGACTGTTTTCCTTGAAACTGCTGGATCAGGAGTCGACATTGGCGAGTGGTGTGCTCCGGGTAAATGATATTCCCCTCTTCGTCTTTCTTCGTGTGAATGTGACATGGCATATCCATCACGTCGTTCCCTTCTTTATCCTTTACCTTCTTGGGGTTCCAGGATCCTTTTGGTTTCCCCTTAAACTTTCCTTGAGTCACGGCCAGAGCCTCTCCAGGAGCTGCCGGTTCAGCCTTCCGCTTCTGTTTCCGACTGGTGTTTCCTTTTTTCGACTGACTCCGCTTGTGCTTGCCGCTTCGGAGTCGGTCTTCTTCTTCGCCGTTGGCATACTTGGTAGCAATCTCCATCATCCGACTCAAGGTCATGTCACCGGTTCGACCAAACTTCAAACTCAGTTCTCTGTTCTTGACGCCGTCTTTGAAGGCGCAGACTGCCTGATGATCGGACACATTCTCCACAGTGTGGTGCAAAGTGATCCACCTCTGAATATACTCTCTGAGAGTCTCATTAGTTTTCTGCACGCAGACTTGCAACTCTGTCAATCCAGCTGGTCGCTTGCAAGTTCCTTCAAACGTCCTGACGAACACTCGGGACAGGTCTTCCCAAGTGTAAATGCTGCTAGGAGGTAACTGAGTCAACCATGCCCTGGCAGAACCTTCCAACATGAGGGGCAAATGCTTCATGGCCACCTCGTCGTTCCCACCACCAATCTGAACTGCCACTCGGTAGTCTTCAAGCCAAGTTTCAGGCTTAGACTCACCAGTGAACTTGCTGACTCCTGTTGCCAACCTGAAATTGGGTGGGATAACTGCGGCTCTGATAGCTCTGCTGAAACATTCAGGACCAGAAACATGCACTCGACTGCTTGTGGGTACATCTCTGTCGAGTCCACCTCGATGGGCTCTGTTCCGGTCAACCAACCCTTGCACGATAATGGATCGCGCGTCGAAACCTGGTTCTCTGGGGTCGACTGGAACCCTACGCCCTGTACTGTACTGACGCCTATCATCTGGCTGCCGAGGAGCGTAAGACCCACCCCTCGGAGGGGAATAGGGCACTCGACGCCTATCATCTCGGTCGAGTCTGTCGCCATATTGATCTCGTCGATTCTCGCGCCCTTCACGCCGTGGAGGCGATCTGGGGCTATGAGCCGACTGAACCGTATTCACAGTGACGAATCGACTGTGAATTCTGTTGCGCGACTGAGACACGGCTGAATTCTGATCTCCTGCTGCCCGGAGCAGATCCCTGATCTGCAGCAAACCTCTGCCAGCTTCCGACTGCGAAGGCTGGATGGACTCTGCTATACGGGTCGCAGCTGCTAAATTCTGAATTGGGGTTCGATATACCTGAGTCGGCGGGAAGAGTTGACGTCGACTGTTGTCGGGAACTCGTTGCCGCGCGCGCTCGTCGAGAGCTCGCTGAAGGTTCTCCAGTCGAGTGCGCTCGGCCAAATTGGCCAGACGCGCCTCCTCCAAGGCACGAGCCTCGGGGGTTTCTCCTGCGATGGGAATACGCAGGGGATCCTCATTCCTGCGGCGAAGTTCCTCTCTTTGCAGAGAGTCGAGTGGCTCGGGCTGGTACTCTTCGTAGCCTCGTGTAGGGTCGCCGCCGTCACCTGCTCCACCACCACGGGCGAAGCCAGGGGGACTGTGGGGCCCGTCGACCATCAACATTTCCGCCGCTGGATCACTGCTACCGCACTCGGATGCAGTCTCTACGGAGCCAGTCGACAGATCGAACAAGCCGTAGAGAGGTTCGTCGGGCTCGATTGCCGCAACTTGGGTGGTGGCCGATTGGCGAGCCACCGCGTGCCTCACCCATCGCTGAAGCCTCGACCGGCCCGAGCGCTTGCGCTGGCGGGATACCGGGAGGGTGGACGATGGAGGGGCCAACCGATACTGGTGGGCGCCAACTGTCGTGGTTCTAAGCCTGACAGTAGAGTGGGGGTAGGTATGGAGAGGCAAGGTCCTAGCTATGGAGAGGTTGTAAGCACAAAGGATGTACGAGTTCAGGCCCTTCTCGGAGGAAGTAACAGCCCTACGTCTCGGAGCCCAGAGGCGGTCGAGTGGATTATGAGTATATGAATTACAAGGTGCCGAACCCTTCTGCCCGTGGAGGGGGGTGGCTTATATAGAGTGCGCCAGGACCCCAGCCAGCCCACGTAGGAGAGGGTTTAAGGTGAGTTAAGTCTGGGGCGTTACTGGTAACGCCCCACATAAAGTGCCTTTACTATCATAAAGTCTACTTGATTACAGGCCGTTGTAGTGCAGAGTGCCTCTTGACCTTCTGGTGGTCGAGTGGGTCTTCATGGTCGAGTCCTTCAAGTCAGTCGAGTGTGTCCCTCGTCGGTCGACTGGAAGGTGACCTCTTCTAAGGGTGTCCTTGGGTAAGGTACTTAGATCAGGTCCATGACCCTACCCTAGGTACATAACCCCATCACTTACCCTTCCATAATTTTCTAGCCTCTACGGTACCATGCATTGCCCTTCCTCACCTTGAGAGTTGGTGCAAACTTCGCCTGTGCATCCAAAACCCGTAATAAGATACACTCTATCACACATAAACCTCCTTGTATCTTCCTCAAAACAGCCACCATACCTACCTATTATGGCATTTCCATAGCCATTCCGAGATATATTGCCATGCAATTTCCACCGTTTCGTTTATCATGACACGCTCCATCATTGTCATATTGCTTTTGCATGATCATGTAGTTGACATCGTATTTGTGGCAAAGCCACCTTTATAATCCTTTCATACATGTCGCTCTTGATTCATTGCATATCCCGGTACACCGCCGGAGGCATTCACATAGAGTCATACTTTGTCCTAAGTATTGAGTTGTAATTGTTGAGTTGTAAATAAATAAAAGTGAGATGATTTCCATTATTAGAGGATTGTCCCAAGTGAGGAAAGAATGATGGATACTATGATTCCCCCACAAGTCGGGATGAGACTTCGGACTTTATGAAAAATAAAAGAGGCCAAAGAAGCCCAAATAAAAAAACTAGGCCAAAGAAGCCCATCAAAAAAAGAAAAAAATGAGAGAAAAAGAGAGGAGGGACAATGTTACTATACTTTTTCCACACTTGTGCTTCAAAGTAGCACCATGATCTTCATGATAGAGAGTCTCCTATGTTGTCACTTTCATATACTAGTGGGAATTTTTCATTATAGAACTTGGCTTGTATATTCCAATGATGGGCTTCCTCAAAATGCCTTAGGTCTTCATGAGCAAGCAAGTTGAATGCACACCCACTTAGCTTCTTTTGTTGAGCTTTCATACATTTATAGCTCTAGTGCATCCGTTGCATGGCAATCCCTACTCCTTGCATTGACATCAATTGATGGGCATCTCCATAGACAGTTGATTAGCTGCGTCAATGTGAGACTTTCTCCCTTTTTGTTCTCTCACATAATCCCTATCATCATAGTATACTCCACCCATAGTGCTATGTCCATGGCTTACGCTCATGTATTACGTGAGGGTTGAAAAAGCTAAAGCGCGTTAAAAAGTATGAACCAATTTCTTGGCTGAAACCGGGGTTGTGCATGATGGGAGCATTTTGTGTGACGAAAATGAAGCATGGCAAAACTATATGATTTTGTAGGGATAAGCTTTCTTTGGCTATGTTATTTTGATAAGACATAAACTACTTGGTTAGCATGCTTGAAGTATTACTATTTGTATGTCAATATTAAACTTTTATCTTGAATCTTTTGGATCTGAACATTCATGCCACAATAAAGAGAATCACATCGGGTTATGTTAGGTACCATTCCACATCAAAAATTATGTTTTTATCATTTACCTACTCGAGGACGAGCAGGAATTAAGCTTGGGGATGCTTGATACATCTCCAACGTATCTATAATTTTTTATTGTTCCATGCTATTATATTATCCATCTAGGATGTTTTATATGCATTTATATGTTATTTATATGATTTGTGGGACTAACCTATTAACCTAGAGCCTAGTGTCAGTTCCTGTTTTCTCCTAGTTTTTGAGTTTTACAGAAAAGGAATACCAAACGGAGTCCAATTGACGTGACAACTTTTAATGATTTTTATGGACCAAAAGAAGCCCCTGGAGTGAAAGAGTTGGGCCAGAAGAGTCCCGGGTTGCCCACGAGGGTGGAGGGCACGCCCACCCCCCTGCGCGTGCCCCCTGCCTCGTGGACAGCCCGTAGACCCCCCTAACGTGAAACCGATGCCAAAAATTCCTATAAATACAGAGACCTCCAGAAAGAAACCTAGATCGGGAGTTCCGCCACCGCAAGCCTCTATAGCCACGAAAAACCAATCGGGGCCCTATTCTGGCACCCTGCCGGAGGGGGGATCCCTCACCGGTGGCTATCTTCATCATCCTGGCGCTCTCCATGACGAGGAGGGAGTAGTTCACCCTTGGGGCTGAGGGTATGTACCAGTAGCTATGTGTTTGATCTCTCTCTCGTGTTCTTGATTCAACACGATCTTGATGAATCGCGGGCTTTGCTATTATAGTTGGATCTTATGATGTTTCTCCCCCTCTACTCTCTTGTAATGGATTGAGTTTTCCCTTTGAAGTTATCTTATCGGATTGAGTCTTTAATGATTTGAGAACACTTGATGTATGTCTTGCATGTGCTTATCTGTGGTGACAATGGGATATCACGTGATCTACTTGATGTATGTTTTGGTGATCAACTTGTGGGTTCAGTGACCTTGTGAACTTATGCATAGGGGTTGGCACACGTTTTCGTCTTGACTCTCCGGTAGAAACTTTTGGGCACTCTTTGAAGTACTTTGTGTTGGTTGAATAGATGAATCTAAGATTGTGTGATGCATATCGTATAATCATGCCCACGGATACCTGAGGTGACATTGGAGTATCTAGGTGACATTAGGGTTTTGGTTGATTTGTGTCTGAAGGTGTTATTCTAGTACGAGCTCTATGATAGATCGAACGGAAAGAATAGCTTCGTGTTATTTTACTACGGACTCTTGAATAGATCGATCAAGGATAACTTTGAGGTGGTTTCATACCCGACAATAATCTCTTCGTTTGTTCTCTTCTATTAGTGACTTTGGAGTGACTCTTTGTTGCATGTTGAGGGATAGTTATATGATCCAGTTATGTTATTATTGTTGAGAGAACTTGCACTAGTGAAAGTATGAACCTTAGGCCTTGCTTCCTAGCATTGCAATACCGTTTGTGCTCAATTTTATCATTAGTTACCTTGCTGTTTTTATATTTTCAGATTACAAATACTCATATCTACCATCCATATTGCACTTGTATCACCATCTCTTCATCGAACTAGTGCACCTATACAATTTACCATTGTATTGGGTGTGTTGGGGACACAAGAGACTCTTTTGTATTTGGTTGCAGGGTTGTTTGAGAGAGACCATCTTCATCCTACGCCTCCCACGGATTCATAAACCTTAGGTCATCACTTGAGGGAAATTTGCTACTGTCCTACAAACCTCTGCACTCGGAGGCCCAACAACGTCTACAAGAAGAAGGTTGCATAGTAGACATCAACAACCTCGATGATATATGGTCCTTCCCATTTAGAGAGAAGTTTTCCTGCAAAGAATCTGAAATGAGAGTTGTATAAGAGAACAGGTTCTCCCACTTTGAATTCCCGCTTTATTCTTTTTTCATGCCATCTTTTAACTTTTTATTTAAATAATTTTGTATTTTCATAAGCTTGGGTTTTCCATTCATCTAATGAGCTAATATCAAATAACCTATTTTCACCGGCAAGTTTGAAATCATAGTTGAGCTCTTTAATTGCCCAATATGCTTTATGTTCTACCTCAAGAGGAAAATGACAAGCTTTTCCATAAACCATTTTATAGGAAGATATACCTATTGGATTTTTATATGCTGTTCTGTAGGCCCAAAGTGCATCGTCCAATTTCTTAGACCAATTCTTTCGGGGCCTATTGACAGTTTTTTGTAGTATTAGTTTTATTTCTCTATTGCCAAGCTCAACTTGACCACTAGATTGAGTATGATAAGGTGATGCAGTTCTATGGTTAACATCATATTTAGCAAGAATTTTACGGAAAGCACCAAGAATAAAGTGTGAACCACCATCAGTCATTAAATATCTAGGGACTCCAAACCTTGGGAAAATAACTTCTTTAAGCATTTTAATGAAAGTGTTATGATCGGCACTACTAATTGGAATAGCTTCTTCCCACTTAGTAACATAATCAAAAGTAACCAAACTATGAGTGTACCCATTAGAGAAAGGAAATGGTCCCATGTAATCAAATCCCCAAACATCAAATGGTTCAACAACAATTGAATAATTCATAGGCATTTCTTGACGCTTACCAATATTACCAACTCTTTGACATTCATCACAAGATAAAACAAACTTAAGGGCATCCTTGAAGAGAGTACGCCAATAAAACCAGATTGCAATATCTTGTGAACAATTCTATCTCCCGCATGATGCCCTCCATAAGTTTCGGAGTGACATTTCCGTTGGATTTGTTCCTGTTCATGCTCAGGTACACAACGTCTAATAATACCGTCTACTCCTTCGTTATAAAGATGTGGGACATCTGAAAAGTAATGTCTTAAAACATAGAAGAATTTTTTCTTTTGTTGGTATTAAAACTAGGTGGTATGTATTTAGCAACAATGTAATTAGCATAGTCAGCATACCGAGGAGTATTATGAGAAACATTTGTTACAGCTAGTTGTTCGTCAAGAAAGCCATTGATACCTGATGGAACTACGTCGGTATTTCCCAAAAGAGGAAGGGATGATGCATCACATCGACGGTAGGTATTTCCCTGAGTGATGAGACCAAAGTTATCGAACCAGTATGAGAACCAAGCAACACATCATAAACAGCCCCTGCACACAAATAACAAATACTCGCAACCCAACGTGTTAAAGGGGTTGTCAATCCCTTTCGGGTAACGGTGCCAGAAATTGGCGAGAAGACATGATAATTTGTAATAGAGAGGATAAATAGATCGCAAATAAAATAAAGTGCAGCAAGGTATTTTTGTATTTTTGGTTTAATAGATCTGACAATAAAAGCAAAGGAAAATATAGATCGCAAAGGAAAATATATTAAAGAAGAGACCCCAGGGTCGTAGGTTTCACTAGTGGCTTCTCTCGAGAAAAATAGCAAACGGTGGGAAAATAATTACTGTTGGGCAATTGATAGAACTTCAAATAATCATGATGATATCCAGGCAATGATCATTATATAGGCATCACGTCCAAGATTAGTAGACCAACTCCTGCCTGCATCTACTACTATTACTCCACACATCGGCCGCTATCCAGCATGCATCTAGTGTATTAAGTTCATGGAAAAATGGAGTAATGCAATAAGAACGATGACATGATGTAGACAAGATATATTTATGTAGAAATAGACCCCATCTTGTTATCCTTAATAACAATGATACATACGTGTCGTTTCCCCTTCTGTCACTGGGATCAAGCACCGTAAGATCAAACCCATCACAAAGCACCTCTTCCCATTGCAAGATAAATAGATCAAGTTGGCCAAACAAAACCCAAATATCGGAGAACAAATACAAGGCTATAATCAATCATGCATATAAGAGATCAAAGAAGACTCAAATAACTTTCATGGATAAAAACATAGATCTGATAATAAACTCAAAGTTCAACGGATCCCAACAAACACACCGCAAAAAGACTTACATCATATGGATCTCCAAGAGACCATTGTATTGAGAATCGAGAGAGAGAGAGAGAGAGAGAGAGAGAGAGAGAGAGAGAGAGAGAAAGGAAGCCATCTAACTACTAACTACGGACCCGTAGGTCTACAAAGAACTACTCACGCATCATCAGAGAGGCACCAATGGACATGATGAACCCCTTCGTGATGGTGTCTAGATTGGATCTAGTGTTTCTGGAACTTGCGGCGGCTGGAATTGATTTTCGTCGAATCCCGTAGGGTTTCTGGAATATTGGGGAATTTATAGAGAAAAGAGGCGGTGCGGGAGGCCACCGAGGTGGGCACAACCCACCTGGGTGCGCTTTGCGGCCCAGGCGCACCCTAGTGTCTTGTTCCCCCTCGGTCCCTCTCAGTTACTTCTTTGGCACATTGGATGTCTTCTGGTCCAGAAAAATCCACAAAAAATTTCGCTGCATTTGGACTCCATTTGATATTGATTTCCTGCGATGTAAAAAACAAGCAGAAAACAGCAACTGGCATTGGGCACTATGTCAATAGGTTAGTACCAAAAAATGATATAAATGACTGTAAAACATCCAAGAATGATAATATAACAACATGGAACAATCAAAAATGATAGATATGTTGGAGACGTATCAGCATCCCAAGCTTAATTCCTGCTCGTCCTCGAGTAGGTAAATTTTAAAAACAAATTTTTTGATGTGGAATGCTGCCTAACATGTTCATCACATAATCTTTTCTTTGTAGCATGGACATTTGGACTTTTATGTGGTTCAAAGCAATAGGCTAGTTTTGACATGAAGACTTTAATACTCAAGCATACCAACAAGCAATCATGTATTTCAAAATATCAACACTAAAGCAAGTTATCCCTAGCCCATTATGCTCAATCATTGATCAATTCATGAAACACACTCGAATATTAGCTACACCCAATGCCCAAACATGATCATAGTGCCCCTTAGTTGGTGCTTTATAAGAGAAGATGGAGACTCAAATTCAAAAATAGAAATTGCATAAAGTAAAAGAAAAAGGCCCTTCGCATAGGGAAGTGGGGATTTGTAGAGGTGCCACAGCTCAAAGCAAAAATTGAGAGATAAAAACATTTTGGGAGGCATACTTTTCCCACCAACAAAAACGACTTAGAGTTCCCAATACTTTCCATGCTAGATACATCATAGGCGGTTCCCAAACAGAAAATAAGGTTTATTCCTTTTTCCACCATACTTTCACTTTCCATGGCTAACCGTATCCACGGGTGCCCTCCATACCAACACTTTTCTAGAAATTTATTACTTGACAACATAAAGTAAATTCATTTTTTTTCATTTCGGGACTGGGCATCCCTAATACCTTTATCGTACTCTCGTGCAATGACAAGTGAATAAACACTCATCGTGAGAATACTACATCTAGCATGGAAAACACCGGCCACCCCTCACCGCCTCACGAGCGGTACGAGCACACAAAAGTGAAATTTATTTTGAAAGTTAGAGAGGGCACATGCAAATTTGCTTAGAATGGCACAAAAATACCACATATAGGTAGGTATAATGGACTCATATGGCAAAACTGGTTTAAAGGGTTTTGGATGCACAAGTAGTGATCATACTTAGTGCAAAATGGAGGCTAGCAAACAGATTGAGAAGCACCCAACCAAGAAACGAAGAATCACGTACCCAAACATTAAGCATAAGTAGCACCGAATAATCTTATATTTAATAATTGGAGGCACCATTTAAGATCTCTCATCATCAAAATTAATTACACCATTGAATTGTAGAATTGACATTCAGGATAGATGGAAAATTTGCATAACGCGGATGGTCCTGTACCACAAAAAGAGCACCTGACACATCTAACATTAGTGGTATACAAACAAATAACACCTCCATATGATCCCTAAAAAAAGGACAGCCTCGTTTCAAAAAAAGGGCAAGCCTCCGTCCATAGAAAGTCCAACCTAAAAAAGAGAAACAAGTCCACACGACCAGGTTGATTACCCACAACTTGAAAGTTATCATCTATTAAAAAAGGACAGCCACACGTAAAAAAATGAAAGGCCTCCGTCCATAAAAAAACCAGCGTAAGAAGGGAAAGAAAACCAAACGACCATCCCTTTTTTAATGGTCAAGATCTATTAGGAATCCCGTAATATTTTTGAAGGAAAAATTGCACGTAGATAAAAATGTTGAACCAACACGTACATCAAAGAGTCCATGTCTCAACACCCACGTGGATGTTCCAACTCAAATAAAAAATAACCTAACATTCAAGTTCCTATAGCAATACTAAATACATGTGCGTTCCACCATCACAAATGAGATAAAAAGACACGCATACAAATAAAAAGACCTATAGCCACACGTTAGAAAAGGAGTCCATGTCTCAATTGCACTGGTGGAAAAAGGGCCTTTGGTCGCGGTTCGCAACTGCCATTAGTCGCGGTTGCGCAACCGCGACCAAATAGGCGCGACTAAAGGCCCCCCCTTTAGTCGCGGTTGCTTAAGAACCGCGACTAAAGGCCCGTCCACGTGGGCGCCAGGCAGCCGTCGGGGCGGAGGACCTTTAGTCGCGGTTCTTCTGGCCAACCGCGACTAAAGGCCGCCGCAGGTTTAGGGTTTTAGCCCCTCCCTAAACCTGTTTTCTGTTTAATTTGTATTGTTTTATTTCTTTTGTGCTTTATTTTAATTTTGAAGGAGTTTCACATATTCTACGGTACTACATACATGCATATGAATGTACAATTTCAAACAAATTTGAAATTAGAACCAAAAAGAATTCAAGAGGAATATACAATATATATTCAATATCATCGGATGACCATATACAATTTTGAACAAGTTTCCATACATAATTTAATGCATATAAAGTTCTACGTCCTCGTAATGGTGTTCTTCTTTAAGATGGAGGACTTCCCTCCTGAACCATCCAGCTAGTTCCTCTTGAAGTGGTCGGAAGCGAGCTTCTGGACTAAGCATCATCCGGAGGTTATTCCTCTGAGCATTGGTATCACTCGGAACCCGCTCAGAGGTGTATCTTCGGATAATCTCACAGACATAGTATCCACATAGATTGGTCCCCGCTGGCTGAATATCCCCACCATTCTTAGCCTTTGACCTTTTGAATTCTAGCTCTTTTTTGAATTCACCGACCTTTGTATCTACGAACCGTCTCCAAACCCTACGAGGCAAAGAAAATTAAATGAACAAGAGAGTTATTAGTTACTTGATATTAGGAAATGAACGAAATAGGCCGATCGATATAGAGCGCAAATGAATGAAAATAATTACTTCTGCAGGATTCTTCTCATGCCGCCCCAAAGCTTTGGATCCATATTCAGAGAGTCGTGGACGAGACATTCTGAGGTGTCAACTTTAATTACTACCAGAATCCAGTGGAACCTGCGGACACGATACATGCACAGTACGTCATGCATAACTCATCGATTAGCCGGCCACATACCATGCATGGAGTAAACAAAAGAGAATGTGCTCAAGACAGAAACACTCACCCAAAATGGTAAGGAAATAGAATATCACTTTTGAGTTCCTGCTTTGTAAGAAACTGCCACAGGTCTGCCTCCATGTCGGCGGGGTGATGCTCCAACACATATCCATTAACGATGTGTGGGTCAATGAACCCAACATCATGGATGTTCCTTACTCTGCATTCCTTAATCTTCATTCTGCATGTATAATAGCGGACACAACAATATAGTTAGGACATATATATAGTGCAGGCAATACGAACGAGATGGGGTAGAAATAAATCACTTACAGAACGTAGCAACTGATGATAGATTTGTCGAGCTCGCGCAGATTGAAAAGCTGGAACAATTCACTCAGATGAATTTGTACATAGTAATGTTTGAAGTGATGCTCATATCTAACTTCCGCATAAATATATTCTTTGGCGTTTTTATTTTTTATGTAACCCTTGTACCATTTCAGCAGACCTTTCATTTGTGGAGGTAGATCCTCTTCCCGCGCAGGCTCGACGAGAGGCCCATTCTTCACATATGTAATTACTACCTCCTTCACTGGCGCCTCATCAAGGCTTAACAGTTCACGAAGAGTAATACCTAAGTTGGCCGCTTGTTCTCTGGCACTCGTTACAGTCAATACATGTGCTGCCGCAGCTGCTATGATATCGGGGTCATCCGGACCGGCGGCTTTCACTATAAGCGGGGCAATCGATTGTTTACTTTGTTCCCCGAGCTGGGCAACTCGTTTCCCGCTTTTTTTACTTTCTAATTCCGTTTTCTCGGCCTCCTCCAAGGCTTTGTTCTCCTGGTTCTCCGCCTGCTCTTTCTTCTCCTTCAACATGAGTGCCTGCCTACGAAGTTCACGTGCATAGTCGTCAGGCAGATTCTTCGCGGCTTGGGACGGTGTGCTCAAAAATGACTTAGCCCACTTCTTTTGGTCATCAGAAAATACTGGCTTGGGCTCGGGCTCTCTTTTCTTCTTGCAGTCCGCCTTCCATTTCTCATGATCAGCAGCCGCGGCCGCGGCAGTTTCCTCGGCACTACGTTCCCAAGGCCTTGTGGGGAGAGCCTTCAGTGATGGCTCTGGTACCTTTGTGGTCTTAGGTACATAAGGTTCCGGGTTAATAATCCAGGACTGCTTCTGCTTCTTTGCCGGAGGTGGATTGGGGGGCGGCGTCTGATCACTCGCCAGACGAGGACTGGGGGGCGGCGTCTGATCACTCGCCGGACATTGTGGACTGGGGGGCGTCGGCTGACGTGACGCAGGTGTAGGTGAACCGCCACCACCACCACCACCACCACCACCACCACCGCCACCGCCACCACCACCACCGTAGGGGGGTGGACTTGTTGTCCTTGGCGCGTCGCCTGGAAACTTGATAAACTTCTTTTGCCATAGAATGAAATGGTGCTTGACATCTCCAAGTCTTTTCTCCCCTTCAGGTGTAGCAATGTCAATCTCCAGGTCCTCAAACCCTTGGACTATGTCCTCCACCGTGACACGAGCATAGCCATCTTGAATGGGGTTGTTGTGGTGGAGTGCTCCAGGTAAACATGGTAAAGCACTGCCGATGGCTACCTTCATGGACATGTTCCCGATAGGATAATACAGATGACATTCTTTCATCTCCTTTATATCGTCCACGGGGTAGCGAGGAGGCTCCGGTGCAGTAATTTCGACCACCAGAGGCTCCGGTGCAGTAATTTCGATCGTCGGTGCATCTGCACCAGCCGGTGGGGCCTCTGTGGAAGCCACGCTGCTTCTCCGCTGCTGGCTTCCGAGATCCGCTGGATGATCTTCATGCTGCGCCCGAGCTGCATCTCTTTCGGCTACTAGTACACTCACGGTTTTCTTCATCACATCCATTTCCGATGCCAACCGCGCCACAACATCTGCTTCCCGATCCATCTTTCTCTTCCGGCTTCTGTAACCGTACGGGTCATCGTTCTGGGGGAACCCTATTTTCCACGGAATGTGCCCCATGCCTCGTACACGTCCTCCGTGTTCAGGATTCCCGAGGGCTTTTGTCAGCGTGTCGTTCTCTCTGTTGAACTTGATCTTCCCCTCTTGAGCATCCCTCATTGCGTCAATAAGGGCTTGGGTGGGTTTAATTATTTTGCCCCGGTAAACACACTCCCCTGTCTCCGGGTTCAGCGTTCCCCCGTGCCCGTACCACCAGCTTTTGGCCCTTGGGTCCCATCCCTCCGTACCTGGACGGATTCCTCGCGCCCTCAGCTCGTTCTCCATCTTCTCCCACCTAGGCTCCCAAAGGCGATACCCTCCTGGCCCCATAATATGATTGTACTCCTTCTTAGCCGCATTTTCCTTATTTTTTCGATATTTGAATGAACTGCTCCGATTTCTTTTGCTTCACAAATTCTGGCCAATCATGTTTCAGTTTCTCATATTGTCCTTTGAAATCCGGAGTCTTGTTCTGCTTGACAAAGTCATGGGCTAGATTTTGCTTGAATTTCCGGAATGCGTCGGCCATCTTATGAAGAGCGAACTGTTTGACTAGCCTCCTCCTCTCCTTGTTTTCCTCAATCTTGTTACCCTCCTCATCGAATTTGTTGTATTCCGGAGGTAGAACGAAATGTTCCATAAGCTTCTTGAAGCAATCTTTTTTTGTTCTCTTATCGACAAAAGTGAAACCAGCAATTCGTGCCTTCTTTGGCTTATTCCACTCCTGGACGGTGATCGAGACGTTGTCTCTAACAACGGCTCCGCATTGGTTGACAAACTTGGTGGCGTTCTTGCGGGGCTCCAGCGGCCTGCCGGTTGCACTGTCGACAACCTCGATGGTGCATGTTTCTCCTTGTTTCATCGTCTTGGTTGCGCCACGCTTTGACGACGTACTCGATTGTTTCGAGATCCGACCGAGGGATAAAATAAGAAAGAGAGTCGCGCGCGTTAGTACACACATATTTATTCAAATCAGTTAGTTTGTATCACCAGAGGCTCAATGTATATATATACCTCGGCGCCGGAGGTGGTTGCTACTTCCATTTGAAGATCGTCGTTTATCGACGTTTGTTCGGCATCATCTTGCTGACGGCGCCCTTCATCTTCACCGTCAAGGTTCAGATCAGAAGAGATATCATCTTCTTCTTGTCCGGTCGGCACATATAGAATATCGCCGTTTATGATGCCGAACATATGTGCTTCACCGTCCGGATCATAGTTGTCCATAATCGGGTCAGCTCTATCGTCCGCCATTATGTCAGTCCTGAAAACATGTAGTAAAAACAAATTAATTAAGTGAAGAAGGGGGGCGGTGGCGGTGGCGGTGGCGAAAGGGCGGTGGCAAAAGGAGGGGGCGAGGAAGGGGTGGGAGAGGGTGTCGCGGTAGAGCGCGAAGACGGGGCGGCTGACGACGGCGTCACGGAGAGGGAGGCGAGGACAACACACATGTATAACCCTCGCCGCCCCCTCTCGATCCCAAAAAAAAACACCGCGCGCATCGCCGCCCCCCTCGCCGCCCCCTCTCCGTATATGCGCGGGGTCGTGTACATTTTTTATCAAATTTTACGGTTTTTTTGTTAATTATCAAGTTTTAAGTTATTTTACCGTTTTTGTTAAACTAATTAACTAGTTAAAATTAAAAAGAACAAAAAAAAGAAAAAATTCCGGTGGCCTGCGGCGCCCCTCTCTCTCTCCACGATCTCGCTCTCTGTCTGAGAGAGGCGCGCGCGTGCGCGCGCGGCAGTACCGAGGCCGGCCGGCGGCGTTGAGGGCGGGCGAGCGAGGCGGCGCGCGCGCGGTGGGCGAGGGAGGCCGGTGATAGCGGCCGGCGGCGCCGTACGTGGGCGAGAGGGGGCGGCGTGGGCCGGGGCGTGGCGCGGTGTGCAAACATACGGCGGACGGGGCGGCCGGGGCGCGAGAGGACGATGACAGCGCGGCGGGCGACGGCGGGCGGCGTCGAGGGCGAGGGCGACGGCGGCAGGCCTTCGGCGCGGCAGAGAATCGGAGAAGACGAGAAATGGAGGCGACGGTTCGGGCCCTTGTATTTATAGCCCCCCCCCCTTTAGTCGCGGTTGGGGAGGCGACCCGCGACTAAAGGGTAACCTTTAGTCGCGGTTGGCCAGACCAACCGTGACTAAAGGGTTTTTTGGCGGGTTTTTGCGTTCCCGCGCGCAACGACCTTTAGTCGCGGTTGGCCAGGCCAACCGCGACTAAAGGTATTTTTCAGAATACTTTTTCTTTTTCAAAATCTTAAAAATACAAATAATATATCAAAAAATTCAAAAAAATAAAACTAATTCAATTCAATATGTTAAAAACACAAATATTATATCAAAAAATTCAGAAAAATAAAACTAATTCAATTCAAAATTCTAAAAATACAAATAATATATCAAAAAATTAAGAAAAATAAAACTAATTCAATTCAAAATGTTAAAAATACAAATAATATATCAAAAAAATCAGAAAAATAAAACTAATTCAATTCAAAATTTTATACGCCTAGGCAGGAGTACGACAGCGACGACAGCAGCGACGACGACGGCGGCAACTTAGAAGGCGACGACTACCAGTACAACGGCGGCGGCTATGAAGACTACGAGTATGCATATTATACGCCTAGGCAGGAGTATGACTAAATCACTCCAAATTTCATGTATCATCAGTGGTATCTCGAATCATTCGAAAATGGACACCAAACACATCACGGGTAATATAATTCACATGATCAATTCAACAAAGTTTGGTACAATAAATTATTACACATCATTTCTTCCCTTGTGTCCCTGCTTGCTTACGATTGTGCCGTATCCATGGAGCATCCTCATCATTTAACTTAATGCTTGGGTCGGTGTTCACTTTGAAGGGCGGAATTTCAGCAAACATATTATAATCTTCTGACATGTCTGTCTTGTCCTCCACTCCCACGATGTTTCTTTTCCCTGAAAGAACAATGTGGCGCTTTGGATCATCGCATGATGTACTGATCGTTTTCTTATCTTTCCGTTTCCTCGGTTTGCTACTCATGTCCTTCACATAGAAAACCTGAGCGACATCTTTCGCTAGGACGAATGGTTCGTCAAGGTAATCAAGATTGTTGAAATCCACCATTGTCATTCCCGTATTGCTGGTCCACCTTTACCCCACCTCCTGTTAGCTTGAACCATTTGCACCGGAACAAAGGGACCTTAAAGGAGGGTCCATAGTCAAGTTCCCATATCTCCTCTATGTAACCATAATATGTGACCTTTTGCCCATTCTTGGTTGCTGCATCAAAGCGGACACCACTGTTTTGGTTGGTGCTCTTTTTATCTTGGGCGATCGTGTAAAATGTATTCCCATTTATCTCGTACCCTTGGAAAGTCGTTATAGTCGAAGATGGTGTCTTGGCCAACATGTACAGCTGATCTACAACATCATTGTCATTCATTAAATGTTTTCTCAACCAACTGCCGAAAGTCTCCATGTGGGCCTTCCTAATCCAGGATTCAGGCTTCCCCGGGTTGTCCGAGCATAAAATATTCTTGTGTTTCTCAAAGTACGGAGCCACCAAGCTGGAATTGGTCAGTACAGTGTGGTGTGCTTCAGTCAGAGAATGGCCGTCCATACATATCGTTGATTTCCTTCCGATCGTGCCTTTTCCACTTAGTCTCCCCTCGTGCCGCGATCGAGGAAGACCAATCGGCTTAAGGTCAGGAACAAAGTTAACACAAAACTCAATTACCTCCTCATTTCCATAGCCCTTGGCGATGCTTCCTTCTGGCCTAGCACGGTTACGAACATATTTCTTTAATACTCCCATGAACCTCTCGAAGGGGAACATATTGCGTAGAAATACAGGACCGAGAATGAAAATCTCTTCGACTAGGTGAACCAAGAGGTGCGTCATAATATTGAAGAAGGATGGCGGGAACACCAACTCGAAACTGACAAGACATTGGATCACATCGTTCTGTAACCGTGGTAGAACTTCTGGATTGATTACCTTCTGAGAGATTGCATTGAGGAATGCACATAGCTTCACAATGGCTACTCGAACATTTTCCGGCAGGAGCCCCCTCAAAGCAATCGGAAGCAATTGCGTCATAATCACGTGGCAGTCGTGAGACTTCAGGTTTTGGAACTTTTTCTCCGCCATGTTTATTATTCCCTTTATATTGGACGAGAATCCAGACGGGACCTTCATACTGCTCAGGCATTCAAAAAAGATGACCTTCTCTTCTTTGGTCAGAGCGTAGCTGGCACGACCTTGAAACCATTCCGGATGCCGGTCATCAGGGTCTTTCAAACGTTGCTGGTCCTGCCGTGCTTCCTTTGTATCATTTGTCTTCCCATACACGCCCAAGAAGCTTAGGAGGTTCACGCAAATATTCTTCGTAACGTGCATCACGTCGATTGCAGAGCGGACTTCTAGGACTTTCCAATATTCTAGCTCCCAGAATATAGATTTCTTCTTCCACATGGCTGCGTGCCCGTCAGCTCCCTTCGGAACTGATTGTCCGCCAGGACCCTTTCCAAAGATGACTTTCAAATCCTTGACCATATCAAATACCTCAGCACCAGTGCGTTCCGCAGGCTTCGGCGGGTGATCTGCCTTGCCGTTGTAATGCTTGCCTTTCTTTCTTACTGGATGAATTTTCGGAAGAAATCGACGATGCCCAAGGTACACGTTCTTCTTACAATTTGGCAAATGTACACTTTCAGTCTCATGTAAGCAGTGCGTGCATGCATTGTATCCCTTATTTGACAGTCCCGAAAGGTTACTAAGAGCAGGCCAATCATTGATGGTTACGAAAAGCAACGCTCGTAGGTCAAATTCCTCTTCTTTGTGCTCATCCCACACACGGACACCAGGTCTGCCCCACAGCTGTAAAAGTTCATCAACTAATGGCCTTAGGTACACATCGATGTCGTTGCCAGGTTGCTTCGGACCTTGGATGAGCACTGGCATCATAATGAACTTCCGCTTCATGCACAACCAAGGAGGAAGGTTGTAGATGCATAGAGTCACGGGCCATGTGCTATGGCTGGAGCTCTGCTCGCCAAAAGGATTCATGCCATCTGTACTTAGACCAAATCTTATGTTCCTTGCGTCAGCTGCAAAATCTTTGAACTCTCTGTCGATCTTTCTCCATTGCGTTCCATCTGCGGTGTGTCTCAACTCCCCGTCCGACTTACGGTCCTCTTTGTGCCATCGCAACAACTTGGCATGCTCTTTGTTCCTGAACAGACGTTTCAACCGTGGTATTATAGGAGCATACCACATCACCTTGGCGCGAACCCTCTTCCTGGGTTTCTCGCCCTCAACATCGTCACCAGGGTCATCGCCTCTGATCTTATAACGCAATGCAGTGCATACCGGGCATTCATTCAAATTCTCGTATTCACCGCGGTAGAGGATGCAGTCGTTGATGCATGCATGTATCTTTAGAACCTCTAAACCTAGAGGGCAGACAACCTTCTTTGCTTCGTACGTACTGGCGGGCAACTCGTTATTCTTTGGAAACATATTCTTCAACATTTTCAGCAAGTCTTCAAATGCCGAGTCAGCTACACCTGCCTGTGACTTCCATTTCAGCAAATCCAGTGTGCAGCCCAGCTTTTTCAGACCATCATCGCATCCGGGGTACAACGACTTTCTGTGATCCTCTAACATGCGATCCAAATTCTCCCTCTCCTTTTCAGTTTCGCAGCGTCTCCGTGCATCAGCAATGGTCCGACCAAGATCATCAATGGTCTCATCACGTGCCTCTTCTTCACCTTCACCTTCCCCTTCACCTTCAGCATCCTCCATGAAAGTATCACCGAAATGAGCAAGATAGCTTTCATCGATGAAATCATCCCCTTCTTCATCTTCTTCCATTATAACCCCTCTTTCTCCATGCTTGGTCCAACAATTATAGCTTGGCATGAAACCGTGCCGAAGCAGGTGCAGGTGAACTTCTCTTGAGGAAGAGTAACCCTTCTGATTCTTACAGTCAACACATGGACAGATAACAAAACCCTTCTGCTTGTTCGCATTAGCCACTACGAGGAAATCTTTCAAACCCGTAGTGAACTCGCGGGAGAGTCGGTTACCGTACATCCATTGCCGATTCATTTGCATTATTATAATATAAAATATATAATTAACCATCATGCATTTGTTAAACTAACTAGCTATAAACAATAGAAATTAAACAATGAACAAGACACATGCATATTTTATCAATGACACACATGCATGAAAGGTTCAAGTTGCTAACCGCGATCGAGGAGGAAAAAATAAATGAGGAACCTCAAGTGTGGCTCCAACACTTCATATCATGTTTGTTTCACGCTCTTGGGGCATTTCATCAAACACCTTGTGTGCATAAGAGGAACCAAAAGCAAACATACACCCCCTTGTGAAGCTTGTGAAGAAAAGTGGCACCAAATGGCTAAGTGAGTGTGCTGAACTGGTATATATAGGGGAGGAGCTTTAGTCGCGGTTGGCCTGGCCAACCGCGACTAAAGCCCCTCACGTGTACCAGCTGGCCACCGAGCGCCCTGGGCCCAAGCCTTTGGTCGCGGTTCGTCTGCCGAACCGCGACTAAAGACTTCATTAGTCGCGGTTCCTACAGTTTCGCGACTAATGGGGCTGGACGGAAGCCTCTTTTTCTACCAGTGTTGTCACCTTAGAAAAAGTGTCCACGTCCCAATCCCCCAAAAACAATCACGTACAGGTTCTCTTAATAGAAATAAAGACGCGTACAATAAATACTCCTCCAATGCCACGTTATAAAAAAGAGAGTAATACTTCGGGGACATCCGTTCAGATAAAAAAAGAGTAAATATTGCTCAAAAAATAAATTTAGTATTTCAAATCACGTTATGAAATAAAGTCCCAGTCTATTAATTTAATATGTGAAATCATCATTTTTTTGCGAGTGAAATCATCGAATTTAACATGACCCAATCTGTTAGTTTAATATGTGAAAATCACGCAATTGCGGAAAAATCATATATGAAATCCCACGAAACAATCACATACATGTTCCCTTGAAAAATGGAAATAAAAATACAGGTCCAATAAATACTCCTCAAGTACCATATTACAAAAACAGATAGCAATACCTTTGGGACATCCTACTCAGTAAAAACAGAGAGTAAATGCCTGCTCAGAAAACTTAACAGGGGAAACCGCCTAGTCTATTAATTTAATATTTTATGTCACGTAATATATGTGAAATCGCGTGGCCTAGACTGTTAGTTTAATATTGTCAGCACCCCGATCCTAAATCACACCGATCTAGCATGTAACACATCATATCACTTTGCGGCCTCACGCACGGTATTCCCACGGGTGCCACCTTACCTAGCCCGGGACCGTTTGCGCCTTTTGGCTCACGTATATGACAGTGCCGCTAGCATCCATATGACAGAGAATCCTGGCTGACATGGCTAGTTGTGAACCCAAAGTGGCACTAACTTACAGGGATAGGCATACATGACCCAACAACGAACGTGTCGGTCATCAGCGAGTGAATCCAGGCTGTAGCATTGGGCTAGCAGGACTCCGGTGAACCGGGCTGTAGCGGGCTAACAGGACTCCGGAATTCATCGCGTGACATTTCCCCGAGGAGATAGACACAGGAACGAAGAAGGACACATGCCGGCCAGCCTAAGTGTTCCGGAGCAGTAGCAAGCTACCATGGCTCAGTGGAAACACTTGGAGGCATTTCCCGGTAAGAGAGGCTACTAAGGATAAACAACTAGATAGTCAGATCCCACACATACCAAGCATTTCAATAACATACACCCAATATGCTCGATATGTGCAAATACAACATGGCATCACAACATGACTCTACAACTCAAGCATTTTATTCAATAGGCTCTGAGGAGCGAGATATTACAATCATGGGTCTCATGACCCAACATTCAGAGCAAACAAGTCAAGCACAAGCGGAAGCTTAACATGTCTGAGTACAGACATCTACAAAAGAAAAAGGCTGAGAAGCCTGACTGTCTATCAGATCCTGCCGAGGGCACAAGATCGTAGCTGAGGTAACAAGCTAAACGTCGAAGTCCACGTGGAACTACTAGCAAGACTGAAGTCTCTCTGCGAAAACATAAATTAAGCAACGTGAGTACAAATGTACCCAGCAAGACTTACATCAGAACTAACTACATATGCATCATTATCAAGAAAGGGATGGTGGGGTTTAACCGCAGCAAGCCAGCTTTGACTCGGTGGCTATCCTGAACTACGACTGCAATGTAACTCTTTGAGGTGGCGCACACGAGTCCACATATTCACCATATCAATACACCACTATGGATCCGCTCCCGTCTCCCTACGAGAACGCCATCCATAGCACTCATGCTTATCTTGCGTATTTTCGAGTATCCACTTTCACTTGTCTATGAACTGTACAGGCAACCCAGAAGTCCTTTTCCGCAGACACGGCTATTCGAATAGATCATATTAACCCTGCAGGGGTGTACTTCTTCACACACGCTCTCACCACTTACCGCCGTTTACACGACATGTACTCGGCAACCTTCAAGCGGAAGCCCAGCGAGGGTGTCGGCCACGACCTGACTAACCACACAAGTCTCTCGTCCAGGTTTATCGCCTATTCGGGTTCCATCCGCAAGGAGATCCGGCCGGGGTGTCGCTCACGGCCCCAAACAATGTGTGCAGGGTTCCCAAGTCCACCATCCGGGTCCCACTTGGTACACCGGGCCACTGTGCCTAGTCTGTACCAAGCCCACCTGTACCGGGTGCCACTTGGTAGACTACTAACACTACCTACAAACACCAGAAACTAGTTGCAACTCCTGGACAGAGATCAAGTTGATTAATAAGCCGAGAGAGCTTGGAGCGCCCGGAGCCCAATGTGTGGTAGTAACTGATCATGGATCACAAACACAGAACTCAGTTCCTGAGGACGGCTACAATGAGACAACCCACCATGTACTCCTACATGGCCTCTCACCGCTACCTTTACCAAATCGTGTTCACACACTTAGTTCACACACAGTAGGACATGTTCACACACCTCCGATTCATTCCCGATGAATCAGACCTGACTCAACTCTAAGCAGTAGCAGGCATGACAAACAAGCATGAATGAGTAGGCACATCAGGGCTCAAACAACTCCTACTCATGCTAGTGGGTTTCATCTATTTACTGTGGCAATGACAGGTCATGCAAAGGATAAAGGGGTTCAGCTACCGCAGCAAGTAACAGATGAATCGGTGTTGTCCTAATGCATTAAAAGAGAGCAGGAGTGAGAGAGTGGGATTGGATTGGAATGAACAAGGGGGTTTTGCTTGCCTGGCACTTCTGAAGATAGTATAGTTCTTCATCGGTGTCATCGATCACATCGTCGGTACACATCTACTGAGAGGGGACAAGCACCGACAAACAAAGAAGAAGCACAATTAATGCAATGCAACAATATGATGCATGAATGTGACATGGCAATATGCTGTTGTTTGTGCTAATGCAACTAAAACCAGATTAAATGGAGTTGGTTTGAATCCAAGATTCAAATTCAAACTCCACATGTGGTTATTTAAATGCCATTTAATTGAATTGTCCTAAACAGTAGTCATAAGTTGTTCTAACATGCATGAAATTGGTACAGATGGATAGATTGGATTTTTCTGATCATTTTTCACATATAATTTGTTTCATTTGGAGTTACGGTTGATTTTATATGAATTTTAGAAGTTTTGGATATTTTCTGGAATTTCCTGATTTAAATTTAAATCCAGAAAGAATTAACTGCGTCAGCCTGACGCCAGCATGATGTCAGCAAGTCAACGGCCAGGTCCAGGTCAAACCTGACGTGTGGGGTCCACACGTTAGTGACATAGGAACTAATCCCGGTCAAACCCAGTGCTGACTGGGGTTTGACCAGGGGTGGGGCCCACTGTTAGTGGCTGTAGGTTGTTTAGTTAGCTGGGTTAGCTCCTAATGACGGAGCCACGTCGGCTCGCCGGAGTTTGGCCGGCGGCGACCATTCCGCGCGGCGGAGCTGCTACTGGGCGGCGCTAGGGGCTGCGTTTAGGTGCGGGGAGACCACCAGAAGGGAGCCCGTGCTCTTCCGCATCCAACGGAGCAGGAAGGAGCGGGCGGGGTGCGCTGTACTCGCCGGAGTCGAGCTCACGGCGGCGGCCGGAGTTCGGGCGAGCTCGGGGTCGGCGTTAGGGAGCACAGCAGAGGGTGCAGATGGGTGCTATGGCCTCCTGGGGGTGCACTGAGCACGGCTGCGTGCTCGGTTGCAGCTCTAGGCAACGGTGGCTACGGCTGCGACATGGCCGGCGACGAAGAGCTCTCGGCTCCGACGGGTATCAGTGTTAGAGGAAGAAAACGAGTCAGGGGAGAGGGGGAAACGACGAGGAGCTCACGTGGATCCCGTAGAGGTGGACGGCGAGCTCGGGGAAGGCTGAACGGCGACGAATTTGATGACGGCGATCCTCGGTGGCCGAGGAGGGGAATGGCGGAGCTAGCGGCACCCAGGGGCTTCCGGCGCCTTTCGTCTGGGTGAGGATGAAGAGGGAGACGAGGCGGAGCTTTCTGGAGCGTCGGCGAGGCGGGGCGGTGGCTGTGGCCGCGGTGAACGGCGTCGGTGGCGACGAGCTCCGCTCGGCAGAGAGGGAGAGAGAGTAGAGGAGAGGATGGGGTCCAGGGGGAGAAAGGAGAGGTGCAGGGGGGCGAGGGGGAGTGCGTGGCACTCGGGGCTGGCTCCAGAAGCGGCGGAAGCAGGAGGTGGCTCGGGCACGTGCCGGCGCGCGGTGGCCACACGCCCTCCTGCCTACTGGTAGGAGGTTGAAGTCGGTGGAGGCTGCGGTGGGCTGGGCCGCTGGAGTTGGGCCAGGTGGGCTGCGAGGTGAGCGCCAGGTACTTCTCTCTCTATCTCTCTTTTCCTGTTTTCTATTTTTCTGCAGCTTTGTGGCTTTATTAAAAATACTAAATCAATCCCAAAAATCATGCAACTGCTCATGACCACTGTTAGAAATATATCCTACAGTAAACTTTTCAGATTGGGATTATTTGAGCATTTAAAATATTTTATAGTATTTAAATGCCCA
The DNA here is from genome assembly GCF_002162155.2 of Triticum dicoccoides. Taxonomy (NCBI): domain Eukaryota; kingdom Viridiplantae; phylum Streptophyta; class Magnoliopsida; order Poales; family Poaceae; genus Triticum; species Triticum dicoccoides. Next base: position 552,936,748 of record NC_041381.1, read on the forward strand.
AATGCAAATAAGTAATGATTTAATTCAAAAATCCAGAATGGCCTAAAAATATGTGCATCATTTTGGTAGAGGTTTTCACCTTTACCAGAAATCATGAACATTTCCAGAGGGCATTTTGGGTTTATTGAAAAAGATTTTATTTTGACCCTAGTTGAATTCATTAGCTGCTAGGGTTTATCAGCCCCCATTTCAAGTTTCATAAAATTTAAACATGATGCATGGATGCTAAAGCAAAAACAAGCAAGGCCTGAACTGGGGATGTGACAACTCACCCCCACTAAACAAGAATCTCAACCCCAGATTCAAGCGTAGGGTAAGACGATGGGGAACGCAACCTAACACAATCTTCATGTTCCAGGTTGCCCTTCATAAGAACATTGATTCGATCACCATCATTGTCTCGACGTCTTCCTCTGAGAACTCCAATTATCAAGACAAGAAGAGGAAAGGAAAACTCTAGAAGAATTGATCTTCTCAAAGACCGAACAACTCAGGATGAACTCATGGGATGAGACATAGCAGCATCCCCCGAGCTGAGACACGAGGCATACATCTATAAGGATGGAGTGGAACAGGTGACAAGGGTTCACTAGGTAGGCAACAATTTCACGCCCAAGAAGGTGGTGAACGGTTGTCAACATAGCGAGGAGTTGAGTTGCCATGATACCACAACGGGAAACCTTAGGGATGGTGACTCGTAGATATATCCCCTTAAGTGGCAAAAAGAATTACCTTTGATTCAGAGATCATTGAAACTCTTTATACCAGCTTAAGGCAAATCACAATCGATCATTTGGAGGAGTTCGATAGAATGGCATACCCGGATTAAAATGGATGATGTGGATTACCTTGTTGAAAACAACACAAGGGATAATTTTAGTAACTGGGAAGAAGCTCAACAGTAGAGACTGAGTCCACTGTTTGAGAAGTTATAGCATAACCGAGGAAGCTGAGAGCAAACCCAGTTAGTGCCGATGATAACACCTAGCGCTTGCGCGTGCTCTCAAGAACATGAGCATTTCCATATTCATCAAGGTTTTACCAACATCCGTGTCAGGGATCCTGGCAACACAACTTACTACCATGATGAATAGTGGTGGACGATGCAGATGCAAAGGAACATAACACCTTCTCAGATTCCACCTTAGCGAGGCCAAGGAAACAAAATCTGGAGGATCGACCGAGAGACATTTAGCACTCCGCTTCTAATGTTCTCCTTGATGTACTAGTGTAACCCATTCATAGATATGGTTTGATATCTAGAACACCAAGTAAAAGATCGGACTTCGGGAACTCAAGGATCCATAAGGAGCAACTAGGGAGTAAATCCTACGAAATCCTTATGGGGAGGTGGCCAACTTCCTCAATCAAGATACTACAATATTAGGTCTTCTGGCTGGGTGTGTTGGCCATGACAACCACTTTACCGGGTTACAAAGACACCAATAATATAGTTTCTTGAAAATGTTCCAACCATCATATCTGCCTGAGATTCAGATCTGGTTGGTGTCAGGATATTCCGGACTCATCAAGTCTAGAAAGAAAGACGAAAGTTTGCAACATAAATCGACGAGATGACGTTGCAAGATTCTCGGGAGATGAACTACGATAGCAAGCTCCAAAACATGAGCTGGTTCTGCTACAAACATGTGAACACGTTGTCCTAGACAAACATGATCCCATGGTAGTCTTACAATAAAACACTACCGAGTTCCGGTGGGGAACCATCATCGAGGATATCGAAATCCTTGCATAAGGTATACTCTTAGGAAGGAGCTTCTTCTCCTTGAACAAATCAATCAGTGGCTTGGTGTGCTAGGAACACATATAGAATGGACGTAGCTAATCTCACAATCCAATGTATACTTCACACATGCATGACTGACTTGGGATGATTCCAAAGGAAGTAAAAACAATCTTTCTCGGATCCACGGCGGCAACTTACACCAAGTGCACGTGAATTAGAGAAAGTCACTTCTTTCACCCGAACATAAGCTTCATGAACGAAACACAAAGAAATGCTACACCAGTTTCCAACACTAGCTGGATGTTCAACACAAATCACGGAGGAGACAAAATGTTGCTGATGGGCTCAACAACAACTCATCGGAATTTCCATATCATTGGACTTCCACCGTTATGTGAACAATGTGATAGTATTGGTGTGACCCAAAAGATATAATGGTGTATGCTCGAGGGATCAACCACGAGTAAGACAACATTACGAACATCGTTGGCTCTGATTTGATTTGATGATAGCCCATACCCAAATCAAAGATTGGTTAAGATGATAGGTCCATAAACTGCTCACGAGGGCCAGTCGATGAAAATACCATCTTTCTTCAACACACACACACACACAAGGATATCCCTTGGAATGAACTGAGTCGGACAAGCTTTTATCTTCCAACTCTCCAAGTTGTTGTTTAGCTTAACCAACTAGCTCAGGGTATCCAACACAAATTCTTGGAGTAAGGGTGGTTTACAAGAAAACCAACTTGACCACGAACTCAACATAGCGATCAGGTGACAACCTGGTGATACTTCCGAGAAGATATTCAGAAAATCACGTACCACCGATATGTTGCTAAGCTCGAGAACAATCTTTCCTTTTAGGGCAAGACGATATGACCACAAGAGCAAGGGACTGGCACAATCCTAACTCATTGATCGAGGAGTGCACCAAAAATAAGGACTAGGTAGCACAATCTATCTTAGAGTGATGATTCAATAATCAGCACGCTAAGAGTGAGGTTGTTGTCCATTTAACTACCAAGCAACAAAGTTGCTAGGAGTATTGATTTCACACATCACGATTCACTTGTCGACATTCCGGTTGCAACAACACGGGAACCGAGAAATGAATAATGATGGAGAGAAGTATTACTGCGTCAAGAATTCATAAGAGGTGGTGCAATTCTCATGACACTCTTGACATAAAGATGGTAACACTCCAAGGTAGAACAGACCAGAAGCTAGATTGCATTTGATCTGCGGGATACAACTTCTTTGACCCAATCCTGGATATGGATGAGGTACTGGAGTTTGTTTCTCCTAGTCATTTCGGAATAGAATGGCTTGACGGACCACAAGAGTAGTGGCATCGATGAACACGGATGCATAACTACTCCTAAATATCAATTGATAGACGAGGTCAGAAGACAACTAAAGTGGGACAACTCAAGGGAACATACGGTTTTTGAGTAGTGGATGCATAGGTTAGTATGTCGAAACAAGTTCAACAAGTTTCTTCTGGATAACCCATGCAGAAAAGTAGAACTGGCAGAGTCGCAATATAGAATGGAGAACTCATCGAGGATATTCCTGTTGTGAGCTTTTGATCCAACAAACTTCTGCCATAAAGTGGTTCATAGTATTTGGAAGAAGGAAATACCACGAACTTCGAGGACTATCGCAAAGGTTACTAATAACCTAAAGGGACGAGCAAACACTATCAACTTGAAGTAAGTAGGGTGGATCTTGGGTCAAGAACCTAGGAATAGAATGCCTACTAGCTAAGTGGCATCACGGGATGCTTTCGAGAATGATGGCCAGAATCATCACACTCGAACACAAAACATGGCTAGATCACTAGGTAATACTCCAAGACACCTAGGGCCATAATCATAATTCCAACATATATGTCAAGGCAATAGAGTACCTCAACTCACCGATAGTGTGGTCAAAACTGGCCCAATGAGACATCAAAAACAGAAGGAAGGGATTTGCAAATGCATCAGAATATTGTAGAAACCTGGGATGACTCGGACAGCATAACGGCTGTAAATGCTCAAAAAGATTTGAGACATCCGGCAAAATGGTGGCATAGCCACTCAACATCACAATATCGAGGTTTCGAGATCAACAGTTAACATACGGAAGCAGTAGGAACTGAACTGAGGCTTGAGTCCATCAATACTATAAGTCTACGGATTAGTAACACGTGATCCTGATAGAAAGATGAGAAAGCCTAGTTTCTTAACCCCGTAGAAAGGTAAGATGACTCAGATCAGAAGGGCATGAGGTAAAGGAGTAAAAAGAGCCTTACGTTCCCCCACAATCAATTCCCTTACATAACTAAAGAATTTCTAGACTCAACTTCGACCAGTTTGGCTTGGTAAACTGTCGGGGAAACTGATCCACGAACACCTATGGGACCGGCAGACCGAGCCCCTTTCGGTTCGGCGGGGAGCGGAGGTCGCACGAAGAGCAGATCGAGGCGAAGCACACGAGCAGTTTACCCAGCTTTGGAGCTCTCCGGAGAGATAATACTCCTACTGCTGCTTGTCTGATTGTATTGTGTTCTTGCTCAAGAGAGCTAAGTGTTTTCCTGGCTTCGAAATGATCCGAACCTTCCGAACCCCCCTCTACATTGTGCATGGGCCTCCTTTTATATGCTCAAGGGGTCACCGACAGGTGGCAACGCAGAGAAGGGTAAAAATGTAAAAAGAGCTACGGTTGGTACAGCTACCTGCACAGTGTACTCTACCTAACCCTGACGGCAGGGGACAAGGGCATTAAATGCCCGTCTGTGTCGCCCAAACAGTGTAGAAAAGGACCGTCAGGGGCGCCACCGCCTGCCACGATGGCGATCTTGTCAGCATCGCATGCCACCGCTTACCGCTGGCTGCACAGCCTTCCGTCACGCGTGCCTGGAAAGGCCGCCAGGGCGACACGTTGGTGGATGTGCTGGAGCGTGGGCACAGAGAGGCCGCTTGCCGCGGCAAGCGTCTTGCCGCGGTCATGGTCTTGTCGCAAAGATGTCAGGGAAACTGATCCACGAACACCTATGGGACCGGCGGACCGAGCCCCTTTCGGTTCGGCGGGGGGCGGAGGTCGCACGAAGAGGAGATCGAGGCGAAGCACACGAGCAGTTTACCCAGCTTTGGAGCTCTCCGGAGAGATAATACTCCTACTGTTGCTTGTCTGATTGTATTGTGTTCTTGCTCAAGAGAGCTAAGTGTTTTCCTGGCTTTGAAATGATCCGAACCTTCCGAACCCCCCTCTACGTTGTGCATGGTGGTTGCTCCCCCACCAGTTTCGCCGCCACCGGCTCGCGCCTGGCAGTCCTGCCGCGACAGCGACGTGCTCGGCTGCCGTGGAGTGTCGCCGTTGGCGTAGCCGATGAGGCTCTGAATGGTGGCCCTCCATTCGTCGATCTTGTCCGACGTCGGTGGGTAATCCAGGAGCAGTTGAGCTCGCGCCAAAGCTTTCGCTGGAGTGGTGGGCGGCAGTGGCGAACGGTGCGAGGAGCGGGACATGCTCAGACTTCTAACTATGTTAAAAGGAGCTGTATCCCGTCCAGGCGACCGTGTCTCGCTCGTGCCGGCATGTTGACGTGGATGCTGGTCTTGAGCGCCCCGAGACCCACCAGCTTGATCTTGGTCCAACAAGCGTATGGTACTGCGAATACCATGACGTTGTCAGTCCTGCGCCTCCTGGGAGGGGCGCGGCGGATATACGGACACCGAGGTTTGTGCAGCCTTGTCCTTGGACCTGGCAGCACCGTGAGCTTCCTTGTCGATGTCTGTTCTTCCGCCAGCGTCCATCCCACCACCTGTTTGCTCCGGTGGCGGTGGGATCGACGCGGGCGGAGCAGCTGCCTCCGAAGCCTTCTTCTTCGGTGACATGTCGATGAAGAAAATGAAGATCTAGCTCGTGCGAACGATGGATCAGGTTCACACAATCTCGACGCCCCCTACCTGGCGCGCCAAAGATGTCGGGGAAACTGATCCACGAACACCTATGGGACCGGCGGACCGAGCCCCTTTCGGTTCGGCGGGGGGCGGAGGTCGCATGAAGAGCAGATCGAGGCGAAGCACACGAGCAGTTTACCCAGCTTCGGAGCTCTCCGGAGAGATAATACTCCTACTGCTGCTTGTCTGATTGTATTGTGTTCTTGCTCAAGAGAGCTAAGTGTTTTCCTGGCTTCGAAATGATCTGAACCTTCCGAACCCCCCTCTACGTTGTGCATGGGCCTCCGTTTATATGCTCAAGGGGTCACTGACAGGTGGCAACGCAGAGAAGGGTAAAAATGTAAAAAGAGTTGCGGTTGGTACAGCTACCTGCACAGTGTACTCTACCTAACCCTGACGGCAGGGGACAAGGGCATTAAATGCCCGTCTGTGTCGCCCAAACAGTGTAGAAAAGGACCGTCAGGGGCGCCACCGCCTGCCACGATGGCGATCTTGTCAGCATCGCATGCCACCTCTTACCGCTGGCTGCACAACCTTCCGCCACGCGTGCCTGGAAAGGCCCCAGGGCGAAACATTGATGGATGTGCTGGAGCGTGGGCACAGAGAGGCTGCTTGCCGCGGCAAGCGTCTTGCCGCGGTCGTGGTCTTGTCGCGCCCGGAAGCTTGTCGCTCGCCGGGCCTTGTCGGGACGCGTGGTGTGTCGCGGCAAGTTCCTTGAGATGCCTCGGTTGGCCTTCCCGGCAAGCTCCTCTTGCCGGGGCCTTGTCTTCTTTACTTGGGTACTTTGTTCTTGAATGGCTCCAAAGGGGCCACGGAGTATCTTGGCGGTCGTCCGGCAAGCCTTGCCGCGGGGTGCTGCCACTATCCGTGCACAAGTTCGGGATACTAGGGGACCTCTATTCTAGTACACCGACATAAACCTACAGGCAGTCAAGCTCTGATACCAAAACTATCAGGACTCCGATCCTAAATCACACCGATCTAGCATGTAACACATCATATCACTTTGCGGCCTCACGCACGGTATTCCCACGGGTGCCACCTTACCTGGACCGGGACCATTTGCGCCTTTTGGCTCACGTATATGACAGTGCCGCTAGCATTCATATGACAAAGAATCCGGGCTGACATGGCTAGTCATGAACCCAAAGTGGCACTAACATACAGGGACAGGCATACATGACCCAACAACGAACGTGTCGGTCATCAGCGAGTGAATCCAGGCTGTAGCACTGGGCTAGCAGGACTCCGGTGAACCGGGCTGTAGCGGGCTAACAAGACTCCGGAATTCATCGTGTGACATTTCCCCGAGGGGATAGACACAGGAACGAAGAAGGACACATGCCGGCCAGCCTAAGTGTTCCGGAGCAGTAGCAAGCTACCATGGCTCAGTGGAAACACTAGGAGACATTTCCCGGTAAGAGAGGCTACTAAGGATAAACAACTAGATAGTCAGATCCCACACATACCAAGCATTTCAATAACATACACCCAATATGCTCGATATGTGCAAATACAACATGGCATCACAACATGACTCTACAACTCAAGCATTTTATTCAATAGGCTCCAAGGAGCGAGATATTACAATCATGGGTCTCATGACCCAAAATTCAGAGCAAACAAGTCAAGCACAAGCGGAAGCTTAACATGTCTGAGTACAGACATCTACAAAAGAAAAAGGCTGAGAAGCCTGACTGTCTATCAGATCCTGCCGAGGGCACAAGATCGTAGCTGAGGTAACAAGCTAAACGTCGAAGTCCACGTGGAACTACTAGTAAGACTGAAGTCTCTCTGCGAAAACATAAATTAAGCAACGTGAGTACAAATGTACCCAGCAAGACTTACATCAGAACTAACTACATATCCATCATTATCAACAAAGGGATGGTGGGGTTTAACCGCAGCAAGCCAGCTTTGACTCGGTGGCTATCCTGAACTACGACTGCAATGTAACTCTTTGAGGTGGCGCACACGAGTCCACATATTCACCATATCAATACACCACTATGGATCCGCTCCCGTCTCCCTACGAGAACGCCATCCATAGCACTCACGCTTATCTTGCGTATTTTAGAGTATCCACTTTCACTTGTCTATGAACTGTACAGGCAACCCAGAAGTCCTTTTCCGCGGACACGGCTATTCGAATAGATCATATTAACCCTGCAGGGGTGTACTTCTTCACACACGCTCTCACCACTTACCGCCGTTTACACGACATGTACTCGGCAACCTTCAAGCGGAAGCCCAGCGAGGGTGTCGGCCACGACCTGACTAACCACACAAGTCTCTCGTCCAGGTTTATCGCCTATTCGGGTTCCATCCGCAAGGAGATCCGGCCGGGGTGTCGCTCACGGCCCCAAACGATGTGTGCAGGGTTCCCAAGTCCACCATCCGGGTCCCACTTGGTACACCGGGCCACTGTGCCTAGTCTGTCCCAAGCCCACCAATACCGGGTGCCACTTGGTAGACTACTAACACTACCTACAAACACCAGAAACTAGTTGCAACTCCTGGACAGAGATCAAGTTGATTAATAAGCCGAGAGAGCTTGGAGCGCCCGGAGCCCAATGTGTGGTAGTAACTGATCATGGATCACAAACACAGAACTCAGTTCCTGAGGACGGCTACAATGAGACAACCCACCATGTACTCCTACATGGCCTCTCACCGCTACCTTTACCAAATCGTGTTCACACACTTAGTTCACACACAGTAGGACATGTTCACACACCTCCGATTCATTCCCGATGAGTCAGACCTGACTCAACTCTAAGCAGTAGCAGGCATGACAAACAAGCATGAATGAGTAGGCACATCAGGGCTCAAACAACTCCTACTCATGCTAGTGGGTTTCATCTATTTACTGTGGCAATGACAGGTCATGCAAAGGATAAAGGGGTTCGGCTACCGCAGCAAGTAACAGATGAATCGGTGTTGTCCTAATGCATTAAAAGAGAGCAGGAGTGAGAGAGTGGGATTGGATCGGAATGAACAAGGGGGTTTTGCTTGCCTGGCACTTCTGAAGATAGTATAGTTCTTCATCGGTGTCATCGATCACATCGTCGGTACACATCTACTGAGAGGGACAAGCACCGACAAACAAAGAAGAAGCACAATCAATGCAATGCAACAATATGATGCATGAATGTGACATGGCAATATGATGTTGTTTGTGCTAATGCAACTAAAACCAGATTAAATGGAGTTGGTTTGAATCCAAGATTCAAATTCAAACTCCACATGTGGTTATTTAAATGCCATTTAATTGAATTGTCCTAAACAGTAGTCATAAGTTGTTCTAACATGCATGAAAATGGTAAAGATGGATAGATTGGATTTTTCTGATCATTTTTCATATATAATTTGTTTCATTTGGAGTTACGGTTGATTTTATATGAATTTTAGAAGTTTTGGATATTTTCTGGAATTTCCTGATTTAAATTTAAATCCAGAAAGAATTAACTGTGTCAGCCTGACGCCAGCATGACGTCGGCGAGTCAACGGCCAGGTCCAGGTCAAACCTGGCGTGCGGGGTCCACACGACAGTGACACAGGAACTAATCCCGGTCAAACCCAGCACTGACTAGGGTTTGACCAGGGGTGGGGCCCACTGTCAGTGGCTGTAGGTTGTTTAGTTAGCTGGGTTAGCTCCTAATGACGGAGCCACGTCGGCTCGCTAGAGTTTGGCTGGCGGCGACCATTCCGCGCGGCGGAGCTGCTACTGGGCGGCGCTAGGGGCTGCGTTTAGGTCGGGGAGACCACCAGAAGGGAGCCCGTGCTCTTCCGCATCCAACGGAGCAGGAAGGAGCGGGCGGGGTGCGCTATACTCGCCGGAGTCGAGCTCGCGGCGGCGGCCAGACTTCGGGCGAGCTCGGGGTCGGCGTTAGGGAGCACATCAGAGGGTGCGGATGGGTGCTATGGCCTCCTGGGGGTGCACTGAGCACGGCTGCGTGCTCGGTTGCAGCTCTAGGCAACGGTGGCTACAGCGGCGACATGGCCGGCGGCGAAGAGCTCTCGGCTCCGACGGGTATCGGTGTTAGAGGAAGAAAACGAGTCAGGGGAGAGGGGAAACGACGGAGGAGCTCACGTGGATCCCGTAGAGGTGGACGGCGAGCTCGGGGAAGGCCGGACGGCGACGAATTTGACGACGGTGATCCTCGATGGCCGAGGAGGGGAACGGCGGAGCTAGCGGCACCCAGGGGCTTCCGGCGCCTTTCGTCTGGGTGAGGATGAAGAGGGAGACGAGGCGGAGCTTTCTGGAGCGTCGGCGAGGCGGGGCGGTGGCTGTGGCCGCGGCGAACGGCGTTGGTGGCGACGAGCTCCGCTCGGCAGAGAGGGAGAGAGAGCAGAGGAGAGGATGGGGTCCAGGGGGAGAAAGGAGAGGTGCAGGGGCGCGAGGGGGAGTGCGTGGCACTCGGGGCTGGCTCCAGAAGCGGCGGAAGCAGGAGGTGGCTCGGGCGCGTGCCGGCGCGCGGTGGCCACACGCCCTCCTGCCTACTGGCAGGAGGTTGAAGACGGTGGAGGCTGCGGTGGGCTGGGCCGCTGGAGTTGGGCCAGGTGGGCTGCGAGGTGAGCGCCAGGTACTTCTCTCTCTATCTCTCTTTTCCTGTTTTCTATTTTTCTGCAGCTTTGTGGCTTTATTAAAAATACTAAATCAATCCCAAAAATCATGCAACTGCTCATGACCACTGTTAGAAATATATCCTATAGTAAACATTTCAGTTTGGGATTATTTGAGCATTTAAAATATTTTATAGTATTTAAATGCCCAAATGCAAATAAGTAATGATTTAATTCAAAAATCCAGAATGGCCTAAAAATATGTGCATCATTTTGGCAGAGGTTTTCACCTTTACCAGAAATCATGAACATTTCCAAAGGGCATTTTGGGTTTATTGAAAAAGAATTTATTTTGACCCTAGTTGAATTCATTAGCTGCTAGGGTTTATCAGCCCCCATTTCAAGTTTCATAAAATTTAAACATGATCCATGGATGCTAAAGCAAAAACAAGCAAGGCCTGAACTGGGGATGTGACAAATATATTTGAAATCATGTAGTTGTAACATATGACTATCTGAAACTAACAATGGTTGTCTTTTTATACTGAGAAGGGAGAATAAAAGACAAATCTTACTATATAGGAAAACATGACTACAGTTCAACGAAATTGTTTAGCTCATATCTATATAATTATTTTTCCTAAACTATAACCAATTTTTTTTCATTGGTCTAACCTTTATGTATGTAGTATTATATATCATTCTTATTGGAAATGAGAATGATACTGCAAATTTTCTATCCTATAGTACTAGCTGCACGGGTTGACGACTAGTGCACCATAAGTAGGATGTAATTTCATTGCATAACTATTGACTTTCGTGCTTGCATAAGGAATCACAATCCTTAACACCAATATTCTTACTAAAGCATAATTACTCATCAACATGACTCACATATCATATCATCATATCTCAAAACCATTACTAAGAACCAAGTTTATTTTGTCCAATGATCTTCATGAAAGTTTTTATTATATCCTTCTTGTATATCTATCACTTTGGGACTATTTTCATATGTTGCTTTTAATAATCTCAAACAAATTTAAGTGAAGAACATGAGCATAACATTTCTTTCTCTCGAAATAATCTAAGTGAAGCAAGAGAGAATTTCTAAAAACAAAATTACTAACTCCCAAATAAATCTAAGTGAAGCATGAGAGCATTTCTTCAAAAATAACAAAGCACACCGTGCTCAAAAAGATATAAGTGAGGCACTAGAGCAATTCCATGGCTCTAAAAATTTAAGTGAAGCATAGGAGCAAGCATAGCATAATTTTTTGGCTCTCTCAAAAAGATGTGTCCAGCAAGGATTCAGGACTTAAAACACAAAGTAAAACAAGCAAAGACTCATATCATACAAGACGCCCCGAGCAAAACTCATAATATGTGATGAATAAAAATATAGCTTCAAGTAAAATACCGATGGTTGTTAGAAGAAAGAGGCGATGACACTCGGGGGAATCCCCAAGCTTAGTTGCTTGCTACTTCTTGAATATTATCTTGGGGTGCCTCAGGCATCCCCAAGCTTAGCCTTTTGCTAATCCTTATTCCTTCATCCATCATAAGATCACCCCAAAACTTGGAAACTTCAATCACACAAAACTCAACAAAACCTTCGTGAGATCCGTTAGTATAAGATCGCAAACCACTACTATAAGTAATGTTGCAAACCCATTCATATTCTATTTTGCATTATATCTACTATATTCGAACTTTTCTATGGCAAAAACTCTTCAAATAAAACCATTGAATCATCAAAACAAGCACACAATGCAAAGAAAATAGAACAATCTGTAGCAATCTCACTACTTCGTATACTTCTGTAACTCCAAAAATTCTAAAAACTTAGGACGACGTGAATAATTTGTTTATTAATCTTATGCAAAAAGAATCAACTCAAAATCACTCTTCTTATAAAAATGAAAAATAATTTTGTGAGCACAATAGTTTTTGTATTTCAGCAAGATCAAATCAACTCTCACCCAAATCATCCCAAAGGCCTTGCTTGGCACAAACACTAATTTATACCACAAAAACACATCTAATCAGAGGCATGACTGGGTAATTTATTGTAAATAGCAAGAAAACCAAAAACAAAAAAGGGACAAGTTGGGTTGCCTCCCAACGAGTGCTATCATTTTACGCCCCTAGCTAGGCATAACACGTATGATCTAAGTTTTGTCCTCTATAATCTTTGCCACTTTAGTAAGGTTCTTTTAAAATTCGGGAGGCTCCTTGCGCTTCATTAAATTTTCCAGGAAAGAAACCATCGTGAGTTCTAAAATATCCAACCATTTATTGCAAAGGGTAATTAAGTGTTCATACGATTGATACTACCATTGAGATGTTTGAGAGGTTCATTATATTTTTGCAATTCAACCATATTTTTATGCAAATCACCGAGTTTGTCCAAAATTTGAACTCCCTCTGGGGTGAAAGAAACCCTTTCTTTTGTGGTGGAACCCCCAAAATTCCTTCTAAGATTTCGTAGGCAACATTAACATCAAGCTCAATAAAATTCCCTTTTGCGGCAAAATCCAAGAGTTGTCTATGATGCAAAGACAATCCTACGAAGAAAATTCTAAGAAAATTTTTTGTATCTCCCTTTAGATTGGAAACACGGTACGACTCCATAAGCCTATACCAAGCATCTTTCAAATTTTCTCCTTGTCTTTGTTTGGCAGTATAAAATTTCAAAATCTGGTAACCAAGGAGGAACATTCAAACAAGCCATTGTGACAAGAAAACAAGAACACGAATAGATCTGACGAGAAAATGGGGAAAGAAAAAGAGGGCAAATAAAACGGTAAATTTTTGTGAAGTGGTGGAGAGGAAAACGAGAGGCAAATGGAAAATAATGTAAATTGCGAGGAGATAAGATTTGTGATTAGGAACCTGTTTGATGTTGATGATCATCCCCGGCAACGGTGCCAGAAATTCCTTTTGATGCCTGCTTGAAATACGTCGGTATGTCCCCAAAGAGGAAGGGATGATGCAGCACAGCGACGGTAGGTATTTCCCTCAGTGATGAGACCAAGGTTATCGAACCATTAGGAGAACCAAGCAACACAATGTAAACAGCCCCTGCACACAAAAAACAAATACTCGCAACCTGGCGTGTTCAAGGGGTTGTCAATCCCTTTCGAGTAACGATGCCAGAAATTAGTGAGAAAACATGATAAAGTTGTAATAAATAGGATAAATATATCGCAAATAAAATAAAGTGCAGCAAGGTATTTTTGTATTTTTGGTTTAATAGATCTGAAAATAAAAGCAAAGAAAAATAGATCACAATGGCAAATATATTAAAGAATAGACCCGGGGGCCGTAGGTTTCACTAGTGGCTTCTCTCGAGAAAAATAGCAAACGGTGGGAAAAAATTACTGTTGGGCAATTGATAGAACTTCAAATAATCATGACGATATCCAGGCAATGATCATTATATAGGCATCACGTCCAAGATTAGTAGACCGACTCCTGCCTGCATCTACTACTATTACTCCACACATCGACCGCTATCCAGCATGCATCTAGTGTATTAATTTCATGGAAAAATGGAGTAATGTAATAAGAACGATGACATGATGTAGACAATATCTATTTTTGTAGAAATAGACCCCATCTTGTCATCCTTAATAGCAATAATACATACATGTCGTTTCCCCTTCTGTCACTAGGATTAGGCACCATAAGATCAAACCCATCACAAAGCACCTCTTCCCATTGTAGGATAAATAGATCAAGTTGGAAAAAGAAAACCCAAATATCGGAAAAGAAATACGAGGCTATAATCAATCATGCATATAAGAGATCAAAGAAGACACAAATAACTTTCATGGATAAAAACATAGATCTGATCATAAACTCAAAGTTCATCGGATCCCAACAAACACACCACAAAAAGACTTACATTATATGGATCTCCAAGAGACCATTATATAGAGAATCAAGAGAGAGAGAGAGAGACGAAGCCATCTAGATACTAACTACGTACCCATAGATCTACAAAGAACTACTCACGCATCATCGGAGAGGCACCAATGGACATGACGAAACCCTCTGTGACGGTGTCTAGATTGGATCTGGTGTTTCTGGAACTTGCGGCGGCTGGAATTGATTTTCCTTAACTCCCTTATGGTTTCTAGAATATTGGGGTATTTATAGAGCAAAGAGACGGTGCGGGAGGCCACGGAGGTGGGCATAACCCACCTGGGCGCGCTTGGGGGCCCAGGCGCGCCCTGGTGTCTTGTGCTACCCTCGGACTTCCTCTCCGGTACTTCTTCGGTCCACTGGATGTCTTCTGGTCCAAAAAAATCCACAAAAAGTTTCGCTACGTTTGGACTCCGTTTGATATTGATTTCCTGCGATGTACAAAACAAGCAAAAAACAACAACTGGCACTGGGCACTATGTCAATAGGTTAGTACCAAAAATGATAATATAACATCATGGACCAATAAAAAATTATAGATATGTTGGAGACGTATCAGCCATCATCAATAGGTAGTTGGTCATCAAGAATATTCTCTAACCTAGACAAGTTATTAGCTATGGGGTTCTCAGCTCCTTTCCTATCAATGATATGCAAATCAAATTCTTGTAGCAAGAGAACCCACCTAACGAGTCTAGGTTTAGCATCTTTCTTTTCCATAAGATATTTTATAGCAGCATGATCAGTGTGAAAAATTACTTTGGAATCAACAATGTAAGATTTGAATTTATCACAAGCAAACAAAACTGCTAAAAAATCTTTTTTAGTAGTAGCATAATTTCTTTGGGCACTGTCTAGAGTTTTGCCAGCATAATGAGTAACATTTAACTTCTTATCAACTCCTTTTACTAGAATAACACCAACAGCATAATCACTAGCATCACACATGATTTCAAAAGGCAAGTTCCAATCAGGTGGTTGAACAATAAGTGCAGAACTTAAGGCTTTCTTAAGTATTTCAAAGGCTTCTACACAATCATCATCAAAAACAAATGGAAGATCATTTTGTAAAATATTAGTAAGAGGCCTAGAAATTTTAGAGAAGTCTAATGAACCTCCTATAGAAACCAGCATGACCAAGGAAACTACGAATACCTTTAGTATCTCTAGGACATGGTATTTTCTCAATTGCATCAACTTTAGCTTTATCCACCTCAATACCTCGTTCAGAAATTTTATGCTCCAAGACAATACCTTCATTAACCATAAAGTGTCACTTCTCCCAATTCAAGACAAGATTAGTTTGCTAACATCTCTGCAAAACTCGCTCAGGGTTGCTTAAGCAACCATCATCCATAAACAGAAAAATCATCCATGAAAACCTCAATAATCTTTTCACAAAAATTAGAGAATATTGCAGTCATACATCTTTGAAAGGTAGCAGGTGCATTGCATAAACCAAAAGGCATACGTCTATAAGCATAAGTTCCAAAAGGGCTTGATCAGGTTGTGAAACAAGGTATTTGAGAAAAAACAGAATATCCATCAAGAAAGCAAAAGTGTGTGTGCTTAGATAATCTTTCCAACATTTGATCAATAAAAGGTAGAGGGTAATGATCTATTATAGTTGCTTTATTTAGTTTTCTAAAATCAATTACCATTCTATAGCCAGTAGCAATTCTTTGTGAGATAAGTTCATTTTTATCATTAGGAACAACAGTGATACCTCCTTTCTTAGGGACACAATGAACGGGACTTACCCATCTACTATCAGCTATGGGATAGATTATACCTACTTCCAAAAAATTTAGTATTTCAATTCTTACCACTTCTTTCATCTTAGGATTCAAGCATCGTTGATGATCAACAACGGGTTTAGCTATGGGATAGTGGGACTAATTCCTTTAAGATCATCAAGAGTATATCCAATAGCATCACGGTGCTTGCTCAGAGTTTTCAATAATCTTTCTTCTTCATGCTTTGAAAGGTTAGCACTAATAATAACAGGATATATCTTTTTCTCATCAAGATAAGCATATTTCAAATTGTCAGGCAATTGTTTTAATTCAAACACAGGATCACCTTTAGGTGGAGGAGGACCTCCTAGAGTTTCAATAGGCAAATTATGTTTGAGCAGAGGTCATTGTTCAAAGAAAATTTTATCTATTTCATTTCTTTCATGCATATGAATATCGTTTTCATGGTTTATCGAATATTGTTCTAGTGGATCAGTAGGAGGCACAACAATAGAAGCAAGACCAATTATTTCATACTTACTAGGAAATTCTTTTTTATGAGGTTGTCTATTAAACTTGGAAAAATTAAATTCATGAGACTCATCACCGAACACTGACAGTTTATTTATGACAATCTATAGTATCATTGACAGTGTTCAAGAAAGGTCTACCAAAGATAATGGGACAAAAGGCATCTTATGGGGAACCAAGAACTAGAAAATCAGTAGGGTATTTTATTTTCCCACATAATACTTCAACATTTCTAACAGTCCCAAGTGGTGTGATGGTGTCTCTATTAGCAAGTTTAATAGTAACATCTATGTCTTCTACTTCAGCGGGTGCTATGTCATCCATAATTTCTTGGTAAAGACTAAAAGGAATATCACTCACACTAGCACCTAAGTCACATAAACCATGATAACAATGATCTCCTATTTTAACTGAGACAATAGGCATGGCAACCATAGGTCTATGTTTATCTTTTTCATTTGGTTTGGCAATTCTAGCAGCTTCATTGCAGAAGTAAATAACATGCCCATCAATATTTTCTACCGTTAGATCTTTAGCCATAGCAACACTAGGTTCTACTTTAATTTTCTTAGAAGGTTTAGGGGCCTTAATATTAATTTTGCGAACCACAGTTGAAACTTTAGCATGTTCCGTTATCCTAACAGGGAAAGGTGGCTTCTCAATATAAGCAGTAGGCACAACTGGGTCAACATTGTAAATAATAGTTTCATCTTTAACTATGAATGGTTCTTTAATTTCTTCTTTAATATGTGGGTGATATTTAAACCACTTCTCCTTAGGGATATTAGCATGAGTAGCAAATGATTCACAAAAGGAGGCTACTATCTCAGAATCAAGTCCATATTTAGTGCTAAACTTCCGAAAAGCATCGGTATTCATAAAAGATTTAATACAATCAAACTTAAGCTTAATACCTAAATCTTTACCTTTGTCAAGTTCCCAATCTTCAGAGTTGCGTTTAATTGTTTCTAAAAGATCCCACCTGAATTCAATAGTCTTCTTCATAAAAGAACTAGTACAAGAACTATCGAGCATGGATTGATCATCACGAGAAAGTCGAGCATAAAAATTCGGAATAATAATTTCTCTTGAGAGCTCATGGTTGGGGCATGAAGATAACATTGACCTAAGCCTCCCCCAAGCTAGAGAGATAATTTCTCCTTCACGAGGCCAAAAAGTATATAAATAATTCCGATCACGATGAACTAGATGCATAGGATAAAAAAATTGGTGAAATTCCAATTTCAATCGATTCCAGTTCCAAGATCCAATATCATCGCATAGCCTATATATACCATGTCAATGCTTTTACCTTAAAAGATAAAGGGAAAACCTCCTTCTTAGCTTCATCTCCAGGTAAACCTACAAGATTAAATAATCCACAAATTTCATCCACATAGATCAAGTGCATATCAGGTTATTCGGTTCCATCTCCTGCATAAGGATTAGCTAGCAGTTGTTCTATCATACCCGACGGAATTGCATAACCAATAGTTTTAGTAGGAGCAGTAGGTTCAGGGGAAACTAATTGTGGTTTAGGTCGAGGTGAGGTTACCCCGAACAAACCCCCCAAAGGATTGTTTTCCATAGTAGCAAGTGATAATAAATTTCAGCACACTACATAAATTTTCCTTGCCAATTTCCACTTACCAAGAGCGCTTCACTCCCCGTCAACGGTGCTAGAAAAGATCCTTGATGACCCACAAGTATAGGGTATCAATCATAGCTCTTTTGATATGTAAGAGTGTCCAACCCAACGAGGAGCAGAAGGAAATGACCAAGTGGTTTTCAGCAAGGTATTTTCTGCAAGCACTGAAATAGTCGGTAACAGGTAATTTGGTAGCAAGATAATTTATAAAGGACAAGTAACGATAAAGGTAAATAAAGTGCAGAAAGGTAGCCCAATCCTTTTGTGGCAATGGACATGCCAAAATGGTCTCTTATGATAAGCAAACCGTTCTTGAGGGTACACAGGAATTTCACCATGTCACTTTCATCATGTTGGCTTGATTCGTGGTTGCATGATTACTTGCAACATGACTTCTCTCGTGACCTCAAGAAAAAAAAGTAACTACTCACAAATGATAATCATGCTCAAGATTCGAGGGGTATTAAATATCATAATGGATCTGAACATATAATCTTCCACCAAATAAACCATATAATAATCAACTACAAGATATAATCAACACTACTAGTCACCCATAGGTACCAATCTGAGGTTCTTGTACAAAGATTGAACACAAGAGATGAACTAGGGTTTGAGAGGAGATGGTGTTGTTGAAGATGTTGATGGAGATGGCCCTCCCAAAGGTGAGAGGGCTGTTGGTGATGATGATGGCGATGATTTCCCCCTCCGGGAGGGAAGTTCCCCCGGCGGAATCACTCTGCCAAAGGGAAAAAGTTTTCCTGCCCAAGTTCCACCTCGAGACGGTGGCGCTTCGTCCTGAAAGTCCTCTCCTAATTTTTTTCTAGGTCAAAGTGACCTATATAGCAGAAGATGGGCTCCAGAGGTGGGCCGTGCTGGGCACAACCCACCAGGTCACGCCTGGGGGGCCTGGTGTCTTCTGCTCACAAGGTGGCCCCCCTCCGGTAGTTATTTACTCCATTATTTCTTAAATATTCCAAAATAATTCTCCATGAAATTTCAGCTCATTTGGAGATGTGCAGAATTGGTGACTCTAACATAGCTTTTTCAGGCCGAGAATTCCAGCTTCCGGCATTCTCCGTCTTTGTGTAAACCCTGCATATTATGAGAGAAAAGGAATTAGAAATACTTCAAAAGGAATTATTATGCATAAAACATTATAAATAATAGTAGGAAATCATGATGCAAAATGGACGTATCAGTCCCCCTGATGAAGATCCAATTCTCATTGATGGTAACCACTACCCTCTACTTCAATAGCTAAACTTTCACCTTAATTAGCATAACCATTTCCTAGGCTCTTTGCAACAACCCGAATTACCTGACGAGATGAACCAGGAACAAGGTGGCAACCCGATCCTATGGAAGAAGGTGAAATGCGTGGTTGGTGTCATTGGGCTATGCTTGCTCATAAGGTATGGTGAGGTTTTAGAGCTCAATGATTGAATAGCACCTCTGGATGAACCACTACTTATGTCCTTCTCTCTTCAATCACATGTTAGTTCTGATAATTTTTTAGTTGTGTGCTTAGGCTTTTGGAGCGGATTGCAATTTTTAAATCGGATGGATGGGTTTGTCCCAATAAAATGTTATTTTCCCCGACTTGAGTTTGCTTCTTGGGCCGCCTACACCTCTTGATATTTAGGCCAACCAGACCATGCTACATGATGTTCACAACCTACAGACCCCTGAAGAAAACCCGACTAATCTTCACCTAGCTACTTTGCAGCCACCTTTGGAAATTAATGCTTAAGAATTCCTCTTGTTTGTGACCTCAACCAGCTACTGCTAGTTGATCTACCAGCAAATATATTTAATCTGAATATGGTTGCTCCCCATTTTGTGGAGAATGACCTTGTGGATTCCCATGAAGTTCTTGTCATACAACTTTACCTTGAAATTCAGTAGGAGCAAAAGTTTGTTCCATCAAATATGTTTGATCATGCGATTAAGTTGGAAGATGGTAATGAGTTGGTCGTACCTACAATGCATAATCCTGAATACAATACTTTTATTGATGAATGTGTTGAAATTAGGGACACTGAGCATGAAGTTCAATCTATTGCGAACACTGTGTCAACTAATGCATTGCAACATGATGATATTTCTGCTCCATCTGGCAACTTTGGTGGGCCTTACCTAAATGTAGTGGCTCTGGTTGACCTACCCCAGTATGACTTGTCGATAAAAAAGCTATCTGGTATGAAACTTTTGGCATGGCTTTCTTGAGAAATGTAAATCCACAATCATATGGATTTTCTACCTCAATGGAAGTTAATATGATTGGTATTGAATGGTTGATGGCCTTGATAGAGCATTTTATACCATCAGAAGACTCTTCTTAGCTTTTTCCAGTTCCATTACATTGGGTCAATTTCATCCCCATTTCCCTTTTAATCCCTGATAAGTTTGATTAGTTATGAGTTTCTTGTAGTCTCAAATGTCGAAAACCATCATTTCAAGTTAAGATGGCCGACAATGCGTTGACTTTTCTATTTTTGAATCATGTCCTCTATCACATGCTCCCATGTGTTTGTAGAGCACCCGAGAGATTTATTTGTTCTAAAAAAGGAATTTCCTACTCTACCCCTCAGGGTTAAGCTCATGCAGACCAAGAAAATGTGCTGAATATAGAAGCCTCTTCCACCAGTGCCCTTCATATGGAAGGAAAGACAAACACCAAGTTCTACTGCTGAAATTTGAGGTAAGAAGCCTCGGATTGAAGCACCTTAATAATGGCTTCAAAAAAGCCAGAAGGGAGGGAAGACAGATTCCGAGAAAGCAAGTCTCACTATCTCCAAGGGATACATGAGGATGTGCAAAGCAAAAGCTTCAGATGGATAGATTTTGGAAAACAACAGTCTTATGATGTTAGACTCCTTGTGTAACTTTGGGCTTGACATCTCTATATTGTTGAAGTGGTTTTATTAGTACTAGCATGTTTTATCGTGGCCTACTTTTTGAATATTTTAAATTGGAATATAAGTGGTATTAATTCCACTGAAAAATGTCTAGCTTTATCTAATAAGATTGAAGAATGTGGGTACTCAGTTATTTGCTTATACGAGACAAAGAAAGTACATTTGGCCAGTACTTTAATTTTGTACAAAAATATTTAGTAAGTTCCAGTTTGTTCCATTTGTTAGTGCTTCTATTGGTCTCTTGGTTATTTGGAATGATGCTATATTTCAGGGGCACATACTATTCAACAATGACTTTGCCATTTCGATGAATTTCACATCCAATCAATCTGGGCCATCCTGGATCCTCACAATATTTATGGTCCTTGTGAAGGTGAGGCTAGAACCTATTTTATTGATTGGTTTAAGAATATATAAATGCCTACTGATATTGAGTAGCTCATATTGTGGGACTTAACTATATCAGATATTGAAACTATAGAAATTTTGATCATGGGAACTTGAATAACATGATGGCATTTAATGAAGCAATTACTAAACTTGGGCAGGTCCAAATTCCAATTAAAGGCATACATTACACTTGGGAGTAATGCAGGATGCTTTACTTTTGCAGAGATTAGACTGGTTTTTCTCCTCTGAATGTTGGAACATTAGTTTACCTAACACCATTGCTCTGCCATTGCTAGGCCTATCTCTGATCATAACCCTCATGTCATACAAATTGAAACAAACATCCCCAAATTCAATATTCAGATTTGAAAACTACTGGGTGCAACACAATGAATTCATGTATACCGTCAAAAGAATTTGGGAGGAGAATGACAACAAAGTGGATCAATGAAATATGCCCCAAATGGAATAATGAAAGTAATTATTTATTTCCATATTCATAATTAATGTTTATTTTCTATTCTATAATTGCAATAGTTCTCTAGTCTATAATAACGACGAGACTTAGAGGAAAACTCAAGTGCATGAGTGTAATAGTAAATGGTAAATATATTCCTAGTCCTGCCTCTAAGACTACCTTAAGTGTTGCAAGATGGTTTTGTTTTCCTAATCATGGGCATAGTTAAAGTAACAAGGATGCTGGCAACATTGAGGACACATTGTTGGAAGAACGTTGATGTCTACTACGCAACCTTCTTCCTCTAGACTCGTGTTGGGCCTCCAAGCGCAGAGTTTTGTAGGACAGTAGCAAATTTCCCTCAACTGGATGACCTAAGGTTTATCAATCTGTGGGAGGCATAGGATGAAGATGGCCTCTCTCAAACAACCCTTGAACCAAGTAGCAAAGAGTGTCTTGTGTCCTCAACACACCCAATACAATGGTAAATTGTATAGGTGAACTAGTTCAGCGAAGAGATGGTGATACAAGTGTAATATGGATAGTACATATAGGTTTTTGTAATATGAAAATATAAAAACAGCAAGGTAGCAAGTAACAAAAGTGAGCAAAAACGGTATTACAATGCTTGGAAACAAGGCCTAGGGTTCATACTCTCACTAGTGCAAGTTCTCTCAACAATGATAACATAATTAGATCGTATAACAACCCCTCAACGTGCAACAAACAATCACTCCAAAGTTCCTATTGCGGAGAACATAAGATGAAATTGCTTGTAGGGTACGAAACCACCTCAAAGTTATTCTTTCCGATCAATGCATTGGGCTATTCCTATAAGTGTTACAAACAACCCTAGAGCTCGTAGTAAAATAACACCATATGACACACATCAACCAACCATAATGTCACCTAGATACTCCAATGTCACCACAACTATCCATGGGTCAATTATACGATATGCATCAAACAACTTCAGATTCATAATATTTAGTCCAACACAAAGAACTTCAAGAGTATCCCAAGATTTCTATCGGAGAAAGGAATATGAAAACATGTACCAACCCCTATGCATAGATTAACCCAATGTCACCACGGGAATCTGCAAGTTGATAACCAAAACATACATCAAGTGGATCAATAGAACAACCCATTTTCACCACGGATATCCCATCGCAAGACACACATCAAGTGCTCTCACATCCAAAGATTCAATCTGACATAACAAAACCTCAAAGGAAAAGACTCAATTCATCACAAGGAGATAGAGGGGGAGAAACACCATATGACCTGACTATAGTAACAAAGCTTGTGGTACATCAAGATCGTGCCAAATCAAGAACACGAGAGAGAGAGAGAGAGAGAGAGAGAGAGAGAGATCAGACACATAGCTACCGATACATACCCTCAGCCTTGAGGGTGAACTACTCCCTCCTCGTCCTGAAGACCACCCGGATGATGAAGATGGCCGCCTGTGATGGATTCCCCCTCCGGTAGGGTGCCGGAACAAGCTCCCGATTGGTTTTTCCTCGCTACAGAGGCTTGCGGCAGCGGAACTCCCAATCTAGGTTTCTTTCTGGGGGGGTTCTGGATTTATAGGAATTTTTGGCATCAGTTTCACATTAGGGGGTCCACGAGTCAGCGAAAAGGCAGGGGCCACGCCCTAGGGGGGTGGGCGCGTCCTCCACCCTTGTCGTTGACTCGGGAGCCTTCTGGCCCAACTCTTGTGCTTCGGGGGCTTCTGCTGGTCCCTAAAAAAGCACCGTAAATTTTTAGCTTGTTTGGACTCCGTTTGATATTCCTTTTCTGCAAAACTCAAAAACAAGGAAAAAACAGAAACTCGCACTAGGCTCTAGGTTAATAGGTTAGTCCAAAAAATGATACAAAATAGCAAATTAATGCATATAAAACATCCAAAACAGATAATATAATAGCATGGAACAATCACAAATTATAGATACGTTGGAGACGTATCAAGCATCCCCAAGCTTAATTCCCGCTCGTCCTCGAGTAGGTAAATGATAAAAACAGAATTTTTGATGTGGAATGCTACCTAACATATTTATCCATGTAATTTCCTCTATTGTGGCCTGAATGTTCAGATCCATAATATTCAAAACAAAAGTAAAAAGATAATACTTCAAGCATACTAATAAAGTAATCATGTCTTCTCAAAATAATATAGCCAAAGAAAGTTATTCCTACAAAATCATATAGTCTGGCTATGCTCCATCTTCATCACACAAAATATTTAAATCATGCACAACCCCGATGACAAGCCAAGCAATTGTTTCATACTTTTGATGTTCTCAAACGTTTTCAACTTTCACGCAATACATGAGCATGAGCCATGGACATAGCACTATAGGTGGGATGGAATATGGTGGCTGTGGAGAAGACAAAAAGAAGGAGATAGTCTCACATCAACTAGGCGTATCAACGGGCTATGGAGATGTCCATCAATGGATATCAATGTGAGTGAGTAGGGATTGCCATGCAATGGATGCACTAGAGCTATAAGTTTATGAAAGCTCAAAAATAAACTAAGTGGGTGTGCATCCAACTTGCTTTCTCATGAAGACCTAGGGCATTTGAGGAAGCCCATCGTTGGAATATACAAGCCAAGTTCTATAATGAAAAATTCCCACTAGTATATGAAAGTGACAAGATAGGAGACTCTCTATCATGAAGATCATGGTGCTACTATGAAGCACAAGTGTGCAAAAAAAGATAGTGATATTACCCCTTCTCTCTTTTCTCTCATTTTTTGTATGGCTTATTTGGCCTCTCTTTTTTATTTCCTCACATGGGACAATGCTCTAATAATGATGATCATCACACTTTTGCTTACTTACAACTCAAGAATTACAAGTCGATACTTAGAACAAAATATGACTCTATATGAATGCCTCCGATGGTGTACCGGGATATGCAATGACTCAAGAGTGACATGTATGAAAATTATGAATGGTGGCTTTGCCACAAATACTATGTCAACTACAAGATCATGCTAAGCAATATGACAATGATGAAGTGTGTCATAATAAACTGAACGGTGGAAGTTGCATGGCAATATATCTTGGAATGGCTATGGAAATGCCATAATAGGTAGGTATGGTGGATGTTTTGAGGAAGGTATATGGTGGGTGTATGGTACCTGCGAAAGTTGTGCGGTACAAGAGAGGCTAGCAATGGTGGAAGGGTGAGAGTGCGTATAATCCATGGACTCACCATTAGTCATAAAGAACTCACATACTTATTGCAAAACTCTATTAGCTATCTGTCGGTGTACAAAAGTATGGGTACTTCTGTACCCCTTACTTGTGCACAGACGATCGCAGCCACCCCTACAGCAAGGCTTGGCAAGGTAGAGGAATACATCAGGAGACAATAACAAAGAACATCAAGATAGCTGCCTAGAGTAGCAAGAAGAAAGAGGTAAGCAAGGCCACGCCCGGCAACAAGCCTTGCCGAGGTGACCTGCGAGACCCCCGGCAAGCCCCTTGCCGGGGCAGCTTGCGAAGAGACCAGCAAGGCCGCCACCCTTGGAGTTGAGAGCTCTGACACTATCGACAAATGTTCAAGATCAAGACTTGAAGGGCACATGCCTGGTAGCATGCGGCTCCTCACGAAGATCGACAACCCATGAGTCTACATGGGGTCAAATGATGAAGACCCCAGGCAAGAACCTTGCCAGGGACGGCTCCAAGGCCCCCGGCAAGCCTTGCTGGGGATGATCGCTGGGCCGCGGCCAGGTCCACACTAGGCAGGGTTTTGCCACCTCACCACCACTCCAACGCGATGATAAGCATGTCGGCGAAGCAGATGCCTGTGTGGCGGCATGCAGATCTTCATGGAAGCCTACCACTTTGCCAACACAGCAGCTGATAGGCCAGCGTGGCGCTGCATGCCTTGTCGACCTAGACGCGTGGCAAGACGAGGGGAAGCCGCGAAGGACGGGATGGCCTTTCTTGCCGTCCCCAATAAAGCGAGAGGACACGTAGGCATCGCATTAAATGCATTTGTCCTACATTGATCGAGCGATAAGCTCGTATCACTATAGCTTGGCACCTCCTGTGTGCCACTGTGGCGACCCCTTTCTGTATAAAAGGAGGCCCAAGGCACACAGAGAGGGGATTCAGACTTTTGGACAAAGCACGCAACATAGCTAGTTTAAAAGCTCAAGAACACTCATATAACCAGATAAAGCAGGACTAGGGTATTATGCGTCTTCGCGGCCCGAACCTGGATAAAAATCCTATGTGTGCTAACGACTCGACCTGCTCTTCGTTCAACTAATCACCCGCCGAATATAGAAGGGATCCTTGTGACCCCATAGGTGATCGGTTTCCCCGACATATTTGGCCCGCCAGGTAGGGGGAATTACTGGTGAGAATCTAATCCGTTGGTTAGGATAGTGGTGCCTTCGTCACCATGGCTCCGAAGAAGAAAGGCGAGCGACAGCGCCCGTGGCCGCAACGGCGATATGCGCAGCAATTAAAAGCTAAGTTATATCAGCCTTGAGTAATTGTTCCTTTTTTATGAGGCTGCCCCCCTCGATGGTTTCGGTCCTTGTAAGGAGAACCTGCACGCGGAAGGAACCCTGCCGTGATTGGCAACACCCCTGTTCTGTTTCGAGTCCGCTCAATAGTTTGGGTGTTGTGCTATGCTAAGAACGGTGGGGTGCCTTGCGGTAATCGACAGCGCCGCCTCGAGTCCGCTCGATAGTCCAGGTGATGCGCCAAGAGCGGCAGGGTAGCCCGCAGGCGTCGACGCCCTCCGCAGGTTGCTAAGGATCCGTCCTTCTAGCGCCTACGGCAAGGGGTGCACGTGCTGGCAGGCCTGTCCAACTAAGCGAAGGGTGCCAAAAATACAAGGATGGACTAGAACGGCAAGATAATATGAAGCTAATTCAGAGTACAGCAAAAGTTATATTACATCAAAAGTTGCCGCGATTCTAACTTAAGATAATATGTCTTGGGTACAGACTCACAGAAACTACAAGGGACGAAGCAGTTAATCTCGGCGCTGGCCCTCCAGCCTCGCGACTCCACTAACGCAGTTGATGATGGGCTCGATGCGCTCCTCGAGCGCCTGACGATCGACGTCCTCGGGCAAGCTGTCTAGCATGTAAGCAAAGTCGACGCTGGGGTTCCAGTGCACCACCTTGGTGAGCACCTTGATCAAGGCGTCCCGGCAAAGTTGCCGGGACTCCTCAGCTAGGTAGGCCGCCCTGGTGGACTGGAGCAGCTTCAAGGCGGCAAGAACACGCTCGAAGAACTCAGACAGCCTGGCACTCTCGACCACTCTTGCCTTGTGGGAGAACCTGAAGTTTGGCATGCACATGGCAGTCAGCTGTGTGGTAATCTGCTCTGTGACATCCATGAGGTGGCAGGTCCAGCGTTTTGTGCTCTCCACGAGTTTGTTGTGGGAAGTGGTAGCAGTCTGCAACAGCAGCTGCTCGCTCACGAGGTCCTTGGCCAGGGTCTTCTCACGAACTTGGGATTCTAAGAGCATCTTCTCCTCGCTGACCAACTTCAGCTTCAGATCGTCAATGGACTCATTGGCCGTGGAGAGCAGCTTGGTTTTGTCAGATATGGTGGTTTGCATCTCCTCCAGGTCGTAGAGAGTTTTCTCTCTGTCATCCTTGAGCGTGGAGATCTCCTTGGTAAGCTCGGCCAGGCTCGCCTCCAGCTTCTGCACCTTGCCAGCCATCTCATCCCTGGTGGCCTCGGCCGCTTCAGCACGGTCGATACCCTCTTTCAGCTTGCCAACGTGGTCGAGGGCCAGAGCGTCGAGCGCCTCCTGGTGCTTCTGCGATAGGTCTTGAGTCCACTGTGTGACGAGCCGCTCGATCTCCTCATCCTTGGCGCGAAGCACGACGGCAAGCGTCGCTTCGTGAGCAACCAAGTCCTCCTCCTGAACATCAAGTGAGATGCGGCGCTGCGCCTGGTCGGACTTGTCCTTGGCATCCTTGGCCTTTGCCACCTCCTGCGCCTTGTCAAAATCAGCCTGCTTGAAGAGGAGGTCCCGCTGGCGCTTGCTCAACTGGACTTGGGAGGCCCTCAGGTCCTCCCAAGCCTCGTCAAACCAAGTTTTCATCAGGGCGACGCACTCCTGGAAATCTGCCTCGGCCTTGTCCACGGTCGTCATTCTGGAGTCTGCCTTCTCCTTGCGAGCCCGGTAGAGAGCTTGGAGCTTGTGGAAATTGGCACCCATGGCTTGAAGGAGTTGGTCCTCCTTGGAGACGCTACCGCTGATGCTCGATTCTTCAACAACCTGGAGCCCGGCGGCGGTGAGGATTTCCTCATCAAAGACCTCCCCCTCGACTGGCATCCTGGCACCTGTCTCTCCTGGAATGTTGATGAAGAAGTCGTCGCCAATCTTCAAGTACCTGCTCGGGGCAGGGGCTGACAAGGAGGAGGGTTGGTCATTGACCACCTCCTCCCTGGCAGCATCCTTGGCGGCCTTGTCAGTGGTGGCCTTGCCAGCCTCCCCGGTAGGCCCCGTTGTGGCCTCCTCGGCAGCAGCCTTGCCGGCCTCTCCGACAGGCTCCTCATCCACCTTCTCCCCGGCAAGACCCTCGACGGCCTCCCCGGCAAGCCCCATGGCGGCCTCTCCAGTGGGTCCCTTGGTGGCCTCCTCAGCAGCAATGGTGGTGGCCTCGGCCTTGGCGTCCCTGGCGGTCTCCATGATCATCCTGTCGACGTCTGTCCGATCCGCCAAGGCGGGATCTGAAGCCAAAGGAAGGAAAAAGGAGAAATCAAAATCAGGAAAGTTCAAAATAGAGAGAAGGGAAGAGGTCAAAACGGCGGATAGCAAGGAGCAAAAGGCGCCTACTTACCTACAGCGGGTGGGGAGGGTGCATCCCCCTCCCCGGCGACGTCTGTTGCCGGGGCGGGGTAACCGGCGCCTGTGCCCGCCTCCACCTCCTCCAATTGCAAGGGCTCGTCAGTGGGTACCCTTGTCGGGAACGCCCCTCTAGTCAGCGTGGATGATGAGGCAGCGTGTCAGGGGCGGCCCTTAGGGTCTCCTCCTGCTCCCATTCCTTTCATGCAGTTCCGGCAAGATCACTAGTAAGAAGACATGCTCCAACACCCGCCAACAATAGATAAATGACAAACTCACGTTGGGGGCTGCGCCGGGGGCTGGACTCCGGACTGCAGAAGATCACCCCCGATGCACGAGGGGTAATTTCCGGGAGCTCAGTACTCGTCGAGGCCCTGCCCTTTTCACCCTCTGGGCCAGCGTCTCCACGTCACTACAAACAATGAAATCAGATCAAAGGTTAAGAAATTTGACTAAGGAATCCGTGAATAGATGGATGGAGCGGAGGGCATACTCGTCCTCCTCTTCTTTCGCCCTCCTCTTCTTCCTCGGGTTGAACGACCCAAGGTCATATTTGGCCGCCGGGACGGAGCCTGCCAGGGAAGGAGATGGACTCCTTACGCGCTCAGCCGCAGGAGAAGTGGCGGTGCGTCTGCTCGAGGAGGAGGAGGCAGCGCCACGCCTGATCAAAGAGGAGGCAGCATCTATAGCCTTCTTCAACACTGCGGCCCTCTTCGCTGCTGCGTCCGCCTCTAGCGCCTCCGCGGTTGCGCACCTCCTCTGGCACATGGGCCCTGCCTGGGCCCCTTGCCGCTGCATGGCCTTGCTGGGGCGAACTGGCTCGTTGGAGCCGGGCCATCGCAAGACGCGCCTTTTCTTCGGGGCCGAGGACTCGTCCGCCCCAGACGCCTGCCCTGCCGACTCTTCGGCCGCCTCCACGGCAGGGGAAGCCCGAACGCTAGCACCACTGGTCTCTCCAGCGAGTTCCACCCACTTGACGAACCTTTGTTCCTCTTCGTCCTCCTCAGCCTCGTCCTCCATGGAGCCACAACTGCTGGCCTCCGCGGCAAGATCCGCCTCCTTCGCCCTGCCGGCAATATACGCCAGCTCTCGGGAGGTGGTGGGGTGGATGAGTTCTGGCTCGTCGTAGACATGGCCCTGTGACATGTTGTCGAAGAACTGCTACACATCCTCCGCCTTTGGCTCGGCCCAAGTTGGATCCAGGCCGTGAGCGTTGAAGGCAGGCATCGTGATAATAATATCGGTCTGGCGAGAGTTATTGCTCATCGAGTGCACCCCTGCCGGCAACCTTAATGGGTTGCCTTTCTTGTCGGCCTTTGCGGCCTCGCCGACCCACTTAGTGTTGCCGTCCTCATCCGTCTCGAGTTGGAAGAGCCTCTGGCAGACAGATGCGTGCTACATCACTGTGAAGTTGTTTTTTAAGCCAAGGTGGAGCCTCTTGATGTCCGATGCGTTCCTAAAATCCCAGGCCGGCCTCCCTTTCTGGTGCAAGGGAGCAATGTGGTGACGGTTGAAATCAGCCCCAACCATCTCCAGCGTGAGGCCGGCAGAGACGAGGCGGAGGATCCTGGTCGTGGCGACCGTGAGCTTTGCGTAGTTGGGATCGGAGTCGCTCCAGTCGTTGCCACGGACCAGCGGGCTCTGACAGACCTCGCAGAAGTGTTGTGGATCTTTCTCCAAGATCCAGCACCACCGGCCCCGCCATTCGTCCCACTGCTCCTTTTTGAAGCCCTCCGAGTATGCACCCTTGCACAAAGGCCTCGGGATCCAAGCGACGGAGCCAGAGATGGTGTCCCCTTGTTGAATTCGAGGGAAGAAATAGTGGCGGAAGAGCGCCATGCTGGGGTAGAATCCGGCGAAGCCCTCGCAGAGATGGGCGAAAAGGGCCATGCACGCCACCACATTCGGCGTGAAGTACAGGAGGTGGAAGCCGTAGGTGTGCATAATGTAATTAAAGAAATCTGAGAAAGGGGGGCAGAGGCCGCAGGAGAAATAGTCGACGAAGAAGGGGTAATTTTTCGGGCCGGCCTTGGCAAAAGGAGCAGGAATGACCTTGGTGGCAGGATGCCCCGTCGTTTCCTTCCCCAACAAGCACATGAACTGGTCCTTGAGCGTGAGCACATCAATCCCCGTACGGAAGAGGGCGTGCTCCTTCCGCATATTCACCAGCTCACTCTCCGGCAACTCCTTCCCCGTGGCGGCTTTGGCCGCTTTCTTGCCCATGCTAGCCTTGGGTGCCATGGCGGCTATGGGAGGGCAAGGGATCGAGAGGCGATCGAGGCGCGGCGGCGGCAAGGAGAGGCGCAAAGCTCTGGTTCGGATTTGGGGGATAAGAGGGGAATGGCGGTTCCGAGATTGGGAGAAGCAGAGGAGGTAAATGAGCAGTGCTCCTGTGATTTTTCCTTTTTATGGGGAAGGCGCGAGCCAGCTCTTTACCATTTACTATGGGATGACACATGCGTGCCACGCACATCCCGCGCACGACCCCCACGTCACGCACTCGACGCGGGGTGTGGGGAAACACAACTGACAGAACAATCATGGCGGTTCGCCTCTGCCACACCCGCCCACGCACTGCTTTGGGACTAGCCCAACTACGCCTTGCGCTTAAGTGTGGCCCAGGCTCGGGGGCTCCTGTCGGTGTACAAAAGTATGGGTGCTTCTGTACCCCTTACTTGTGCATGGACGGTCATAGTCAGCCCTACAGCAAGGCTTGGCGAGGCAGAGGAAGACAGCAGGAGACATGAACAAAGAACATCAAGACAACTACCTAGAGTAGCAAGCAGCAAGAGGTAAGCAAGGCCACGCCCGCCAACAAGCCTTGCCGAGGCGACCTATGAGACCCCCAGCAAGCCCCTTGCCAGGGCAGCTTGAGAACAGACCAGCAAGGCCGCCACCCTTGGAGTTGAGAGCTCTAACACCATCGACAAATGATCAAGATCAAGACTTGAAGGGCACATGCCTGGTAGCATGCGGTTCCTCACGAAGATCGACAACCCACGAGTCTACGTGGGGTCAAATGATGATGACCCCCGGCAAGACCCTTGCCGAGGACGGATCTAAGGCCCCTGGCAAGCCTTGCCGGGGATGATCGCTGGGCCGCGGCCAGGCCTGCACTCGGCAGGGTTCCGCCACCTCACCACCACTCCAACACGACGAGAAGCATGCCAGTGAAGCAGACGCCTGCGTGGCGGCATGCAGATCTTCATGGAAGCCTACCACTTTGCCAACACAGCAACTAGTTGGCCAACGTGGCGCTGCATGCCTCGTCGGCCTAGACGCGTGGCAAGACAAGGGGAAGCAGGGAAGGGCGGGATGCCCTCTATTGCTGTCCCCAATAAAGCGAGAGGACACATAGGTGCCGCATTAAATGCGTTTGTCCTACATTGATCGAGTGATAAGCTTGTATCACTGTAGCTTGCCACCTCCTGTGTGCCACTGTGGCGACCCCTTTGTGTATAAAAGGAGGCCCAAGGCACACAGAGAGGGGATTCGGACTTTTGGACATAGCGCGCATCATAGCTAGTTCAAAAGCTCAAGAACACTCATATAACCAGATAAAGCAGGACTAGGGTATTACACGTCTTCGCGGCCCGAACCTGGATAAAAATCCTCTGTGTGCTAACGACTCGACCTGCTCTTCGTGAAACTAATCCCCCGCCGAACGTAGAAGGGATCCTTGTGACCCCATAGGTGATCGGTTTCCCCGACACTATCAAAACAAAGTACTACGCGCATGTTCCTAGGGGGATAGATTTTTAGGAAAACACCATCGCTTGTCCCCGACCGCCACTCATAGGGAAGACAATAAATACATAAATCATGTTCCGAGTTCGTAACATAATGGTTCATCATATGTGCATGCTACGGGAATCACAAACATCAACACAAGTATTTCTACAATCCACAATTACTCACTAGCATGACTCTAATATCACCATCCTCATATCTGAAAACAATCATAAGGAATCAAACTTCTCTTAGTATTCAATGCACTTTATATGAAAGTTTTTATTATGTCTCTCTTGGATGCCCATCATGTTAGGACTAAATTCATAACCTAAGCAAATTACCATGTTGTTTCAGACTCTCAAAATAATATAAGTGAAGCATGAGAGTTCATCAATTTCTTCAAAATAAAACCACCGCCGTGCTCTTAAAATATATAAGTGAAGCAATAGAGCAAATGACAAACTACTCCCAAAAGATATAAGTGAAGATCAATGAGTAGTCAAATAATTGTGTAACTATGTGAAGATTCTCTAACATTTAAGAATTTCAGATCTTGGGATATTATTCAAACAACAAGCAAAACAAAATAAAATGACATTGCAAGGATAGCACATATCATGTGAAGAAGCAAAAACTTAGGCTCAACCAAAACTGGTCGATAGTTGTTGAAGAAGAAAGGTGGGATGCCAATCGGGGCATCCCCAAGCTTAGATGCTTGAGACTTCTTGAAATATTAACTTGGGATGCCTTGAGTATCCCCAAGCTTGAGCTTTTGTGTCTCCTTAATTCCTCTTATATCATGGTTTTCCTAAATCTTAAAAACTTCATACACACAAAACTCAACAAGAACTCGTGAGATAAGTTAGTATAAATCCATGCAAAACCTTATCATTCTCTACATTAGAAAATCACTAAAATTATTATTTGATATTTCCTACAAAATGCCTCCGCATATTTAATACTCCTATCCTCAAATAGAATCATTAAACAAGCAAACATATGCAAACAACGCAAACATAACAGCAATCTATCTAAACAGAACAGTTTGTAAAGAATGCAAGAGGAATCATACTTCCCTAAATCCAAAAATTCTGAAACATTACCATGCTGTAGAAAATTTGTTGTACCTTACTGTGTAAAAATTTCAAGATTTTATCATGTTCTGTCCATTCAGCAATATTCAAAACATAACATCAAACTTTTTGTTTTCAAAACAGCAACGTATAGACTTGTAAAATAAGTATGGTAAAGGCTATACTGGACCTTTTTTTATTGAACTAAAATATAGAAACATGTCTCTGAATAACAGCAAGCAAATATAAACAAAATAAAATGATGCTCCAAACGAAGCACATATCATGTGGTCAATAAAAATATAGCTCCAAGTAAGGTGACCGATGAACGAAGACGGGAGAGGGGATGCCATTCGGGGCATCCCCAAGCTTAGATGCTTGGTTGTCCTTGAATATTACCTTGGGGTGCCTTGGGCATCCCCAAGATTAGGCTCTTTCCACTCCTTATTCCCTAGTCCATCCAAACTTCACCCAAGACTTGAAAACTTCACAACACAAAACTCAACAGAAAATCTTATGAGCTCCGTTAGTATAAGAAAATAAATCACCGCTTAGGTACTATTGTGAACTCATTATAAATTAATATTGGTGTTATATATACTATATTCCAACTTCCCCATGGTTCATACCCTCCGATACTACTCACAGATTCATCAAAACAAGCAAACAACACAATGAAAACAGAATCTGTCAAAAATAGAACAGTCTGTAGTAATCTGGAAACTTCATATACTTATGTAACTCCAAATATACTGAAAAATTAGGACAACGTAGAAAATTTGCATATCAATCATGTGTCAAATATTCAGATCAAAATCACGTTCCAGTGAATTTTCAAAATTCCTGGACTGAGAGCAAAAGTTTCTGTTTTCGCACAGAATCAAGTCAACTATCATCCACACTATCCAAAAGGCTTTACTTGACACTTTATTGAAAAAAAAGCTATAAAACATGATTACTACAGTAGCATAGTCATGTGGCCACACAAAAACAGTAGGGGTAAATATTGTGTTGTCTCCCAACAAGCGCTTTTCTTTAATGTCTTTTCAGCTAGGCATGATGATGTTAATGATGCTCACATAAAAGATAAGAATTGAAACATAACGGGAGAATCATGAAGCATATGACTAGCACATTTAAGTCTAACCCACTTCCTATGCATAGGGATTTTGTGAGCAATCAATTTGTGGGAACAAGAATCAACTAGCATAGGAAGGTAAAGCAAGCATAACTTCAAAACTTTAAGCACATAGGGAGGAAACTTGATATTATTGCAATATGTTGAAGCATATGTTCCTCTCTCATAGTAATTTTTAGTAGCATAATGAATGAATTCAACAATATAACCATCACATAAAGCATTCTTTTCATGAGCCACGAGCATAGAAATTTTATTACTCTCCACATAAGCAAATTTGTTCTCATGAATAGTAGTGGGAGCAAACTCAACAAAATAACTATCACGTGAGGCATAATCCAATTGAAATTAACATCAAGATGACAAGTTTCATGGTTATCATTATTCTATATAGCATACATGTCATCACAATAATCATCATAGATAGCAACTTATTCTCATAATCAATTGGAATCTCTTTCGAAATAGTGGATTCATCACTAAATAAAGTCATGACCTCTCCAAATCCACTTTCATCAATATTGTGAAAAGGTTCAACACCCTCCAAAATAGTGGGATCAATACTACCTAGAGTTGACACTCTTCCAAACCCACTTTCATCAACATAATCATCATAAATAGGAGGCATGCTATCATAAATAATAAATTTGCTCATCAAAACTTGGGGGACAAAAAATATCATCTTCATTAAACATAGTATTCGCAAGCTTGTGGCTTTGCATATCATTAGCATCATGGATATTCAAAGAATTCATACTAACAACATCATTCAAAAATTTAGTGCCAAACATTTAATAGACTTCTTCTTCTAACACTTGAGCACAATTTTCCTTTCCATCATTTTTATGAAAGATATTAAAAAGATGAGGCATATGAGGCAACCTCAAATCCAATTTTTTTGTAGTTTTCTTTTATAGACTAAACTAGTGATAAAACAAGAAACTAAAAGATTCAATTGCAAGATCCAAAGATTCAATTGCATGTAGATCATGAAAAGAATGCTTTTATGTGGTGGTTATATTGTTGAATTCATTTATGATGCTACTGAAAATCATTACGATAGAGGAACATATGCTTTTACCTATCTCAATAATATCAAGTTTCCTCTCTATGTGTTGAAAGTTTTGAAGTCATGCTTGTTTTGCCTTCCTATGTTAGTTGATTCTTATTCCCATAAATTGTTTGCTCACAAAATCCCTATGCATAGGAAGTGGGTTAGACTTGAATGTGCTAGTCATATGCTTCATGATGCTCTCTTTGTGTTTCAATTCCTATCTTTTATGTGAGCATCATTGAAATCATCATGCCTAGTTAGGGGGCATTAAACAATAGCGCTAGTTGGGAGGCAACGCAATTTTATTTTGTTTTTACCTTTTTGTTCATTCTTTCCAACAATTTTATCATCTAGCCTCTGGTTAGATGTGTTTTCATGTTTAGTTTAGTGTTTGTGCCAAGTAAGACCTTTGGGATAGTTTGGAAGATTGTTGATTTGATCTTGCTGAAAAACAGAAACTTTTGCTCCCAGTAAAACAATCTTGAAAAATCACAAAAGCATGCTTTTGATCTTAATATTTTACAAAAGATTTATATACAAATTAGCCAGGTTGTCCTAATTTTTCAGAATTTTGGAAGTTATATAAGTATACAAAGTTTCCTGATTGCTACAGATTGTTCTGTTTCAAACAGAGTCTGTTTTCTATGTGTTGTTTGGTTATTTTCATGAATCTATGAGTAGTATCGGAGGGTATGCACCATGGAAAAGCTGCAATACAGTAGATATAACACCAATATGAATTTATAATGAGTTCACAATAGCACCTAAGTGGCGATTTTCTTTCTTATACTAACGGATCTCATAAGAGTTTCTGTTGAGTTTTGTGTTGTGAAGTTTTTAGGTTTTGGGTAAATTTTCGATGGACTACGGAATAAGGAGTGGAAAGATCCTAAGTTTGAGGATGCCCAAGGCACCCCAAGGTAATATTCAAGGACAACCAAGCATCTAAGCTTGGGGATGCCCCGGATGGCATCCCCTCTTTTGTCTTCAATCCATCGGTAAATTTACTTGAGGCTATATTTTTATTCACAACATGGTATGTGTTTTGCTTGAGAGCGTCATTTTATTTTATTAGGATTTACTTGCTGTTATTTAGAGTAATATTTTGCATATTTTATTTCAATAGAAAGGTCAAGTGTAGCCTTTACCTTGCTTATTTTGCAAGCCTATATGTTGTTGTTTTGAAAACAGAAAGTTTTCTATCATTGTCTGAATATTTGTGAACTGTCAGAACATGGTAAAAATCTTGAAATTTTTACATAATGAGTAGCAACAAATTTTATACAGTGTGGTAATTTTTAAGACTTTTTTGAGTTAAATAAGTATCGATCCTACCTCATCCTTTATAGACTGTTCTGTTTAGACAAATTACTGTTATGATTGCATTGTTTGCATATGTTTGGTTGTTTAGTGATTCTATTTTAGGATGGGAGTATTAAATATGCAATTGCATTTAGTATGCAATGTCAAATTATAATTTTAGTGATTTTTATACAGTAGAGAATGATAAGGTTTTGCATGGATTTATACTAACTTATCTCACGAGTTCTTGTTGAGTTTTGTGTGTATGAAGCTTTTAAGATTTCGGAAAACCGTGATATAAGAGGAATTAAGGAGACACAAAATATAAAGCTTGGGGATGCCCAAGGCATCCAAAGTTACTATTTCAAGAAGTATCAAGCATCTAAGCTTGGGGATGCCCCGGTTGGCATCCCACCTTTCTTCTTCAACAAATATCGGTCAGTTTTGGTTTAGCCTGAGTTTTCGCTTCTTCACATGATATGTGCTATCCTTGCAATGTCATTTTATTTTGTTTTGCTTGTTGTTTGAATAAAATACATTAAATCTGAATATTTTTAATGAGAGAGAGTCTTGACATAGCTACATAATTATTCAACTATTAATTGATCTTCACTTATATCTTTTTTGGAGTACTTTGTCATTTACTCGTGAGCTTTACTTATATCCTAGGAGTAAATGGTTGAATGAATTGAATATCATAAATATGAAATTATATATGTTTCATATGCTTATACCATGGGGAGTAATGACTTCACATATAAGAAGTAGATGTGGTAAATTTATTGGAAGTTAGCAAACATTGCATTGGTCACTTGAACAATTCATGAAAGAATGTTGAAGGAAGTGATTTCACATATAAATATACTATCTTGGATATCTTCTATGATTGTGATCCCCATTAATTATTTTCCAACTTGAGCATATTAGTTGAAGTCCAACATGTCGTGCTTGCTATTTAGAATCTTTTGCTAGCCAAAATTTATGTACTAAGCGGGAATACTGCTTGTGCATCCAAAATCCTTGAACCAAGGTTCTTCCATGATTGTCCACCATATCTATCTATATGCAGTATTTATCTCCTGTTCCAAGTAAGTTTGCATATGCCAAACTCTAAACCTTCAAATAATAATATGTTCTGTATGCCCGAATTGCTCATGTACGATTAGGGGCTATCAGTATCTTCCATGCTAGGTAGGTTATTCTCACGATGAGTGTTCATTCACTTATCATTCACAAGAAACTGGCTGGTAATCGGGATGCCCAATTCTATGCTCGAAATCAAATCAAAATATAATCATCGAACAAAACTCCCCCAGGACTGTTGTTGGTATGGACGGTACCCGTTGTTTCAGATTAGTCGTGGAGTGTGATTGTTGGTGGAGGGGAGTAAAAACTTTACCATTCTATTTGGGAACCGCCTATAATTTGTATAGCATGGAAGATAGTGAGAACTCTCGGTCGTTATGTTGAAAATGAAAGCATACTTCTCAAAATTATATTCATCTCTGTTTTAAAAGCTTTGAGCTCTAGCACCTCTGCAAATCCCTGCTTCCCTCTATGAAGAGCCTATCTTTTACTTTTATGCAAGGGTCTGTAGTATTCCTTCTCATTCCAACCTACTATTTAGTTGGAAAGCACCATGTGATGGGAAAAGATCTGAGCATATATGGCCATTCAAATATATTTGATCATGAATTATTATTGTTGACAATTATCTATATGATAAATAAGTTGGGAGCCGAAACATTAAGCCCCTATCTTTCTCTGTGTTCGATGGATCCTACTTGTTCTATAAATATGCTTTGAGTGGTAGCAATCATGGAAGACTATATGATAGTTGAGTATGTGGGATTTGCTAAAGCAAACCTCTTACATAGACCCTTCCTGAAAATAAGATGAATTGCAATTGTTTGATGACTGAGAACCTAGTTTGTTAGTTTTCAAGAAAGTTTATGATCTATGCTTTAATATGTGAGTAGCTTGATACTTGATAATGAGAAGTTTTATGAGATGACCTGCTGTTTATGATATATAATGATGCTAGAAAAAGTTATTGAAATTATCAATGATCAAACTTGTGCACTTGCTAGCATTCACACTTCATAAATTATTTCTTTTATCATTTACCTACTCGAGGATGAGCGGGAATTAAGCTTGGGGATGCTGATACGTCTCCAATGTATCTATAATTTACGAAGTATTCATGCAATGTTTACAACAATTTTATATGATTTTCGTATGATTTGATTAGAACTAACCCGGACTGACGATATTTTCAGCAGAACTACCGTGGTGTCATTTTTTGTGCAGAAATAAAAGTTCTCAGAATGGGCTAAAAATTTATGGTGATTTTTTATGGATCAAAAGAGACCCCCGAAGCACCGGAGTTGGGTCAGAAGAGTCCCGAGGTGACGGCAAGGGTGGAGGGCACGCCCCCTGTCTTGCCGCTGCCTCATGGACCCTCCTGGCGTGAAACCGATGCCACAAAAAACCAATCTAACCCCGTTCTGGCACCCTGCCAGAGGGGGAAATCATCACTGGAGCCCATCTTCATCATCACGGCAGTCTCCATGACGAGTAGGGAGTAGTTCACCCTTGGGGCTGAGGGTATGTACCCGTAGATATGTGTTTGATCTCTCTCTCTCTCTCTCTCTCTCTCTCTCTCTCTCTCTCTCTCTCTCTCTCTCTCTCTCTCTTTCTCTTTCTCTCTCTCTCTCTTTCTCTCTCTCTCTCTCTCGTGTTCTTGATTTGGCACGATCTTGATGTACCGCGAGCTTTGGTACTATAGTTGGATCTTATGGTATTCTTCCCTCTCTACCTTGTGATGAATTGAATATTTTCCTTTGCGGTTTTGTTATGTCAGGTTGAATCCTTGGATGTGAGAGCACTTGACATATATATTGCGGTGGGATATCCATGGTGACAATGGGATGTTCTATTTGATCCACTTGATGTATGTTTTGGTTATCAACTTGTGGATTCGCATGGTTACATTGGGGTAATCTATACATAGGGGTTGGTACGCGTTTTCATATTCCTTTCTCCAATAGAAATCTTGGGATACAC
Organism: Triticum dicoccoides; assembly: GCF_002162155.2. NCBI lineage: Eukaryota > Viridiplantae > Streptophyta > Magnoliopsida > Poales > Poaceae > Triticum > Triticum dicoccoides. The sequence goes on from NC_041381.1 coordinate 552,976,834, forward strand.
TTGAAATTATTTGTGTTGGATTGAATATTATGAATATGAGATTGTTGATGCATATCGTATAATTGACCCACGGATACTTGTGGTGACATTGGAGTATCTAGGTGACATTAGGGTTTGATTGATGTGTGTCATGTGGTGTTATTTTAGTATGAAATCTAGGATTGTTTGTGACACTTATAGGAATAGCCCAATAGATTGATCAGAAAGAATAACTTTGAGGTGGTTTTGTACCCTACATGCAATTTTATCTTAATTTCTCCGTGATAGGAACTTGGAGTGATTCTTCGTTGCATGTTGAGGGATTGTTATATGATCCAATTATGTTATCATTGTTGAGGAAACTTGCACTAGTGAAAGTATGAACCCTAGGCCTTGTTTCCAAGCATTGCAATACCGCTTTTACTCACTTTTATCACTTGTTACCTTGATGTTTTTATTTATTCAAATTATAAAAAAATATTTCTACCATCCATATTACACTCGTATCACCACCGAACTAGTGCACCTATACAATTTACCATCTTCATCCTACGCCTCCCACGGATTGATAAACCTTAGGTCATCCACTTGAGGGAAATTTGCTACTGTCCTATAAAACTCTGCGCTTGGAGGCCCAACACGAGTCTACAAGATGCAGGTTGTGTAGTAGACATCAGTCTGCACGCTTAACGTTCGTTGACGATATAGTGTTATATGAGTTATATGATTTGGGGACCGAATGTTGTTCGGAGTCCTGGATGAGATCACGGACATGACGAGGAGCTCCCGAGGAAAAAATTGATATATAGGACGATGATATTAGGACACCGGAAGAGTTTCGGAGTGCACAGGGTAGTCATCGGGTCGTCGAAAGGGGTTCCGGACACCCTCGATATGTTCCAAGGGGGGAACAGACCAACCCACAAGGGGGATGGCGCGCCCCTATCCCTTGTTGTCGACCCTAAGACGGAAAAGGGGCAGGGCTATCCCCTCCCGCCTTCCCCTTCTCAAGGGAGAAAGGAAAGGGGGGCGCCATCCTCCCCTGCCTTTCCCCTCTCACCTAATAAGGAATGGGGGCGTCTTAGGGAGGACCCCAAGTAGGATTCGGCGTACTTGGGGAACCTCCTGGCTGACTTCCCTCTCCCCCACCTATATATATGTGGGAGGGGGGTGCCACACATAATGACGACAATCTCTTAGCCATGTGCGGCGCCCCCCTCCATAGTTTTGTACCTCGGTCATATTTTCGTAGTGTTTAGGCAAATCTCTGCGGAGATACCATCACCATCACCGTCACCACGTTGTCGTGCTGCCGGAACTCATCCACTACTTCTTCTTCTTTCTGGATCAAGTGTGCTGAATGCATATGTGTCGTACGTTCGATACTCGATCCGCTGGATCGCGAAGAAGTTCGACTACATCAACCGCCTTAACAAACGCTTCTGCTAATGGCCTATGAGGGTACGTAGACACACTCTGCCCTCTCGTTGCTATGCATCTCCTTGATAGATCTTGCATGTGCGTAGATTTTTGTTTTGTTTTCCATGCAGTGTTTCCCAATAGCAGCCCCCTTCCCAAATCGTCACCTCCTTGGCCTATTATAAATAGGTGGGGGCAACCCCCTCCGTACGTATCTAATTTTTCATGGAGCCTGCTCTCTCTCTCTCTCTCTCTCTCTCTCTCTATCTATCTATATCACACACACACACACAAATAGTTTGTGCATCGTTAGGCTCCTCCTCCTCCAGTTCTCTGATGTATCTCTTGTTCTGAATGGCGAATCTGTGTAGGATGGATGATTCCATATGCATAGATACCTACAGAGGCACTGTATGTTTGTGCTTGATCTATGGATCAGTTCGAGGGATGAATTCTCGTGGCTGTGAGCTATAACCTACCTGCGGTAATCTGCATCAAAATGCTCCACCAACTATTCTCTCCGTTGCGCTACATTCGCACTACGTTTCCAAATAGTGGATAGTGCCAAAATTCCTACTAATTCAAATCGTTTAGAAAAGGGGTGAAAATCTAGTCTAAAGGGATTTCAAATCTTGCTACTTCAGTTAATGATGCCAATGCCCTTATCACCCTTTGGGAAACTATTTAGGAATTTAGGAGCCTAACCAATATTGACTGGAATGGCAGAGAGATCATCAAGGAACATCTCCTGAAAAATCTTGCTTTCTAGAGAGCATGTTGGAAGCAAAGAGTCGCCATTATGTCGATTATAGTTGGCGAGGAGAATTCAAAAAATTTGCAAGCAAAATATGGACATGACAAGATCTCTATGCTGAAAGATGACACAGATACTGAATATCATGAGCACCAACCCAACGCAACCCTTTTATGGAGAGTCTTTTAATAAAGACTTGGTCAATCACTTCAAACTTCTTTGCTAGATCTAAACTCTCTCATTCAAAATTGTGACGAGATTCAGTGTTTAGATATCTTGTTCCCCAATAATGAAATTGATGAGGTTATTAGGATGCTTCGTGTGGATAATGGACCTGATGGTTTTGACGGGCTTTCATTAAATCTTGTTGGAGCATTATTTTTCATGACTTCTATATACTCATTTAGGACTTTTATCATGGAAGAATTAATTTGCAAAGTATCAATGCATTAGACGTCACCTTGATTCAAAAAAAGATACGCCTTTGACTACAAGTAATTTCAGGCCTATCTCTTTGCTAAATTGCACATGGGAAAACTCTATGCATACTTTGGTGTGAAGGCATTGATCATGGACAAGCGAGGAAGGATGGGCAAGTCGCTGACAAGGAGCAAGGAACTACGAGCTTAAGAAGAGTGAACCCCAAGTGTCGCGTACACAACTTCTAGACACCCGGAGCTCGGGGTTCAAGAGCGCCAGAACTTTGGACTACCTTTGAAATTGCTTGTGGATACCCATGCTCGTGGACCCTGGAACTATGCCCCCACCGTGTCTAGACACCATAGATTCCCCCAGCCCCACGGATCTATGATATTTTCTATGAGAAAATGGTTGGGCTAGGCCCATGGAATCTCACCTACGTCCATACATGTTCGTGGGAAATTATATATTTCATACCTCCTACACTTTGTAGGGTTAGGAAAGTATTAGAGACTAAACTAAAGAGAAGTGTGCTCGTATATCTCCCGAAGTGTGATCAAGGCCTCCCTCTTGAGGAGAAGATTCCTCTCACCTCCATCTCATCAGATGGGGAAGAACAATCCTACCTTGCTATTGTGTTCCATCAAGAATTTTGAATCAATTGCACCTCTTGCATTGCCTTTTTATAGTTATAAAATGAACCTTTGCTTGTGAATCCTCTCTATCATGTGTTTTCCTCCATGTTTCCCTTGTGATTTGGTAGTAATCTCCCTTTAGTTATTACTCTTCATTGTTCCTCAAATCCACCTCCAAATTTTGAATATCAGGCCACTCTACAGCGTGCCGCATACGAGAAGTCCCCTGACACTGCGATGGGAGTTTGGCAGCATCTCCTCACTTTTCCAGATCAATGAAAGATTCGCCTGCACGATCAGTGTGCCCGCTCCTCCCTTGAAGGGCTTGTTCCCTTTGTCACGCATATAGTCATTCGGTGGTGATCACTCTTGAGAATTTGTGTGCCTACACATGAGCAATCCTGGTGCTTTAGGCCTACTTCCATTGCGGCACTTGTTAGGTCTAGATTAGCTCAGATTCATTGTTTTTTTGGTTGTCGGAGGGTTTTCCCTTCCTTTTTGTTAGTAATCGTATTTTTTTGGTCACTCATGCTATATTGGCTTTTTTTCTTCTTAAGAAAATGACGAGCTCCCACGAGTGTCATCAAATTTAAGAATGTGCTAAATAATCAAACTCGGGGCATCGCAAAGGTAATCCTAGTCTGAGCGAGCAGATTGACAAGCCTTTTTGTGAGGAATCCTGTATATATCATTGAGAACTTCCTCATATGCCCAGACAACACTCAAAATTTTCGACATCCAATTATGCCCTTGTTCTTTTGTGGGGTATAGATACATTGCTACCGTGAGTTAAGACGTTTACTATGTACAAGATATATACTGTTTCCATATGTTATCATATTGGCCATTCTACAAGTTAGGTCCATAAATAATAACAAAAGCTCTTTGCCAAATTATAAAGGTCAACCATCTACCGCGTACTCTTGCTTGTTATCATGAGATGTTATTTCTTCATTTAGAACTTTGAAATTTCTGCCAAAATTTGATTGAAAAGCTTGACAACTTTATTCATCTTAAACTATTGCACAAAATTGGCTAAAATTTGACTAGAATAGTAAGGACCACATTTATAATTACTATAAATATTTCATTTTTGAGAAGTTTCCAATTTTTTATCAGAAAATTGCTAATTAAATTTCTCTTAAACTACTGTCCAGGACAGGCTGAAAGATTACCATCATATATACTAAAGACATGATTTATAATTCAATGCATGGTTTTCACACTTTTTTGTAAACTTATGAAATTTTGATGAAATTTTGTTAAAAAATATATAGCTGATTTTCAGTGTGAAATGTATAGCCGAAATATACTGCCCAGTTTTTACTTATCTATAAAACTACCAAATATCATTAATATTTGCACTAGTATTTTCAGTATTTTTTGAATAGTTTCAAGTTGTGGCCAAACATTGATTTTATCCATTTCCACACAAGCCAAGGCAAAGTGAATAATCGTTCCAAAAACCAATTGTACGTCAACCAACGGTAGTGGCATATTTGAATGGTAATCTTGAATGGTGTTTGTGCATATCAGCGAGTTCCTTGTTTGTGTTTTTCTATCTCTCCATCTGATGTCTGTTAGCAGAAGTGAATAATTAATTAGTACTGCTATTAGTACAAAACATACTACCCAACTCGATCAACGAGGTAGCTGGGATGCAAATTGGTGAATGTTAGGCTACCCATTTGCATGCCTACAACGAGGAGTACTGCTACTATACAACTTGATCGGTATTCTCTAGCTTATACCCGCGCCTCCTCCCGTTGCGCTCAATATGCAATGGGGATTCTTAAACTAGATCTTGCTGGCGATTGGTGTTGGGACCATCGTTTAATAAATCTTTACTTCGCATCCTTGGCTCTATGTGCAAACATTTGATAACATCTCGCAATAAGAAACGACATAGAATAACATGATGATGTTTACAGCGATTTGACTATAACCGGATAGGCTCCTCCTCCCACCGAACACTTGTTTATTTACGTGCAAGTCGTGCACACGCAAACATGCATGATTAGAGATTTAGAGTTCAAGGCCTCCCATGTTGTGGGCATAGGAGTTATTTACCCAAAACCACTACACTTAAGGCTAGAGTAATAATTTAATACCAGATTGAACCAAGTCACAAAAAACCACCAAAATTGTGACTAATGCGTAACCGGAGCACTGACGCTCGGATTTGACCGTGAAAACAGCCAAACCGACAGGTGGGCCCGCCTGTCGGGATGATGTGGCGTGCTTACATGGACAATATGCTGAGTTGGATAAAGGTCCCACCTGTCAATGACTCAACTGTTTTTTTTTTACTTTTTATTTTTTATTTCTTCCGCTTCTTCACATCTCTTTCTCATGGACATTACATCTAACAGCTTGTGGGCGGACGGAGTCCCGCGACTAGAGGCACTGGGCGAGCACCGTGGTGGTGTTGGGCGCGCCGTGAGGAGGCCGCCGTCGCTCCCGTCGGCGTGCAGCCGAGCCCCTGCTGCGTACATGGGGCTGCCCCTGACCACGGACACGCACGCACGCCTACAGCCGTCGCTAGCCGTGGCATGCACGCACACCTGCAGCCACCGCAGGCGGGACCTAGCGCGTGTGCGGCGGCTCGCTGGTTCCGGCGCTCACCTAGCTCCCCCCGCCGGCACTCCATGGAGAGGCAGACAAGCTGCTGCCGCTCCCCATGAGCCCTCGACGCCACCTCCCGGAGCTCGGGCGTGCGTGCGCATGCCGGTGGCCGGTGGCAGGGCGGTGACTGCAGCAAGGTCGCTGCGGCGGACGGGCGAGGACCACCTGCAGGAAAGCATCTCCATGGCGAGCTTGCTCAGGGCGCGAGCGACCTCGCGTCGTCAGCTCGCGGTCCACGGCGGAGCGCGCACTGTCGGGGCGGTGCATGAAGGTTGTGTGCGGCGGCTGGCGACGCTACGACATGCTGGACTGCTGCGCAAGGCGGCTGGCGACGCTACGGCGGTGAGCACGGAGCCCCTGGTCGCGCCTGTGCTGGAGGGCATGTCCAGCCGGCCGCCGAGCCGTCCTCGCCGGCAGCTTGAAGCCCGACAAGCCGCTGGCTTCACGTCCGAGCGGCCTTCCCTGGTGACCGCACTCCGCCCCGTGCTCCAGCCCCGTCAAACTCATCGTCATGCCTGCAAGAAAGAGCTCTCCGATGGCCGCCTAGAAGCTGTTTGATGAAACGTCCAATACAAACAGAGATGTGAAGAAGATGATTGTTTACTCATTGACAGGTGGGCCCATGTATTATTTGCCACATCAGTTGGTCAAACTTTTTGGTCTTCGCCATGCCAGCCCGACAGGCGGGCCCCACCTGTTAGTTTCGCTGTTTTCGCGGACAAATCCGAACGTCAGTGCTCTGTGTTACGCATTAGGCATAGAGTTGGTGGGTTTTTGTGACCTGGTTCAAATCTAGTACTAAATTGTTACCCTAGTTTTAAGGGTGGTGGTTTTGAGTAAATAACTCTGGGCATGGACACACACCATGTAGCCAACAAAGATCCAGATTGTATACCCGCAAAAAAGAAAAATCCAAATTGTATGTCTCAGGGCAGAGGGTTTGACTACAGTGGTTTCGGACCTCATACCGTGCGCCATGTCCATCCTTAAACCTAACGTATCAGCATCGCCGTTGGATTATGGGATATGCTCTTTGGACGGTATAGATTAGCAACCAGCTCAGATTAAACTACTAGGAGTACATCAAATAATTGTGCAAACACTCACTCTCATGTTGTTCATCACCGGCTGGTACGACAAATATAGATAGAAACATACGTATTTCACAAAAACATCTGCGCTGAGAGAACCAGAACAGCAACTAAGCTATTGGAGCACCCGAAAAAAAAAACACTAAGCTATTGGAACAGAGGAATGGCGTCAAAATCCATGAACTCGCAATCGAACGGGCTGTCGCCGAAGTGGTCCCAGTCCAAGCAGCCGGACAGAGGATCCCATGCCGGCGATGCACATGAGAAGTCCTCCGACGTCGACTCAACTTTGGCCTCTTTCACTTCGAATTCCTCCGGCGAGCACACGACCTGCGACGAGCCTGAGGCCCCGTTGTCGCTCCTCCGGCCGTTGTCGGTGTCGCTGGACGAGGAGAGCCACGGCGAGCCGCTGCTCGCGGTGGCCGACCCGAAGTTGATGACGAACGGCTGCATCTTGACGTCCTCGGCCTCCAGGACGGCGTCAGCGGCGTCGCCCTGGCAGCAGGTGTGGTCGCCGAAGTAGGTGATGACGTAGAGGGAGGGGTCGTCCTCCGCCTGCTGGACCTGCCTCGTCGCCGGGCAGCCGATATCGTGCTTGTAGGTGCACCTGAAGTAGAGCCTCGGGTGCTTATTGTTGTGGATCTCCTTCTGCCCGTACTTCCTCCATATGAACCCGTCCTCCGCCGTCCGCCTCCTCTCGACTCTCGCCGCCTTCTCTTCGCTGCTCGCGCGCATCCTGAAGAAAAAGGTAAAGCCGTCTTGTTAAATCAATGCTCGCCTGAACCCTCAGCGCCGGCGCGGTGGGCAACGCCGCTCCGCTCATGTGCAAGTGCAACATCAGTTTGCTAGCGAGCCTACCTTCTTTTCGGCCTCGTCAGGTTGTCAGCGCCGCCGGGTCCCGACTTTCGCTTCCTGCCGCCGGAGACATCGACCACGGCGCCTTCGCCACCGTGGAGCGCGGCGAGCGCGCGGTCGCAGCAGCGGAGGATCTGTGCGGCGAGCTCCCGGATCCCGGCGTTGTCGGGGGACGACGCGCCCCGGAGCAGGGCCTCGAGGACGGCGGCGGAGTCCCGGCCCTGAACTACCAGCTCGGACACGGTGGGACAACCCGCGGGAGTGACAAGTGCCGCCATGTGTGTGCTGATCCAAAGATTGCTTTCTACCTTCGCTCTACGCGACTCCGATGATTGTGCTGTGGCAGCTGTTTTGGATCTAAAGCTTTTCGTCCGAGGAAGAGGAAGTGGAGGTGGTGGAGGTCCCCGTGGAAAGGTGGTGTGGATTTATACACGCACGCGGCTGAGTTTGGAATTTGGATCGACCTTTGGACAGCGCCAGCTCGAGGAAGCAGCGGCGACCAAGGAGCACATGGCACGTACCAACGAGTACGTACGGTGGTGGAGAGCTCGATCGAGAGAGTGAGGCTCAACCAGATCAATTAATTTACCCACGTGCCGTTTCGAATACGCGCGGTTGCTTCCATCATGTACCGCGTCGTGCCTCGGCTAAGTAACGAGAGTCATTGCAGGGGACCAACTGAGGCGTTCACACCTGCATACTTCACAACCATATTGCTAAGAGCATATAGCTAATCCGGCCTATCAAACGTGCGCGAACGCATCCGGACGTGCCAGCGGAAAGTAACGGGTCACATCTCAAATGTCCTTTTCAACAACCGGATACCTCATAATAAAATTCTTAAATTCATACAATTACATGCAACGACAAATCTAGTTTAAATCTTCGACGACGCTTGTTCGCCTCCATGTTTGTGTCCATGTCCGGCGAACCACTAAGCCCGGAGTGAAGGTGCGGTCGCCGACTTAGGAGAAGTAGGATGGGGGACATGGACCGACTCACAAGAGTCAAGGCGCAGTCGTCTCCCATGCCCTACTCTTCTTCGTCGGAGACCGTGGCCTACACGTCGACGGTCGATATGAGGTCCATGATAGACCTCTCCTGGTCAGAGGCCGACACCTCCACCACAATGAGGTTGCGGCGTCAGGGGGTGCCGGTCAGTCGTACCGGCTCCGGAGCGGCGTGCAATTCCGGCTCCGCAACCTCCTGCGCCCTTTGCATTGCACTGAGAGAACGCAGCTCCATGGAAGCAGACCTACCAGGATTCATGTCGGCATTTACCTTCGACTCGGAGCTCATGGGGTTGACGCACTGGCGGAGGGGTTGTGCTGCCGGCATGACATTAGGACGCTAGACGAACCGGATCGCCTCCGGCGAGGCAAGGAGCAAGCGCCTTGTGCCACCTCGGCCTGCGAATCCAGGCGCCATTTGCACGGACGTAACGGGTTCCTTTCGGATCGAGTCCGACCACGATCGAGCGAAATCCTCCCAGGAGCAGCGAAGAGCAATGTGGAAGACCGTCTCCTCCTTGGGACCGCTGAGGACGAGGTCCCAGTCCATAGATCGGGAGAGGTCAGAGTCAGGTCTGTTGTCTGCCATGCCGGAGAAGGTCGTGGATCACCAGGAGGAAGTTTGGTGGCGGTGGAATGGCTATGGTTTGGTCCGGGATGCGTATGGGGACGACTATATGTGGGGTCAGGGTGGGCTAGCATCGGACGGATCCGACGTGGTAGACATGCCCACGCGCGCCCAGGCCTCCCAAATCCGCCCTGGATTTGGGATGGGTGTGAGGGGTGTACTGTTAGTGAGCCTCGGGCGTGTGGGCTTGTATGAGGAACCAGTCTGGGTCAGTTTTTTTTTGCTCCGCTAGTGACCGGGCCATCCGCCCAGGCGTATAGGGGGATTTGGGGAGCCCAACTATAGAAGCTCTAAGTGCATCTTCAACATCCTTCCCCGAATCGGAGTCACCATCTGTCTACATCCGCAAACACACATACGGGAGGTGGTCATCCAATCGTGTACCTCAAACGTCTGGACACATTTGAAATGAAATTTGAACAAATTAGACAATTTTCATGTAAACATGACGATTTTCCTGTATATCGGACCAAATTCATGACATTTTTTGACATATTTCATTAAACAAAGAGGACACGATATTATTTTTAACATAGAAAAAGTTAACCTAGTATAAATCTTCATCGGTGTCCGTGTTCCAAGTCTTTTGTTCCCGACGTCCGACCGTAAGCTTCGGAAAGTGAAGCTACGCTCATGAGCTCCGGGATCTGATGCTATGAGTTGCCAGCGAGGGGAAGAGTAGGACATGGGATACAGACATGGCCCTTATGCGACAAGAGATGTGCCCACGTTCATGTCTAACCTCCTGCTCTTCCTCGCGCAGAGTCTATTGTGTGGATGTCGCCCGTCGAGGTAAGGTCCACAATAGACGTGGATGAGCCAGCCTCATGGTCGTTGCGGCCGGGCGTGAACCATGCTAGTAGCTTGACGGACGTGGAGCTGCCGGCGTGGGCAGTAGCATTCCCATCAATGATCGCCTGCATCCGCCTCCGCATCGGTCTCCAACAGCAGGACGCGCAGCGCCATCGCTCGAGGCGGATGTCACGGACGTTGTGCATGGACCGGTACAACGCCCGCTTCTCATCCAGGAAGCCTGGATTCTCTACGACCATGGCCGCGATGGCTTCCTTGTTCGCCTACTCGCGTCAATTTTTCCCGCTGTGAGCGGTGCTGCTCGAGGAGCCGGGCGTTGTACGGCTGCTCCTCCTGCAGCATCCGGAACGCGGAGACCGGTAGCACCGGCTACTCCTCCTCTGCCATGATGACCTCATAGTGCGCCCGCGCTATGGTGAAGCCGGCAACGGGCCCGGACGCGGGCTCAGCCTAGTCACTCAGCGCCTCCTTTGTCGTGCGCACTGGCGGAGCTACGTGTTAGGAAAAACGGCCGTGGCCCGCCCAGCCAAAGGCAGATGCAATGGAGACAAACTGTAAATTGAGCCATCAGAATAAAAATACTGAGTCTTCCTTCGTACTGGCCCGCCCATGTTTGCTACTGAAGCTCCGCCACTGGTCGTGCGGTCTTTCTCCTCCGAGCTCTCCTCCGGTGAACTTGGAGGCAGTCTGGACTCTATGCACCGCACACGTCGGGCTTGCCACCCATTGGCAAGGGTCGCCATCTCGTGCTTCTTCGCCGATGAGAGTCGCTTGCACAGGGCACTGGCGCTCGTTGTCATTGCATCAACGACCGTAGACGAAGGAGGAAGGAGAAGCGGATGCTGTACGGTTTGGCCTTTGCATGGCTGTGTTGATAGCGCTTGCCGGGCAGTTGGCGGTGTGAATGCGGACACAGATGGTGGGTTTCTCGGTTGGCGTGCTAGTTCAATGTCGGGCAGGCGGACGGACGAGCAGTCGTCTTCAATGCAGTAGGAAGTCATTCCGTTGGCTAGTCCAGTTGCTTCGCTCTGGGCCAGCATTGTACGCGCCGCACTTGGCCGGTGTGCCGCGTGCTCCTTCAATGCCCGGCATACTGCAGTCCAGTCGCCTCCGCCCTAGACCGGCACGAATGTGGCACGGGACGGTTGGAGCGGTCGTGCGCAAGAAGGAAGGGTAAGCGCAGGACGGGTTTTGAGTGGGACCGCTTATCATATGCGTACGTGGCGGAGGTTTGATACATAAACAAAATACGAGTCTGGATTGAATGGCAAAGTAAAGCATTTACGGACTATTTGAGGGTTCACATTTGAAGATGCACTAACAAAAGGAGTACTACTTATTACCAGGCCATGACTATACAACTTTACAAGCATACTCTTGAGGCACTTGACTGGTCAAATCTGTACTAGTCCGAGCGATGAGAATTTCAGAAGAGACAAAAGAGGTGGTACGTATCTGTGAACATCACTAATGCTGGCCATCTCAGGCAACTATGAATTAAGCTAATTAACCTTGCCCATCTTCCGGAGCATGAGTGGACCTTGCTCGATTAAGCTAAACACAGTTGGCAACTTGGCATTATATCAAACTCCGATGCTTATTATCCTTCTCTCCCAAGCACACTTGCTCTCTCCCATGGATTATTTTTTGTTACTATTTTTAGAAAAATGGAGGTTCCTATCTGACCTCTGCACCCATCCTTATACTCACAATTTGTTTCGTCATGATCTGAACTATCAAATTGTCAACTTGGTTTTGCCCTTGATGAACGTTGACAATAGGGCACCAAAGCTAGGTATCTCAACAACAAGCGGTATTTGTGCACGATGCTATCGACTGAACGTGTTCCATTGTGGAAAATACTCTTGATTGTTCAAAACTCTGTTGGTACTCCCTTCGTTCACTTTTAAAAATCGTTTCAGACAAGTGAAATTGAGTTGTTTTGCACATTGTCTGAAACATCTACAAAGACTTATAAAAATAAACAAAGGAAGTAGGTTCGAATGATAAGAGTTTCATAAAGAGACAAAAGAGGTGGTATGGTTCTGTGAGCAACTCAGCATACATAATGATGGCCATTTCAGGCAACTATGAATTAAGCTAATTAAGCTTGCCCGTCTTCCGGACAGGAGTTGACGTTGCCCGGTTAAGCTAAACACAGTTCGCAACTTGGCATTATAGCAAACGCCAAGTACACATGCCCTTGTTCTCCCCTATTAGATTTGTTACTATTTTTGGAAAAATGAGCGTTCCTCTCTAACCTTTGCATCTATCCATAGACCAACAACTTGCTTTGTATAGTAATAATGTTCTGAGCTATCAAATGATCAACTTGGTAACAAGCGGTATCAAGTTGATCATTCTCCCCGACTAGATTTGTTACTATTTTTTTGGAAAAATGAGCGTTCCTCTGTGACGTTTGCATCCGTCCATAGATCAACAGCTTGTTTTGTACTGTAGTAGTGTTTTCTAATGATCAACTTGATTTGCCTTTGATGAACTATCTAATGATCAACTTGATAACAAGCCGTGTTTGTGCAGGATGTGATCGGAAGAACGTGTTCGTTTGCAATGACTTTGAAAGCACTTGTTAATTTTGTCTCGATGCAGAGCCCTGAGTGGACTATCAACAACTTGCACATGTGAACTTGGCTGGTGGCATAGCTGGCTCTGCCTAGTGAATGCACATGACTCGTGATAAGATGTCGATGAGACTACAAGGAAAGCCACACCACCATATCGACACGCTTCGTTACTTTATTCATGTGCCAGCCATTATGTCATGTTGCCACGCAATGCTCACGACAGCGTCCATGAAAACAGCATCGATTGATTGAGGATAAGAATGTAAATGCTTTTATATTAGTTTACAGAGGGGGTACTAAGTAGTTTGTATACAATGCACTCATCCTTGTGGTGCTACCCGAGCAAATATGCCGTGGCATATTTTAAGATATTTAAAAAAAATCGAAAAATCTAACACATTGATACAATATCAATGCATGTTGTGATAAAATTTTATATTAAAATTTGAAACATTACTCGAGATACATAAATGAGAATTTTGACATCAATATGATAATGGATCAAATCTAAAGCCCAACTTATCTTATGTACTGTTCAGTGTCGAATTTGATATTTTTGTTTTTCGAGCTATGTTTGAAATTTTTTGACAACATACATTAATGTTGTGTGAAAATGCTGCAATGTTTTTTTCAGAATTTTTTTACATTTTATATATGATATGGAAGTAGATATTCTCCCACTAGTACCCCAGGCTGGCTGGCTGGCTCTGGTTTATTTGTATTGCTACTTGCAAGATGCTTTTTCCTGTGAGCTGATCCAAGCTTAGCGTTGCTAATGAACTGTTTTGGTTACCTTTTCAAATGTAGCTTTTGCTTGCCAACGCTATGCATATTTTTTCTTAGGAAAACGCCCAAGCTCATATATTAAATAAAATTAAACTTTGCAAGAACTTCCTGACAAGAATATGAAACTACAGATAAGTCCTTGAAGAAGTTACCGCAGTCTTCCTTATGCATTCACCGACGGCAAGCTGTGAGTATATCTCGTTGCCGCATCCAGGTCTCCGTCTTACCAAAGCAACCTTGTTGAAACGCATGCGCCTGTAGAAACAGTGACCGGGAAGTCATTTGATCAATATTTTAAATAGCACGCTATTTCGCCGTTATAACGCGGTTATAGCATATTTAAAAGGGAGATGTTACATTTTGGCAAAATCGGACGCTACGCCGCTAATTGCGTAATTAGCGCGCTACACACGCTATAACGTTGTAACGTTGTAACTTTACGACGTGCAGACCATGCAAAACTGAAATAAGCACAGCCGAGCAGGCCCAACAGGCCAAAACCAACCCACGACCACTAGCTTTCTCACTCCTTTTATCAGATTCTCCCACGAGACCTAACCAGCAAGCCCAGGTGGCTGCCCCGGTGGCTGTTGATGTTAGAGACTCTTAAAACTATGGTTGTTGATGTTTGAGACTTACTATTTTTATGTGCTGGATTTGGCCCTTATGCATATATTGCTTGCTCCTATGAAAAATTTAGTTGCTTAAATACTTTATTTCTATATATATTTGATTTTTTTGCAAACGCTATTTTGAAATATAGCACGCTATTAGCGCGCTATAACTTGTGTAGCATTTAGAGAAAGGCCTCGCTATATTTTGTAGCGCGCTATTTAAAATATTGCATTTGATACAGACTAGCAGACGTTGGTGACCATGATTCAAGAAGATTGTTGTCCCAAAGAAGCTAGCAACGAGGGGGGCCAAACAATAATTCCATCTCCAGCCATGGGAACACAAACTTCATAATTCCCTGACAAAACCGTATCTGGTGGAGAACAAAACCATGCCGCAACGTCACCCCCTCTTTAGGACGCCGCCTTCATGGAAAAACGCTAATCACGCCATACCTGAATGCTCGACGATTGACATTATACACGTCAATACCCCTACCATGAATCAACATAAAGCCAAGGATCATTATTCTCATCGCCGTTGCTAACCCAACTTCACCGACAACGAAAAACTCAAAACCCCAATAGAATACGATCTGAAGGTTTTTAGGAACGAAGATCGTGGCATTCACCTAACCGTTGAGAATGCTGCGGAGGACCTTCTTCTCTGGTCTCAAAGATGTAAAACCCCGATAAACAATCCCTTAAGCGGGATTGAGGGGCCATGTTGTCTCATTTAGCTGCGAGATTATAGCTATCATGTAATTTGTTTCCCTTTCTCCCTGTTTTCTACCCCGAATCCTCTTGTAACTCTCTACTCCCTCTTTACTTGCTTCACTTTTGATAATATAAGGTTTAGGCCGGCGTAAGCCCGCCGTTGACGCGTCAAAAAAAAGGAAAAAAAGAATACAATCCAAACACACATATCCAGGGTTCCCCCACCATCACACTGCCATAGTGGTCGGCAGAGGGCAAGGGAACCTGCGGCGGCGTCGACGGGTGGAGGGGAAATGCAGTTGCCTCCTCTCAAACCCTAGAAAAAATTATTCATACAAACACTGTGCATCGCTGATAGAACGCTCTCCATGCATTTGTGTTCCTTTGGAACAAATGGGCTGGGCCAGCTAGGAGCTAGCTAATATTATTGTTTTGTGGAAAACAGCAGGTGATTTACCTACTGTAATTTAGTTACAGAACATAAATACTAGCAGAATGGACGAACACGAGCTTAGAAGCTAAATGTGTTTTAGATGAGATTTTTTTTCTGCGATGGTCTTACATGAGAATATGGAGCAATTAAGCGCAAGCTTCAGAGACAGCAGGCCTTTTGCACTGCATAGGCATAAATAAGCTCAAGTCTCTTTTTTTTTGCGAGGAAATAAGATGAAGTCTTCTTTTCTTTCTTTTTTTGCGAGGAAATAAGCTCAAGTCTGTTATAGTAGTTCATCTCAAAAAACTATCTAGTAACTTGTGATGTTGTACTACTACTATCATTACAATTATCTCTCACAACATGCATGCAATTATTCAGGTTCAGGTAGATGTTTGCATGCAACAAGTTGATCTAGCTAAAACACTGAGTTTCACGGGCTAACTAGCTAGCTACCATCTCCAGAGTGACGGCGAAAAAGTGACTTAACCTCCATTTCCATCTCCCATTGCTTGGGCGACAGGAACGGCAGCGAGGAAGAAGACAGCTCATCATACGTGTAGTTGTAGCTGGGCACGGTCACAGACATGTCCGCGTCTTCCTCCTTCTTCAACCTCGAGACACCAACAGCCGAAGAGAGCGATGCTTTGGAGAAGTCGAGCACCTGCGAGTTATTAGGGCTGCTTGAGCTGCTGGGTGGTTGGTCTTGGTCTTCATCTGGGAACAAAGTATCGCATGTGTGGTCGTTGATGAGGGTGACCAAGAACATGGGCGGGTCGCTGCTGTTCTGCTGCTGCACGTACTTCTTCGCCGGGCACTTGTGCTCGTCGCTGTATCCGCATCTGTAGTATAACCTGCAAAAGGTTGATTTACCAAGCGAGTGAACACGTAGATTTTTTATGTTCTCGGTTAATTTTTGTTGGAACAAACATGAGTTAGGAGTCAGGAGTTAGGACTACATGGAAAACACACTGTGAATTGACGTAAATTACTTCTGGCGATAGATGAAATGCGGTAAATTAATTCAAAAGTTTTATATAGCCACTCTATAGTGGTTTGAGCAGGATGCCACTCAATGGTATTCATGTACAATTGTCTGATAAGGTTGCAATATAGTGAGGCTATAATCCGCAATAGCAGCCGCTATAGCTGTTTGAGTAGGGTGCCACTATTTGGCATAGCCCGCTAATTGAAACTATGGGTAAATGATGGCGAGTTACCGGCCGGTAGACAAACCCGGCCTCTGCAACAACTTGACATGAAAAGCATGTTGAGTCACCGATGATGCACAACATATGCATCTATGGAAAATGTTTTCAAACCTCCACACATTAAAAAAAGAGGAATATATCTAGTATAACTTCTCATTTTATGTACATTTTTTTGTGCTAGCGCATATACTCATACGTCTGTCTAATTAAAGGTAGGATGTGGAGGTCCTAACTGTTATACTAACAAAAGGCTTATTAGAAAATTAAGCCAGCTTTTGGAAGGTAGCTAATATTCAATGTCCCCCAAATGGGGCATAATTCAACTATATATTTTGGGGAAACTAATTGATGTGAGGTCATGATCCACGCCAGGCCACAAATGCTTAATTTAAAGTTCAGGTACTTTGATGTTTTCATTTTAACAACACAACACAGCTTCAGCTAGTGCTTTATAGTTGAGTCCATGTGGGTTAAATTAGGTAAAATAAACAAACTACACAATGAAAGAGAGAACTCTCCCGGCCTCTGCATCTAAGGATACAAAGATACTCCCTCCGTTCCGATTTACTCATCATGGTTTTAGTTCAATTTGAACTAAAACCACGACGAGTAAATCGGAACGGAGGGAGTATATGCCAAGGTACAAAGGAATTGAATAGAGGTGTACTACTTACTACTTACGGAAACTGATTACTAGCTCTCGTTATTGATCCACAGGAGGAAATGCAAGCTACATATTCATAAGCTAATGCCACATGTATAGGAATGGATAAGAAAGTGGATAAAAGTCCATCAAATTAAGCATTATACCTTGGAAAATCAGCATGGAGGATCTTCTTCTCGCCATATTTCCTCCAGTGGAATCGATCATTTTCTGGTGCCTCGGTTAGTATCTCCTTGCTGAAAAACAAGATGGGGAAAAAATATCAGCTTTATCTCGCATATATAGTCATATACTACTTTCCTAGCTAACCATAAAATATAGATCGTGGTACGCAGAGGAAAACAAGATTATGCTACTCGATCATGCCTCACCAAATGCACTGGGATAAAGCAAGATCAAGCAACAAAGTACAGTAGCAACTTTGTTATCAAGAACCTAAAGCAACTGGAGTAGCTACAGCTAGTATCAATGCCATTAGAGTGATTAGTTCATCATCCTCACTGCGAAGACAAATACACATCATAGACCTGACAGTACCAATCCTTCTCTAGCACCGATCCCCACAGGCCACAGATATGGATGTCACAGTACTATCCAACAGTACTATTTGCTGTAGCAAACACGCACGGAGTCTTTAAGTAGATACTCACATTGGAAGCCCCTCGCCGTAGGTGCCTCGCCGGTGCTTCGCCTTCCTGTTCCTGGAGCGTGCCGCGGGGCCATTTCGCATCCCGCCGCCTGAGGCGCCGGAAGCATGGCCGGGATCATAGGAGGAGGAGGAAGAAGAGTACTGCTCTTTCTCCGACTGGAGCACAGAGAGCGACGACGCCAGGGCCGTGGTGATGTCGCTCACGTTGGCAAGCGCGGCGTCACGGCGGCTGTCCTCCGCGATGAGCTCCACCTGTTGCCCGAGGAACTCCGCAAGCTGAGAGCCCTTCCGGAGCTCCTCTATGACAGCGTCTCTCTGGTCGGAGGGCGCCGGCGGCCGCAACATCTCGGACTTGGGCCGCAACGCCATGGGGAATATTCAGGAGGTGGAGACGATGTGAACCCTGGCTGGGGTTGGACCTGCTGGATGCTTTGGATAATGGCCTTCGAGACCAGCTGGCTGGGGAGGTGCTATGGCTATGTGTCCGTATGGGTTTAATTATTCAACGCTGATAATGCAAATGCCTGTCGACTGAGGAGTATCTATAGCGTGTTTAGGTGCAAAAGGGAATTGTTTATCTATCCAGTCTTGCAAGTGTTTAAGCGCATGCATGTGTGCGATATGTGACTGACCGTATGTGTGGGTTATTTGGATCTGGGGGTGAATATGAGTCATGGAAGACAATGACCAAAGAAGAAGACTGGAATTTAATAAAACCAGATCAATGAAGTTTATGTGTGGTTTATGACCCCTTTGGTGTGCAATGCCTACCGAAGTTTTGTTATGTATGATCATCTTATTTGTTGCCGAAGTAGCGACCCCTTATGTATACCACTAGATGGTCATCCGAGGAAGCAGAGATGGGATTGGAAGGCCATCCAAAGGCCGAAAACGCAAGTGGTTTCGAAGGGCTGGAATACTGCACAGTTATAATGTTTCTAAATTATACTCCCTCCGTTTACAAATATATGATGTTCTAATTTTTTCTGAATTGGGATGCATATAGACACGTTTTAATATATTTATTCACTCATTTCAGTCTGTATGTACTAGTAGAAAAGGGGGCAATGGTCCAGGCCGGTCCAGCCCATTAGTCCCGGTTCAATCCAGAACCAGGACCAATGGGGGCATTGGACCCGGTTCTTGAGCCCGGGGTCCGGCCGGGCCACGTGGGCCATTGGTCCCGGTTCGGCTGGACCTATTGGTCCCGGTTGGTAGGACGAACCGGGACCAATGCGCCCCGCTCCTGGCCCACCATCATTGGTCCCGGTTGGTGGAACGAACCGGGACCAAAGGGTTGGTCCTCGTTGCGGCCAGAGTTTAGTCCCACCTCGCCAACCGAAGGGGAATCGGACCGGTTTATAAGCCCCTCCCTCTCTGCCATATTGAGCTCCTCTGAAAATGAAAATAGATGCCCTTATATAGGGAAATTAGCCTAAATTCATACGGATTTCGATTGAAATTCGTTATGAATTTAAGTTGATTTTCCTCTATAAGCGCATCTATGCTCATTTCTGAGTAGTTTTTTATATTTTTTTTCTTTTCTGCTATATTTATTTTTTTCTTTTTATTTCTGAGTTGTAATAAGCCATTAAAAATAAGGATATATGCTTCTTTTTTATACAGTTAATCACAACTATTTTTTGCTTCTATTCATTTCTGAGTAGTTTTCTATATAATTTCTTTTTTTTTCTGTTATATTTATTCTTTTGTTTTTATTTCTGAGTTGTAATAAGTCATTAGAAATAAGCATCTATGCTATTTTTTTAGTAAAGTTAATCAAAATTATTTTTTCTTCTATTTATTTCTGAGTGGTTTTTTATATAGTTTTTTTTTCTGCTACATTTATTTTTTTTCTTTATATTTCTGAGTTGTAATAAGTCATTAAAAATAAAAAAGAGGCGCAATGCTGGTTAAGACGAAGCCGCTCCCCCGGAGCAATACGAGTGGGTCAACGGTAGTCACACGACGATGCCTTCATCATGGTAACGACATGGAACGCCGCCATCGCCCGCCGTCAGCTCGGTTTTCACCGGCAACTACGTCTCCCTGACTCGCAGCTGGTGCCAGATGACGGATCCCGAGATCCGAACACCCAGCCTCAGGCCGACCACCTCTGACTGAAGAGATGACCACCATCTATGCTTATTTTTTAGTAAAGTTAATCATAACTATTTTTTCTTCTATTTATTTTTGAATTGTAATAAGTCATTAAAAATAAGCATCTACGCTCATATTTTAGTAAAGTTAATCACAACTACTTTCTTTTTTTTTATTTCTGAGTTGTAATAAGTCATTACAAATAAGCATCTACGCTCCTTTTTTAGTGCAGTTAATCACAACTATTTTTTGCTTCAATTCATTTCTGAGTATCTTTTTATATAGTTTTTTTCTTTTCTGCTATATTTATTTTTTTCTTTTTATTTCTGAGTTGTAATAAGTCATTAAAAATAAGCATCTATGCTCCTTTTTTAGTACAGTTAATCACAACTATTTTTTGGTTCAATTCATTTATGAGTAGTTTTCTATATAGTTTTTTTTCTTTTCAGTTATTTTTTTCTTTTTATTTCTCAGTTGTAATAAGTCATTAAAAATAAAAAAGAGGCGCAATGCTTGTTAATTTGCTTCAAGCCTTTCGGAATAGTGTCAACTGCACTGCACATAGCTCTGTGCAGTCTACCGTATTCCTCAAGGCTTGAAGCTAACCAACGTGCAGGAGCATTGAGCCTCTTCGTCATCGTCTCTGCACTCAGGGCTTATAAACAGCTGCGAGTGCCTCTCGCTTGGCGGGGTGAGACTAAAAAAACAGCTGCAGGAAGAATCAAAATAAAATAAATAAAATAAAAAAAGTGCCACCTAAAGGGCTACCACGGCTGAATACGACTAGAAACCCAACAATGGGCCAGGATTCAGGCCCGCAATAGACCCAATAGGCCCACAGGCACATACAGTGCGTTTAGGCCCGTAAGCCTGCATTTGAGAGGAGCTCGAGAGGGCAGCGGGACTGGTGCTTATAAACCACTCTCGAGCTCCCTCAGCTAGCGAGGTGGGACTAAACTTTCGTGCCGCGACGCAGGCAGCACATGGCTTTAGTCTCGGTCGGTGGCACCAACCGGAACTAAAGGGTTGCATTGGTACCGGTTCGTGGCACCAACCGGTACCAATGCCCCCCCTTTAGTCCCGGTTGGAGCCACCAACCGGGACCAAAGGTCTTCGTTTCCCGCCCTTTGGGTTGCTGAAAAGAGGCCTTTGGTCCCG